>NC_091951.1:235273780-235630447 GCF_031021105.1 Erythrolamprus reginae | reverse complement strand
AATTCTCAGCTCTTACCCAGTTAATTGGAACTATGCCTTGCCCGTCATTTGTCCTTCTCTGTCTCCACTTCTAAGCTATTACTCTGCTCACAGATCATACAGTTCCGTAATCTCCAAATCAGGAACTCTTACAGAAGTGAGATGCTCTTTGCTACTTCCCACTTTCTCCACTGTGTGTTTTTTTTATCTACACCTTCACAGCAGATTATCAAACGATCCTATTTTATCTTAATTAGTGAAAAGTGTCTCCTGCTGATTTTTGCAGGCACATGAGCAAGCCCAGGAAGTGTTCTTTCCTGACCAGTTGGCAATCAACCTCCGGGAGAGAACTTAAATTTACAAGGGACAAAATCCGATACCTACCTCCAAATTTAAGAATTCATGGCAATGGAGGCTAAAACAGTAAATGTAAGCAGAGTTATTAAACAGCTTGGGGTCTGCTAAATTAAGAAGAATCAGGAGACTGAGTAGTTAGGCATCAAATCATAATTCCTTGCACTTGCTCCAGATATAAAAGTGTACATCCAATCAACTCATTAACAATTGTACGCAAAATATTCGTTTCAAGTTTCAAAGGTTCTGTCCTAGGTTCAAAACAGCCAATTCCACTATTCCGTTTCAAGCTTCATCTGCTCTGCATACAAGCTCTAAAGCAGTGTTTCCCAACCTTGGCAAACTTGAAGATATTTGGACTTCAACTCCCAGAATTCCCCAGCCAGCACATGCTGGCTGAGGAATTCTGGGAGTTGAAGTCCAAATATTTTCAAGTTGCCAAGGTTGGGAAACACTGCTCTAAAGAACCTGTTTCAACCTCAAAAACAATTCTATCAACCTTGAAAAAGAGTTACTCCAAGCACACAAAATATGGTTAGCATGTTCAAGACAATGTTGGAATATTTCACCAAAAAAAAATCTGATTACTTGAAGTTTGGAATATTTTATATCTGTCTGGTCCTTAAATATCAGGTGCATTATATCTGATCCCATTATCACATGCTGCTTTTATGTTAAGTAGACCCTGAACTTATAATTCAGGGCAAGGTTTCTCAATCTTGGTTCACCCATGCATCTCCTCTTTCTGACCTTGGTTTTCTCTTGTGTTCCCTCTGTCCAGATTCCATTACTTGATATGGACATGGGAGAATAATTGGTGTGCCTTAGGACACTAACAAAACTGTATTTGCAGGATAGTACATTTTGCTTTTCTGTCTCTCTTTCAGCATGTGCCACGGCCCCGCTGCATGTTTTTCCCCAAAATATCTCCGGGACCGCCTTCTGCCGCACGAATCCCAGTGACCGTTTAGGTCCCACAGAGTTGGCCTTCTCCGGGTCCCATCGACTAAACAATGTCATTTGGCGGGACCCAGGAGAAGAGCCTTCTCTGTGGCGGCCCCGACCCTCTGGAACCAGCTCCCCCCAGATATCAGAGTTGCCCCCACCCTCCTTGCCTTTCGCAAGCTTCTTAAAACCCACCTCTGTCGTCATGCATGGGGGAATTGAAATTTTTCCCTTCCCCCTAGGCTTATAGAATTTATACATGGTATGCTTGTTTGTATGATTGGTCTCTTAAATTGGGGTTTTTTAGATTATTTTTTAATATTAGATTTGTTACATTGTCTTCTTTACTGTTGTTAACCGCCCGAGTCTTCGGAGAGGGGCGGCATACAAATCTAACAAATAAATAAAATAAATAAATAAAATAACTTACGTCCTCTAGGAGGCTGTATGGCCCCTGGCTGAGCTGATCTAGCAGGCAGTCCAGGTTGTGAGAATCATCATGAGATGCATCAAACTCCAAACAACATTTATAACACTCATATAAATGTCTCCTCCCTAAAACAAAGCTGGCTGCCAGACATACAACACGTCTATCTGTTTGCCTCAATCCACAACTATGAATCAATTATGCACAGTACAGGAGAGAGCTCCTCACTGTTGAAGACATGGATAGGATTGATTGGATTGGATTGGATTACATTAGATTGGATTGGATTAGATGCCTACTTCACAGCTATTAATCATAATACCCACTTATACTCATCTTAATACTGTATTTTACATCAGGAATATTTTAAGATGCTGGACTATCTATAAGCTTAGTATTTTAGCACCACAAGATGCAATGCTGATTGAATCATTTTCAGATACGGCAAAGCTGTCAGCCAAAAACTATCACCTATGTTGGTTAAAGAATGCATGAAAGAAGTGAAAAGTTGGAGAATATGAACTTGTCAATTTCCTTTGCCTTTTCATTCCTCCTGACACAGGCCTTTTTATTTTCCCTAACAGAGATCCCAAGCAGAGAAATATCAAAGTAGGGGTGGATCTATAATAGGAGGTTTATCTGCTTCTGCTTCTCTATAAATATTCAATGCCCAGTCTTTTTTTTTTTTTAAAAAACAACCATCAATACCAGGATGAAAGGGTTAGCTCCCTTCCGAATGTCCACTCCTGCTTCACAATTGGAATGGATGTTATTGTCTGCGATCAAGCCACCTGCACCAAGACGCAGAAATATCCCTGAGGTCTTGCAATGGTGAATGTCATTCTTGAGCATAATGATCTGAAGGAGAGAAGACAGAATGAGTTATATTTCTTCACCTAAAATATTGCAGGTTGGTCAAACAAACAGTGCAGGAATGACCTTGGAAGTCAATATACAGTCAGTGCCAAAATATGGCCACCTCTGCAGTAACTCTAACAGGATCTGACATTTGCCATTAAGTGTCTTTCAGGCAGGCAGTTTTCTCAGTATAATACAGGATTTCCCAACGTTGCAACTTTAAGATCTGTTGACTTCAACTCCCAGAATTCTCTAGCCAGCTTTCTAAAAACCATTTTCTGAGTTCCTGGGCGGAAAGCTGCTTGACCTATTTATTTCCTAGCTCACCGGTGCTTCACTTCACTCTCTTTATTTCAAACAAAAACATTCTTCCTGAATGAGACTACTCCATTTTGCTCTGGCATTCAAGTTATTTCGCCAATTCTAGACCTGAGAGGAGATCTCGCCAGCTGAATCTTTGTACTTTTTAAGCACCCAATCTGAGAACTTGACAAACGGCTTGCGTTTATGACTTGGTTGCATGCAGCATCCTGTAGTGATGTGATTCTAATTTGCAATCTTTTTTTTTCTTTTGCCAATTTTTGGCAAAAAAAAATAGCCATAGGGAGAGCTGGATTTGCATAATAACAGTGTGATTTCTTAACAACCGCCATAAAACTTGTGGCAAAATCTAACTGACTTAACATTAAATGGAAATTCCAATCCCAATTGTGGTCATAAAGTGAGCATTACCCGTATTGATGTTGTTTTGATATACAGACCTTATTTATTTATCATATTTATATGGCTTAAACCAAGGATGAAAAGCTCCCCATTCGCTCATGCCTATCAGTCGTTGGAGAGCTAGTCGCAAAGGGAGCGTGAGGCTCCGCCCACCCATCCAGACTCCACCATTTCTTTGCACACGTAGAGGGTAAAAGAACACAAATGACAACATCCAGGAAGGATGGAGTCTCACGCTCCCTCTGTGACCAGCTCTCCAAAGACCAATAGGCACGAGCAAACCGGAAGCATTTCACCCCTGGCCAAAATCTCTGACACTAATATGATGTATTTGGTTCCATAACAATTGTTTTCTAGAAAAAGTAGTGAAAGACACAATTTGCCTTAAAAAATACTTATACAAATTGCTGTTTATTTAACTCCCCAAAAAAGTCATACCCCAAGAAATTGTGTTGATCCTTCAAAAGTATACTTGTGCCCCATAATTGATAAATTAACGATTTTGCTAAAATAGAAAGCACATTAAGAAGAGATTTTGAAGCTTTACAAGGATGCAATTTCCTAAAATAAATTTCCATGGAATGCAATGCAATATAATACAATTGTCATGGAATACAATTAAATAACAAGTACAGATAGTCCCCAACTTACAGTAGTTCACTTAGTGACTGACCATTCAAAGTCATAGCATGGAAAAAAGAGATTTATGATCAATTTTCACATGACCACTGCAACATCCCCATAATCATGTGGTCAAAATTCAGACTCTTGGCAACTGACTCATATTTATGACGGTTGCAATGCCCCAGAGTCATGTGGTCACCTTTTGCCACCTTCAGACGAAGAAAATCAATGAGGAAGCCAGATTCACTTAACAACCCTGTCACTAAATTACCAATTCACTTAACATCTGTGGTAAGAAAGGTAGTAAAATGGGGCACAATTCACTTAACAAATGACTCACAACACAAAATTTGGGTTCAATTGTGGCCATAAGTCAAGGACTACCTGTAACGTAATGACTGGGATTGACAAATAGTTTTGACAGTCAATTAGGGATAGTTATCTTTCAAAACCTCTACCAAAGTTTGCTTCAGGCCTCACTCTTCTCCAAGAGTGAGATTTGATAGCATTCCTGTTTTGCCTGCAGAAATTTGATCGACTTTTAAAATCTACAACTACCATAAGTAATACCACTTTATAAGGCCTTGGTAAGGCCACACTTGGAATACTGCATTCAGTTCTGGTCACCATGATGCAAAAAGGATATTGAGACTCTAGAAAAAGTGCAGAGAAGAGCGACAAAGATGATTAGGGGACTGGAGGCTAAAACATATGAAGAACGGTTGCAGAAACTGGCATGGCTAGTTTAATGAAAAGAAGGACCAGGGGAGATATGATAGCAGTGTTCTAATATCTCAGGGGTCTATCTATTCTCCAAAGCACCTGAGGGTAGAACAAGAAGCAATGGGTGGAAACTAAACAAGGAGAGAAGTAACTTAGAACTAAGGAGAAATTTCCTGACAATCAGAACGATGGATCAGTGGAACACCTTGCCTCCAGAAGTTGTGAATGCCCCAACACTGGAAGTTTTTAAGCAGATGTTGGATAACCATCTGTCTGAAGTAGTGTAAGGTTTCCTGTCTAAGCAGGGGGTTGGACTAGAACAGTGTTTCCCAACCTTTTTTGAGCCGCGGCACATTATTCATATTTTCAAAATCCTAGGGAACATTGAAAGGGGTGGGGGGTGGGGGGGCGGGCTAAAGAAAAGCTTGGACAAAAAAACCTCTCTCTTCCTCCCTTTCGCTCTATTTCTCCCTCTTTCTCTCTTTTCCTTCCTTCCCTTCTTTCTCTCTCTCCATCCCTCTTTCTTTCTTTCTTCCTCTCTTTTTTGCTCTCTTTCTCTCTCCCTCCTTCCCTTCCTCTATGTCTTTCTCTCTCCCTTGCTCTCTCTCTCTCTCTGTGTCTCTCTTGCTATCTTTTTCTTGCTTTTTTCTCTCTTTCTTGCTCTCTCTCTTTCACTGTCTCTTGCTATACGTCTCTTTCTTTCTCTTTGCCTCTCTTGCTATCTCTCTTTCTTTCTCTCTCTCTGTCTCTCTTGCTATGTCTCTCTTTCTTTCTCTTTCTCTTTCTCTTTCTCTCTCTCTCTCTGCCTCTCTTGCTAAGTCTCTCTTTTTCTCTTGCTATGTCTCTCTTTCTTTTTCTCTCTCTGCCTTTCTTGCTATGTCTCTCTTTCTCTCTCTCTTTCTCTCTCTCTCTTTCTCTGCCTCTCTTGCTGTCTCTCTTTCTCGCTCTGTCTCTCTTTCTCTGCCTCTCTTGCTGTCTCTCTTTCTCGCTCTGTCTCTCTTTCTCTACCTCTCTTGCTATGTCTCTCTTTCTCTCTCTCTCTCTCTGCCTCTCTTATATGTCTCTCTTTCTTTCTCTCTCTCTCTCTCTCTCTCAGCTGACTGCAAGCGGGAGCCCTGACGGCGGCAGCTGGACGTGCTGCTGGATGCCGTATATGCCAGGCCCGCAGCGCTAGCATGTACGGCATCCAGCAGCACGTCCAACCGCCACCGTCAGAGCTCCCGCTTGCAGTCAGCTGAGAGAGAGAGAGAGAGAGAGCTCCCTCTCGCCGCCGCCATCTCCCCGCGACTGCCTGCGGCCGCTGCAGCCACCCCCCCCCCCACTCCCACTGCCAGTGCCCTCCCGCCGGGCCCCAAAGGACACTTGCCGCCGCCGCCAGAGAAGCTCCAGCTGGGTGAGGTGCTGCCGGTGCCGCCGACCTGGGGCTCCCACTCGCAGCTGTCCCTCGGCTCCTGCCTGATGCCGCGGTTTCTGGCGCTCTCCTGGTGGGCCCCAAAGAAGGAAGGCGAGAAAAAGGCGCGAAGAATGAAGCTCTCCTTCTTCCTGCCTTCCTTCTTTGGGGCCCAGCAGGAGCGCCGAAAACCGTGGCATCGAGCAGGAGCCGGGGGACAGCTGCGAGCGGGAGCTCCAGGTCGGCACCGGCAGCGCCCCGCCCAGCTGGAGCTTCCCTAGGAGCTTCACGGCACACCTGGCTGTGTCTTGCGGCACACCGGTTGGGAAACGCTGGATTAGAAGACCTCCAAAGTCCCTTCCAACTCTGTTGTTGTTGTTGTTGTTGTTGTTGTTAAGTTGCTTCTAACATACTACAGGGAGTGATTCCCCCCTCCCCTCCATTTTGAAAGTCTCTCAGATGCTTTTGCACATGGAGCAATACTTTCCAAATTGACACATGGTATATGGCTTCAATTCTTACCAATGAGGGCATTATGAGTCATTAAAGGAAGCAAAGGCAAAATGTTTACCTGCTGTATGTCACCTAGAAGGCTGAGTGGAAGTGGCAGTACAGTCACACATGCAGAAAAATAGTAGGAACCCTTGCTTGTAGTGGACACTTAGTATTTTATTTGCTGGGACTACTGTATTTGACCAAGAGCTTATAGTTTAGAGCTAACTGACTTACAAAACAACAGGATGCTGAAAGCAAATACATATCACCCTGAGATTTAATTTACACTCACTGCTGGGAAAAAAAAATTAAATCCGGGCATTGGTTTACTTGAGCAAATAAGTGGTTTAAATACGCATGCATGTAATTCTTTTCCAGTCCAACAAACCTTTAAACCCTTGCCTGACAAGCGTAAAGAAACAAATCTACAAATTGCAATATTCTTGCCTTAGCGAGCAGCGCATATCAAAGCTGATAATGAAATTACAATCTCCTTTATTTGCTCATTTGAAAAGATGGCTGGCTTCCCCTTCCAATCGGTTAATTAAAATGCAGGAAGAAAAGACAAGCAGCTATGCTCCTCTGCCTATTAGTCACTCACTGCTAACCTGGCACAGAGGTCAAGCCCTGATTAGAATATTAAACTGGCAATCCGGCATATTAACAGAAAATACTGCGCTTATCCTATCAGAGTAATAGACTGACAGGTGTTTTACAGCTATCTTAACTTTGGCTGTGATGGATCAGCTTCAGAAGCTTACAGAGATTGGCTTCTCAACTCACTCAATTGGATCTCAGAGTCGCTGGCTTGGGAACATGGGCATTCAGCCAGTTTTCTCCTAATGCCTTCTTTTTACATGTGCTGGGAAGGAATTCCCATGGTTCTTTATGTAGCACACTTAGCTGCTATGGATGGTTGGTCTAGATTTGTGTGTTTGTTTGTTTGAATTTGTATGCCGCCCAATCCTGAAAGACTCCAGACAACTTACAACAATAAAATAATTAAAAAACGGTATAAACAGTTTAATTTGCAATGCTGATAATAATATAAAAAGCCTTAAAAACTCATTTAATACAATCATACCATATCAAACATCCCAATCAAATCTTATTTAGGCTGGAATTAAAGAGGTGTCAGTTTCTCGTAGCCCCCAGGCCTGCCGGCAAAGTCAAATTTTCAAAGCCTTCCAGAAAATGTGTATTATTTATGTTGTAAGCCACCCTGAGTCCTAGGAGAAGGGCGTAGAAATCGAACAAACAAGCCAACAAATAAATCCAGTAGGGTGGGGGCAGTACGGATCTCAGGGGGTACTTGGTGCCAGAGAGTCGGGGCTACCCAGAGAAGGCCCTCCCCCACGGCCCCGCCAACCAGCACTGCTTAGTCGACAGAATTCGGAAAAGGCTGACCCTATGGGCTCTAACCAGTCGCTGGGAGCTATGAGGCAGGAGACAGTCCCGTAAATCAGGGGTGTCAAACTCTATTTCATTGAGGGACACATCAGGGTTGTGTTTTACCTCGGGGGGGAGGGGCTGGGTGAATGTGGCTAGAGTGGGCATGGCCTGCTCGATGTCACTCATGTCAGGGGCACCTGTGGCAGCCCGATCACTCTGCCAGCGAAAACACCCAAGCTTCTTTTTCACTGGCAGAGGGTTGCTGTCACAGCCGGAAACGGAGCTCGGGAGCCCGCTTTCGCTGGCAAAGGCACCACGGTCCCTCACTGTCTCCAGGGTGGCTCTACAATTCAGATCTAAGCACCTTAATGGATCTGGCCCCTGGGCTTTGAGTTTGAAACCCGTGGTCTAGATTGTCTACTGGTTACCTATTTACAAACGTGGACAATCCCTTCTTCATTCTGGCAGGCAGTCAATATAAACACTAAGAAATGTCAAAAACTGTCCACGAGTAGATATGAAAACTGAGAAAAATCTCCATGTTCTGAGACTATGTAACACTTCATCTCAGAGAGGAAAAAATGAGGGAAATGATCATGTTACACCCTGATTCCCTGAGACTTGTTCTTTCCAAATACAGTATGATGTTACGACACCGCAGGACCCACCCCAAATTTGAGTCAAGCCAGAATCCCACTCTAAACCATCTCTTGAGTCCATTGTCTCCAGGGCCCAGTCAGCCCTCTTTTCCAAGATGGAGTCACTGGCTGACCAGAAGCCATCTGGTTGGATTACAGCCCTTTCGTTAACTCTCAACAGGAACAAATTGGAGGTTATAGCATTAGTATTACAGTATAGCAATAGCATTTAGACTTATATACCGTGTCACAGTGCTTTACAGCCCTCTCTAAGCAGTTTACAGAGTCAGCCTATTGCCCCCAACAATTTTACCCACCTGGGTAGGATGGAGGGTTGAGTCAACCTTGAGCCTGGTGAGATTTGATCAGCCAAACTGCTGGCAGCTGGCGATCGGCAGAAGTAGCCAGCAGTACTGCACTCTAACCACTGCACCACCATGGCTCTACCGTGGTTCTCCAAGATTTATTGATTTATTTGTTTGTTTGTTTGTTTAATTAATTAATTTGTATGCCCCTCTCCGTAGACTTTATGCCTTCTGCATGACAGCAAATGGAAATTGTCACTGAGAAAAAATGTTTTTACAGCTTTAGTTAAGGTGCCAACTTTTGCCTTTTGTGGGAAAGAGACAACCTTGACTGGTGCCCTCATTAATTTAAGACTGGATTACTACAACATGTTCTACCTGGGGCTGACTACGAATATTATTCACTAACTGCCAATTAGTGCATTGTACAGCTGCCCATAGGCAGCAAGAATCATATCAACAATATTACACTGATGTTGCATTGGCTGCCAATGCGTTTCCAACTGCAATTCAAAGTGCTGGCTTGATCCATCAAGCCTACATGTAAACCTGTGAGACCATTATGTCCAAAGAGACTTTGCTCATCTATTCTAAATTCTACTTTGCATGGTTGTTAAGATGCCAAAAAGGAGGCAAGTAGGAACAAGGGCAGGGAAAATGAAATAAATAGAACAAAAACAATAGATAGAATTTCACACAACTTTTACCTAAACTTCATTATCCTGATACATAGAAGCAAAATAAAATGACAAAACCAAACAAAACAGGCCTTTTGGAAATCCAAAAAAATCATTAAATTCAATCAATCAAGTTCAATCAACTCAGCATCTTCAAGGTTCTTTTGATATAGGAGGACGAGTGGCAAAATCTGGGGATGGAGTTAAAAGAGGGGTTAGCCAAGAATCCTTAGCTGCTATGAGCAGAATAAATCCAATCCCACTTGAATTCTGTCGAATCTTATCTAACTTCAAGCAGGTGCTATTAGTTGAGAAGATAACTGTGCATTGGCTATGTAGCAATATCAATCAATTTTTAATTCTGACTATGTAGACCTGGTCTTTTGGGCCTGACAGTTAAATCACCTGATTGAAAACCTCTTAGGGACCTTTAGCTGAAATTAGCAAAAAAAATTGAGCTGGTGATTTATAGGTTTCCTTATTTAAAAGGTTTGATTATGAGAAGAGGATAATGGTGTAATTTTTAATGATGGCGAAGAGAAAATAACAGTTTGTAACCATAATAAAGAAAACCAGAAGTCATTTTTTAATATATTTTCCCCATTTTTTCCTATTTCTTTTACCCTTCTCTTAGTTTTTCACTTCCCGTTACTCTTCTTTCTTTTCTTTTATCTTATATTATTTCATGTTTATCTCTGAATTTTTAAAATATTTTTTTAATGTTTCAATTCTTTCAAACCAGAGAGAGAGAGAGAGAGAGAGAGAGAGAGAGACTATTGAATCACTAAATATGTAAAACAAATTCACCTCCTGTCACCGAGAAGTAAATTTGAACATGATGAGCATAGGCATGGAACAAAAAAACCATCGTCAAGCAGCCTTTTTCTGAGACTGCCCAAGCAAAGCAAAAGAAAGTTTCCACTTTGCTGTGCTTTAAATGAAATGGAAGCCCGTGGCTAATGGGATGAAAAGCCCAGGGTTATGCACGGAGGCGCAGAGCTGTTTTGCCAATCATGCACGGCTACTTCTCCTTCAAGCCTTTTGCTCCTTAGCGGTTCTGCGATGCCTGACTTATAGCAGGAGACACGGAATTCATCCTTGCATCAAATGGGCAGGTATTTTAAAAATGTAAATGGCACCTGCTGGGACAGTCTGATAATGGCACCAGCGGGAGGCTTCCTTTCAATGCAAATATCGGTTTTGAAGGAGGAGCTTCCCTCCAGACTTGCAGGGGGAAGCTTAAATTAGCTCCCCACATCAACTCAAATCTTCTTTATTGTCAGCCTACTCCCCATGGTACAATCTGCATTGCAAGAAGGAGGAAAAAAAAGGCCAGCAAGCTAGCTGTGAAGACACATTTGCCTTCATGCTCAGTTTAGCTTTTGCCAATATATCATAAGGATTCAGGATTCAGGCTCAGATGCAATTCAAAGAACATTGCATATTCTCTCATTTCAGCTTCCCAGTTTCATCATCTTGGAACACTGAACTTTCTCACTGTTTGCCATTTCAAGAGATGAGACCCAGATGTAAAATGGGGATGGTGGGTAGGGGAAATTGCACTGGACGAGAAGACTCCTAACCTTTTAAGCAATGCCAAGACAAATGATATTTCAGCAGATGGATGTTTTCAGACAGGAGTCTGAAAAAAATGGAATATTTTGTTTCTTGATCTGAAAAAAAAAGAAATACAGTATTCCCTCGATTTTTGCGGGTTTGAACTTCGCGAATAGCCTATACCACGGTTTTTCAAAACATATTAATTAAAAAATACTTCGTGGTTTTTTCCGCATACCACGGTTTTTCCCATCCGATGATGTCATACTTCATCACCAAACTAATAATTTTTGGAAATAAGTAACAAAAAAAAATATTGTTAATAAATAATTATGTTTATAAATATCAGGATCACTAAGTGCCTTATTCAATGGTGAGTACCAGTAATAATGGTGAGTAAATGGTTGTTAAGGGAATGGGAAATTGTAATTTAGGGGTTTAAAGTGTTAAGGGAAGGCTTGTGATACTGTCCATAGCCAAAAATTGTGTATTTACTTCCGCATCTCTACTTCGTGGAAATTCGACTTTCGCAGGTGGTCTCGGAACGCATCCCCTGCGGAAATCGAGGGAACACTGTATTTTGTTTCTTAATCTGAAAAAAAAGGAATATTTTGTTTCTTGATTGACCATTCCATCCTGATGACTCACAGTTTAAATTTTGATTCAGCTAAGTGATAAATGGTTCAAGGCACTGGACAAAGAGCAGAAGGATTGTAAGTTCTAGTCCTATCTTAGGCATGGAAGCTAACTAATTGCCATTGGGCCAGTCACTCTCTATCCTAAGGAGAAGGCAAGGGGAAACTACTCCTGAAAACGTTGTCCAAAAAATACTGTATGAATTGGTTCAAAGAAAACAGAAAAAAAGCCAACTTAAGGCTGAATTTTTGCATTACATTCAGCCAATGGTTTACTTAATTTTGGTCAGTAATAACTGGAAAACATATAGATTAAACCAGGAACTCTGAATTAGAAAATGTCAGCACTGGGTTTGTAGAAAACGCCATCCAACACAAACAAATCACATTATGATTTAACACATGTGGGACTACTGTATTTTACTAAACAGGAACAGTCCCACTTCTATCAGCAAATGCATTTCTCTGTGCTTGCTAACTCCAATAATACCTTTGGTGTATCAAACACATGGAAAAATACATCTCCACCACTCCTTGCATTGTTCAGTGCAGATTCAGAGCAAGTTTATAAGGTAGTTCATTTCCATAATATACTTAAGAATCCACTTCCTTCCTTCCTCCCTCCCTCCCTCCCTCCCTCTAAACAATTATTTAAATCACTAGTAAAAAGGCTTGATTTAAATTAATTCATTTTAAATCAACTCGCTTTAAATCATAATTTTTAAAGAGCAACTGTCATCTCTATCCCGCAGCGGCTACTCCTCTGGCCTGCTGCTGACTCAACGACAGTCCCAATACAGTATTGCAGAAAATACAGCCTCCTAAGATCCATTTCATGCTGAATAAACTAAATTGTGAATGTATGTTAAATAGAAAACTATTTTTAAATAGATTTTGTACTCCAAAAGCATTGTATTAAAATAAATTTGATAAAAATAAAAAACCCTGATGTAAATACCATCTGATTATTGTATTTTTATATTGCTGTAAGCCACCCTGAGTCTCATTGGGATACAAATCAAATCAAATCAATAAATAAATATTTTAAAAACTGATTTTGTTTTTTAAATCACAGATTTTTATCCACCCAGCTCCCTCCCTCCCTCCCTCTTTCCCTGGGCAGTGTGGAACAAGACAAAACATTATAGATTGAAATACTGTATTCTTAGGAAAGGCAAAACAAAGATAGCATAAAACATTTCCACAAGGAGCCTGTCATCCACCCTATCTTAGGCATGGAGAAAAGTCAGATTTAAGTGTCCAGTTAAATAAGGTCAGGGTAGGGGGAGATCGAAATCCCATTCCAGAAAAAGCAGGGACTGCAACAAGTGCTCTCTTTCTATCAGAAAACCAGGTGAGTCAGAAATTAGATACCCAGATATCAGAAACCTCCCACCTCTGCAGCTTTTTTTCCCTTTGGTTTCCCAGCAGTAAAGTCAGAATCAGAAAGCGACAATATGAAATCTTTTAAGAATGAAGGAGAATGAGTTTCTCATAGATGCTCTTTCTAAGTCTTTTAAATACTGTGAATTAACTACAAATCAAACATAGAAACATAGAAGACTGACGGCAGAAAAAGACCTCATGATCCATCTAGTCTGCCCTTATACTATTTTTTGTATTTTATCTTAGGATGGATATATGTTTATCCCAGGCATGTTTAAATTCAGTTACTGTGGATTTACCAACCACGTCTGCTGGAAGTTTGTTCCAAGGATCTACTACTCTTTCAGTAAAAATAATATTTTCTCATGTTGCCTTTGATCTTTCCCCCAACTAACTTCAGATTGTGTCCCCTTGTTCTTGTGTTCACTTTCCTATTAAAAACACTTCCCTCCTGAACCTTATTTAACCCTTTGACATATTTAAATGTTTCGATCATGTCCCCCCTTTTCCTTCTGTCCTCCAGACTATACAGATTGAGTTCATTAAGTCTTTCCTGATATGTTTTATGCTTAAGACCTTCCACCATTCTTGTAGCCCGTCTTTGGACCCGTTCAATTTTGTCAATATCTTTTTGTAGGTGAGGTCTCCAGAACTGAACACAGTATTCCAAATGTGGTCTCACCAGCACTCTATACAGCGGGATCACAATCTCCCTCTTCCTGCTTGTTATACCTCAAGGTGAGACAAAATGAGAGTCCATGGGACCTGATATAAACAAAACCTAAATCAATCATTATTTCCTTCTCCCTACTCTTTGCAGTGAATCATTGCCTTGAAACACAAGAACAGAAAATATAAGTCTAACCACAAGCCATTTTCACCCGAGAACAATATAGCCATTGGGAAGGGCACATGAATCACAAGTTAAGGGTTCCCACCAGAGCCATGCCAACTCTAACTATCTCTCCCACCCCACCTCCAAAGACTGCTGTCACCATGTTATCCCTCTGCTTTTTCCTGCATAAGAAACCTGGCCCTCCTTGAGGAAATCTCTACACTGCTTTCCTGAGGCAAGGCATTATTGTATTGCAATTGTCCTGGAGGATTAGTGACACACTGACAACATGATTCAGCTTTTTATTTCCATCTATTTGCTTCTCACATATCCAACTGATTACAAACCTACAATAATATTTTTTTCAATAAATAGGACCATGAGCCTCTAGCCGATTCTTAGGCAAATAGTCTACAGTAAAGAGCTAGTTCTAAATGCCCAAGGCTTGCCAAACAGAGGGCAATAAATAGTATGGTTGCCAGATGGCTGAAAAGACACAAGGAGGCTTTAAAATACAGTATACCGTATTTTTCGGAGTATAAGACGCACCTTAGTTTTTGGGGAGGAAAATAGGGAAAAGAATCTGCTTACCAGGTATTCATCTGGCTAGCACATTTATTTTATCCCCCAGTCTTAAAAAACTTTATTTATTTGTTTGTTTGTTTGTTTGTTTGTTCATTCATTCATTCATTCATTCATTCATTCATTCATTCATTCAGTCAATTTTTATTCTGAGAGAGTTACAATGAAAGAGCTTGCAAGCCAGTAAGAGCTGGGAACATCATTAGCACCTGGAAAGAAACACTCAGAGCAAATAGAGCAATGGAAAAAACCCTGCAAAGACTTAGGGCTTAGAAAACATTCTTTGCAGAAAGTAACAATGAAAGAACCTGCAAGGTAAGAGCTGGGAAGATCGTTAGCACCTAGTTGGGGCTGGAAAAAAAAGCTACATTCAGAGTATAAGACACACCCAAATTATCAGCCTCTTTTAGGAAGGGAAAAGGTGCATCTTATACTCCAAAAAATACGGTATATCTTGTGCAGGTACTCCTTTCCCTTCCATAGCCCCTATCCAAATTATCTAGCTGGGTGCCTCAATTTTTTTCTCAATTAGAAGCAACAAACCCAGGAGGGCTGTCAGGACCTGCCTTTGTTTCCAAGTTCTGCCACTGGGGAATGATTCACACAGGGCCTCCTGTGCTAAATAAAGCACCCGTAGGTATGGTGAAGTGGGATTTGCAAAAGAGGAATGACATGACCATGATCACTTCAGCAAGCTCAGCGCAGAATTGTGAAATTCACTGTGTATTACAAGTGTAAATGAATGCGTGTAGGGCTGGATGGATGAGCAGGGGCACACGTGTGCGCTAGGTAGAGTGGTGATGAATGAACAATATGGATTCACAGATCATTGTTAACAAAAGTGAAGAAACACTCTGCGGTCTAATATTCTGCAGCAAAAGCTGAAGCCCTTTTGAACCAGACCTTCATAAAGATTGACTCACCAAATGAATTGCAGCCCAACAAAGTACCAGGAATCTTTTTATTTTTCCTATTTACAAACCTGCAGGGCAAATTGAATTCTGCAATTTCATTAAAAGGGAAGAAGGAAAAGTCAGGGAATGCTACGGCACTTTCTATGAATCTCTTGTCTATGGAGATTCTCTGTCATCCAGGTCATGGTTGTGTCCCAAAGGTGCTTTTTTTCAAAAGCCGCCTGGACTTTCTGGTTTTTCTTTGAAGCTGTTTCATTTCTCATCCAAGGAGCATCTTCAGCATTCTGAGTCAGAGCTTGTTGTGGTTAGCTTTGGCCCTGCTCCTGCCCCAAGGACTGTGGATGTGGGGGAGACATCCATATAGTGCAGGCCTGTTTTGCCCCCGGTGGAATCTGATGATGAAGGCTCCTCTGACAAAGAAGACATGAGTGACAGGGAGGAGGAGAGTGTGGCAGACAGCTCAGAAGGAGATCAATTGTCTAGCTCCTCCTTGGATTCAGAACAAGAGTTAATGATACAGCCACGCATGCGGAGAGCGATGCATAGGCAACAACAACTGAGAGATTATTATCAAAGAAAATGAGGCCACCTGTGGTTGGGTGGGGCTGTGGTCATTAGTGAGGCTGCTATAAAGAGCAGCCTGTGGGTTTGGCCATTGTGGAGGATTATCTGATCGTTGTGTTTCGTGACTGCTTTACTGACTTTGACCTTTTGTGTGCTGATTTTCCCCCGCTTTGAAACTAAACCAGAGCAAAGTGTGTTTCACTTTGTGAAAGAAGAAGGACTGTGAATTGCCTCACAGCTGCAAACTAAGTATCACAGAACTGATAAGGGACTTGTACAAATTACCAGTTTGTTTGGAGACAAGTGCTCTTTGCTATACCAAAAGAGGGCTTGGTTTAAGTGAATTTTCATGATAAAGAACATTGTTTTGAATTTTCAAACGTGTGTGTGTCTGAAATTTGTACCTGTGAATTTTGGGGAGGAGTCTACCAGAGAGCCCAACAGAACAGAGCTGAAGAAGCTTCTTGGACGAGAAGTGAAATGCCTTCAAAGAAAAACCAGAAAGTCCAGTTGCCTCTTAAAAAAGCATCTTTAGAACATCTTATCATTTCTATTGGATTGGGTTTTTTTAATTGTTTCTGCTCTTCTATTTATTCAATTTATTGAGGAAGTTATGTTAAAATGTAAATGTAAGGCTTGGGGATACTATGAAGCCAGCAGAACCTTTGGAGAAAATTTAAAATAGGAAAAGGGTGAGGCTTCACAATTCTTCATACATCTTGGCCTCTCCTATCATTAACATCACTGTTCAACATAAGGCAACTCATTAACAACTAAAGTTAATCTGCGTATAGTATAATAATAATAATAATAATAATAATAATAATAATAATAATAATAATAATAATATATTAGATTTGTATGCCGCCCCTCTCCGAAGACTCGGGGCAGCTCACAACAATGATATTATAGTGGCACAAATCTAATATTAAAAGAAATAACTAAAACCCTATCATCTTAAAACCAAACAACACATACATACCAAACATAAATTATAAGGAGCCTGGGGGAAAGATGTCTCAAATCCCCCATGCCTGGCGGTATAGGTGGGTCTTGAGTAGTTTACGAAAGACAAGGAGGGTGGGAGCAGTTCTAATCTCCGGGGGGAGTTGATTCCAGAGAGCCAGGGGCACCACAGAGAAGGCTCTTCCCCTAGGGCCCGCCAGACGGCATTGTTTAGGCGACGAGACCCAGAGAAGGCCAACTCTGTGGGACCTAACTGGTCGCTGGGATTCGTGCGGCAGAAGGTGGTCCCAGAGATATTCTGGTCCGATGCCATGTAGACAAACATCCAACTTAAAAAAACTAAACCAAAATTATGCCCTTCGAATTATTTATCGTTTTGTTTTGAAAAAGTGTGCTTAGAAAAATATTACAAGGCTAACATAATACACATTCGCAAATATTTGTAGATACAATTGCCAGGCTGATCAAGTTTGGCCTTAAAAAACAGCTAAATGATGAGTTGGGGTGGCGCAGCAGGTAGAGTGCTGTACTGCAGGACACTGAAGCTGACTATAGATCTGAAGGTCAGCGGTTCAAATCTCATCACTGGCTCAAGGTTGACTCAGCCTTCCATCCTTCCGAGATGGGTAAAATGAGGACCCGGATTGTGGGGGCAATAGCCTAGCTCTGTTTAAAAGTGCTATTGCTAACATGTTGTAAGCTGCCCTGAGTCTAAGGAGAAGGGCGGCATAAAAATCGAATAAATAAATGAATGAATGAATGAATGAATGAATGAATGAATGAATGAATGAATGAATGAATGAATGAAGACTCGGGGTGGCTCACAACAATGATAAAAACAATATTATAGTGGCACAAATCTAATATTAAAAGAAATAACTAAAACCCTATCATATTAAAACCAAACAACACATACGTACCAAAGATAAATTATAAAGAGCCTGGGGATAAGATGTCTCAAATCCCCCATGCCTGGCGGTATAGGTGGGTCTTGAGTAGTTTACGAAAGACAAGGAGGGTGGGAGCAGTTCTAATCTCTGGGGGGAGTTGATTCCAGAGAGCCGGGGCCGCCACAGAGAAGGCTCTTTCCCTGGGGCCCGCCAGACGACATTGTTTAGTCGACGGGACCAAATGCATAATTTTGGTTTAAAAGTGCTATTGCTAACATGTTGTAAGCCGCCGTGAGTCTAAGGAGAAGGGTGGCATAAAAATCGAATAAATAAATAAATAAATGAATGAATGAATGAATGAATAAACAAACAAATAAATAAATAAACAAATAAATATTACTTTAGGTTTAAACTGTAGCATGCAAGATCTGCTCCTGCCTTTTACAGCACCTTACTGTTTTGTATGCATCGCACAGCATAGGTCAAATCCCTGAAGATGCTCCCTTCCACTCTGGCGTGTCCCTGGGAACACAAAAAGATGCCACCTTTTCCATCCCTGAAAAGACATTTCCTGACGAGGCATCCTTGCATGGTGTTGGCAAGAGACTGAGCCTCCTTATCTTGCTGCAGCTCCTGAGCCAAAGGCTTCAGCTCATAGTCGCTCTGAAGGGCTGGTAAACCATCGGTGGACGGCCTACCATGGACAACCTTGGCCAGCCTGTGGCTCAAGCTATGAGCCTGGTAAGGCAGTTTGTACAGTGACTCATCCTCGTCTTCATTCTCACTGCTCAGGCTGAGTTCGCTGTCGCTGGAATCCGTGTCTATGGTCATGGCCTCTTCTTTGGGCGCTGTGTTAAGGTTCCCAGACACCTCCCTTTCCTTCTCAAGGCCCCTCCTTGGTACCACTTGAGTCTGTGAAACAGGGAATAGGTGACTTGGGTTTTCGGCGACCACAATGTCACAGGTCCTCATGTCCGACACTGGAAGAGTTCCCTGGCTCTCAAACTTTGATATATTGCAATGGGAGGGCTCAGAGGTCTGCAGCAAAACGGAGCGAGATTTTGCCAACGCGGTCAAGTGCTTGCAGGCCCAGTTCCGGTCCAAAGATGGACCTCCTTCTACTGTCACTGAAGCATTTTCACTGCCGACAAATTCGCAGTTTTCCAGGAGACAGACAGCCACGCTATGGAAATGGATGCTGGACTGATTGAAAGTGCAGAATTTAACCTGGCAGGTCCCAGGAGCATGGATCTGCAGCTGACTGTTTTCAAAATTGCAGTTGTCAAACTGGACATGGCCTGAGGTGGTCTAAGAAAAGAGAATGAAACCAGATCAGCCTATTTTCAATTAAAAAAAAAAAAAGCAATCGAAAAAGATAGTCATTTTCAAGATAAATATTGCCTACTTCCTAACCTGCAATCTTCGAATTGTGTTGATGGGAATGAAATAGAGAGACCAGAATACCATAGCAGCTCCTAACTGAACATGGAGATGAAACAAGTATTGGTTCTTCCCCTGACTAGTTCATGATGTGTTCATAGCAATATAAACCACCCAATAGTGCTTTACAGCAGTGATTTCAACCTTTTTTGAGCCGCGGCACATTTTTTACATTTACAAAATCCTGGGGCACACCACCAACCAAAATGACACAAAATGACACTCTAAAACAGTACATATTATACATCTAGTGGTGGTACCACCAGGATTAGAAATCGGGACCATGGGGAGGAGTAGCAGCTTCAACTACTCGCTGCGGCCACACAATGACAAGTGTGCAGCAGCCCGAGCGGGGACCTTCCTGGGTGTGGATGAGAGGGACCTGCTATTGGTTCATCGCTAGTGGTCGGGATGAATCCTAGAAGGTGATTGGTCAGTGAGCGTTCCCTGTGCCTCCACTCTTCCTGTCACTGATAGCTGGAGGGATTGTGAGGGGAATGTTTATGTTTGGATGGAGGCAGCTGGCGGGGGGCTGGATAAATGGCCTCCGCGGGCTGTATCCAGCACACGGGCCATAGTTTGGGGACCTATGTTTAATTTTTCCCACGGCACCCCTGACCATGTCTCACGGCACACTAGTGTGCCACGGCACACTGGTTGAAAAACACTGCTTTACAGCACTCTCTGGGCTGTTTACAAATGTCAATATATTGTCCCCAACAATCCGGGCCCTCATTCTAATGACCTCGGAAGGATGGAAGGCTGAGTCAACCTTGAGCCCATCAAAATCAAACTCCAGACTGTGGGCAGAGTTAGCCTACTATACTGCATTCCGACCACTGGGTCACCAAGGGTCCTTTCATGCTCGAGAAGAAATTACCTTTTCTGCTGTTGATATAACTTAGCAGGATACCCTTCTTATCTTGGTGCCATCCAGATGTGTTGATTAAATTCCCACCAACTATACCAGAGGTTGGCAACCTGCAGCTCTGGAGCTGCATGCGGCTATTTGGGCCCTCTGTCAACCTATCGCGGCAGTGGCATGGTCAGAGCCTTAGTGCAGAAGCAAAGCACCCCTGCACCTGCCTTTGCGTGGCAACAGCATTTCGCCTGGTACATTCGCTGTTGCCACCAGCAAAGACTGCTGGGAGAGAACGGCGGGGGCAGATGTTGCGGGGTGGGGGTCCATCTCCCAAGCCTGGCCTTCCTTCTCCCTTGTGGTTGAGGCCAAGAGAAAAAAAAGGACGGCATGGGGAAGCGCTCCCCTGCCCTGCTGAGCACAACAGCCCAGTTGGGGGGAAGGGGCCGGCAGAAGCGCCCCCATTGGTGAGTTGAATGGCGTTGAGGCCTGATCCGGCTCTTGCAGCAAAACGCACCGCTTTCTGTTTCATGTACCCTCTCCGATTTCAGCTTTGACTGGGGCCATGTGGATGGGGGGCAGAAGCATCAAGGCTGCTTCTCCCCCTCAGCAAGACAGGCTTGGAGGGGCACAAAGTTGCGGGTGAGTGCCGGAGAGTTAGAAGACACGTTTTGACATCGCCCCAACACGCATTTCGAGCAAACCTAGCAGTAGCCACCCGTTTCCCGCCAATCAGGGACCAAGAGAAAGAAAGGAGGGGTATACAGATTTAGCCTATCTCCATCACTGTCTTTGTCTCTGCGTGCGTGCGTGTGTGTGTGTGTGTGTGTGTCACTATCTCTTGCTCCCCGCCTCTGTGTCTCACTCTCAGAAAGCCCTGCAGCTCTGTGTGTGCTCTTTGGGGCCTATAAATTCAATAAATAAATAAAATGCCATGTTTTTTGGAGTATAGGATGCCTCTTTTTCCTCCCTAAAAGAGGCTGATAATTTGTGTGTGTGTTATGCTCTGAATGTAGCTTTTCCCCCCCAGCCCTAACTAGCTACTAATGATCTTCCCAGCTCTTACCTTGCAAGCCCTTTCATTGTTTCTCTCTGTAAAGAATATTTTCCAAGCTCTTAGTCTTTGCAGGGGTTTTTTCATTGCTCTAATTTGTTCCGAATAAGTTTCTTTCCAGCCCTAACCAGGTGCTAATGATGTTCCCAGCTCTTACTGGCTTGCAAGCCCTTTCATTGTTACTCTCTGCAAAGAATATTTTCCAAGCCCTAAGTCTTTGCAGGGTTTTTTTCATTGCTCTAATTTGTTCCGAATAAGTTTCTTTCCAGCCCTAACCAGGTGCTAATGATGTTCCCAGCTCTTACTGGCTTGCAAGCCCTTTCATTGTTACTCTCTGCAAAGAATATTTTCCAAGCCCTAAGTCTTTGCAGGGTTTTTTTCATTGCTCTAACTTGTTCCAAATAAGTTTCTTTCCAGCCCTAACCAGGTGCTAATGATGTTCCCAGCTCTTACTGGCTTGCAAGCTCTTTTCATTGTTACTCTCTGCAAAGAATGTTTTCCAAGCCCTAAGTCTTTGCAAGTTTTTTTCCATTTCTCCTTGCTCCGAATGTTTCTTTCCAGGTGCTAATGATGTTTAGAGCCCTAACCAGGGATAAAATAATGTGCTGAAGCTGACCAGACTAAGGACGCTAGCCAGATGGATACCTGGTAGGCAGATTCTTTCCCTATTTTCCTCCCCCAAAACTAAGGTACATCTTATACTCCGAAAAATAGGGTAAATAATTATCACATTACTATTCTTCAAGGAAGCCCAAGTTCTGAATGTTTCTTCAGATCCTACTTCATACTCACCTTATATATTACTGGTGTGAACCAGGCTGGCATAAAGACCAAATTGCATAACCTCATTGTTGGACAGTGCTGGTCAAAGCTCACTAGAAGGGACACCTCTCCGAGCTTGCCCTTCCCTATGATTTCCACAGGAGCCTTGAGAAAGATTTCACTCTGCTCCTCATACGTTCCTGGCAGCAGGACAATCCGGTCATACACGCTGGCGGAAAGCAAAGCGCTCCTTAGACTGTCAAACTCGCAGCCAGGCCCGACAAAAATAACCCGCCTGTCCTTTTTCCTCCTGAATAAGTAGAAGCAGTTGGAGGACTCAAGATCGTGGCTGTTTTTGGTCCAGGTTCTAGAAGAGAGGTAATGCTGCTTCAAAGCTTCTCTCCAAGAGCAAGGCTCCACGCCAGGCTGGTTAGGCCAGTTTGGATGCCGGCATTCAATGCAACCAAGGCACAGTTGTCTCCACCGAGTGTTGTCCAGGCTGAGGATCAGCTCGTACCATGCTCTGCACACCAGACTGCAACGGCCAAGGTCAGGAAGACGCAGGTAGGACAGTATTAAGCGCCACAGTTCCAGTGGGAGCCCACTGAGCTCCATAATCATCTAGTGGGGCACAAAAGCAAAGATTTAAGAGATCACAATATACACCTTCTGTGCATCACTGTTTGGGTTTAACTGAACACGGTGGGGGTTGAGATATGCCCATCAAATCAATGCATCCCTTTTCCTCTTTCCCCTACTTATTTGACTTTGTTCTGTCGAGTTCTCTGGTAGACTCCTCCCAAAAATGCACAGATACAATTTCAGACACACACACGTTTGAAAATTCAAAACAATGTTCTTTATAATGAAAAGTCACTTAAACCGAGCCCTCTTTTGGTATAGCAAAGAGCACTCGTCTCCAAACAAACTGGTAATTGGTACAAGTCCCTTATCAGTTCTGTGATACTTAGCTTGCAGCTGTGAGGCAATTCACAGTCCTTCTTCTTTCACAAAGTGACACACACTTTGCTCTGGTTTAGTTTCCAACCGGGGAAAAATCAGCACACAAAGGTCAAAGTCAGTAAAGCAGTCATGAACCGCAACGATCAGATAATCCTCCACAATGGCCAAACCCACAGGCTGCTCTTTATAGCAGCCTCACTAATTACCACAGCCCCACCCAACCACAGGTGGCCTCATTTTCTTTGATAATAATATCTCAGTTGTTGTTGCCTATGCATCGCTCTCCGCATGCGTGGCTGTATCATTAACTCTTGTTCTGAATCCAAGGAAGAGGTAGATAATTGATCTCCTTCTGAGCTGTCTGCCACACTCTCCTCCTCCCTGTCACTCATGTCTTCTTGGTCAGAGGAGCCTTCATCATCAGATTCCACCGGGGGCAAAACAGGCCTGCAGCATGTGGATGTCTCCCCCACATCCACAGTCCTTGGGGCAGGAGCTGGGCCAGAGCTAACCACAACAGACTTTATAGCTTGACAATGGCTTAATAAAATCAAAAGCTTAAAAAAAACCCCTCAGACATGCACCATTGCATCTTATTCTCTGTGTTCCTTACCTATGTTAATAGAAGTGTCAAACAGCAGTCTTCAACTAGGATCAGGGGTAGGCAAAGTTGGCTCTTCTATGACTTGTGGACTTCAATTCCCAGAATTCCTGAGCCAATCATGCTAGCTGAAGAATTCTGGGAGTTGAAGTCCACATGTTATAGAAGAGCCAACTTTTCCTGCCCTTGAACTAATTGCAGTCTTGATCAACATTTCCTGTTCTACAGTAATTCAGGTCTTATTTTCTATTTCTATATATTTTGGGGTATACCTCCTGTGGCCCCATGGCTGTATGACTCAAACTTTATCCTCACAGAGCCAATGGATGGAAGAGGGAGATATAAACATGAAATAAGGAATCCCCTGACTATGACAACTAGTAAGCAATGGAACAACCTGCCTCCTGAAACCAAGGATATGCCATCACTGGAAGTTTTCATGAAAAGATTCCATGACCATTTTTTCAGAATGTTATGAGGATTCTTGGGCTGGATGGTGTTGTGGTTGGCTCTGGCCCAGCTCTTGCCCCAGGGAATGTGGAGGTGGATGCTGGGGAAACTTCAACATGTCATAGGCCTGTGTTATTGCCGACAGAGTCAGTTCAGAGTTTAGTTTCCTCGGACGAAGAAGAAGGTGGGAGTGACTTGGAAGAGGGGGGCTTGGCACACAGCACAGGCAGTCAATCTCCATTATCTTCCATTGATTCGGATGAAGACGTCTTGGACCCACGCAAGCGCAGAATTATGCATAGAAGAGACCAATTGAGGACATATTACAGGAGATAAGAGAGGCCACCTGTGTTTGGGTGGGGCTCCAGTAATTAGGGCTGCTGCTATAAATAGCAGCATGTGGGTTTGGCCGATGTGGAAGAGTATCTGATCACAGTTCTTCAGGAATCGTGTGTTGCTGTTTTCTGGACTTTGTTTGTTGATTTTTCATGCCTTTGAAACCAAAGCAGAGCAATGTGTGTGTGTGTGTGTGTGTGTGTCTCACACTTTGGTGGAAGAAGGGGTGTGAAGTTTCTTCACAGCTGCTAGCTAAGTACTTAATGACTGCTTAAGGGAAATTGTACAGACTACCTGGTTGTTTTGGGAAGAGTGCTCTTTGCAATATAAAAAGAGTGCTTAGTTTATTTTGAATTTTGTGATAAAGAACATTGTTTTGAATTTTCAAACGTGTGTGTGTCTGAAATTTGTACCTTTGAATTTTCAGGAGGCTCATACCAGAGACCCCGGCAGAACGAGCCGGGGTGGTGCAGCAGGTAGAGTGCTGTACTGCAGGCCACTGAAGCTGACTTGTAGATCTGAAGGTCAGCGGTTCAAATCTCATCACTGGCTCAAGGTTGACTCAGCCTTCCATCCTTCCGAGGTGGGTAAAATGAGGACCTGGATTGTGGGGGCAATAGCCTAGCTCTGTTAAAAAGTGCTATTGCTAACATGTTGTAAGCCGCCCTGAGTCTAAGGAGAAGGGCGGCATAAAAATTGAATAAATAAATAAATAAATAAAATAAAAATTGAATAAATAAATAAACAGATGGAGAGCTGGACTAGAAGATATTCAAGCTCCCTTCCAAACCTATAACTCTGAACTTTGCCACACAGTCATTCTACAAATACTTTTATATGAATAAAACTGAACAGAAGAGAATGGGAGATATTGAACACCTAAGAGAGAATTAACTCATGCCCATTTAGTCACACTGATGTCCTGATTCTATTCACTTTTTAATTTCCCTTGGCTTAAAAGAGAGCTGGCCTCTCCTACCACATAGGCTTACAACTGGGGAAAGCCTCTGAAATAGTCATGTGCTACTTTTAACTCTTTATGAAATAGTGGTGATTCACATCTACCAACGAGTTATGTAAAACACCATTTTTGAACGCTTTGTACAATCCTAATATAAATAGGCAAGGTATCCACCATTTTGGACTGGCTCTAAATAGTTAAACTGAATAAACTTTCAAGGACAGTTTCTAATTAAACTAATTATCAAGATATTTAGATGCTTGTGAGCTCAAACACAAATTCTGCAACAGAGGCAAAAATTAAATTAGAAAGTTTCCCCCCCTCTCCTTAGGTCACATCTGTACAGCCTATAAATGCTCTTTAAAACAGTACAGTGTTCCCTCGATTTTCGCGGGGGATGCGTTCCGAGACCGCCCGCGAAAATCTAATTTCCGCGAAGTAGAGATGCGAAAGTAAATACACTATTTTTGGCTATGAACAGTGTCACAAGCCTTCCCTTAACACTTTAAACCCATAAATTACAATTTCCCATTCCCTTAGCAACCATTTAGATTATTACTCACCATGTTTATTTATTAAAGTTTATTTTAAAAAATATTTATTAAAGGCGGACGAAAGTTTGGCGATGACATATGACATCACCGGGCAGGAAAAACGGTGGTATAGGGGGGGAAACCGCAAAGTATTTTTTAATTAATATTTTTGAAAAACCGTGGTATAGCCATTTCGCGAAGTTCGAACCCACGAAAATCGAGGGAACAATGTATTGCCATAAAATGGGAGACATGAAGATCAAACAGATTGATTATACATATAACCCCCTTGAATTATGCAGGAGGTGTAATTACTATTGGCAGAGGAGCACATGCTATATTAAATATACTGTACTTGATTTTGCATGGTATGGAATACATTTGAAGTGATATTTGTTTGTTTTTTTAAATCTCTGATGAAAATTGAAAGACCTACTCTGTATTTGTATAAGGAGGATGGGCTGGATGGTAGACCTGTTTCAAATCAAGATGATTTGCTCTTGTAGCTATGGGACTGAAAACAAAACCTTGTGGGATAAATATACCTTCAAAGACAATGTGTAATCTCGCAACATTATAAATAGTAACAGCAAACCATTGTGCAAAGAATATGCTGTTAAAACTGTTTATGACTCAGCCACATGGAGATAACTTGTTTCCCCCCAAATAAGACATCCCCTGATCGGACTTCTGAGTGCATGGCAAGAAGGCCAAGCGCATATATCAGGGTTCAAAAAAAATATAAGGCAGGGTTTTATTTTTAGGGAAACACGGTAAATGGGTCTGAAAAAATAGAAGCCTCTATCAGTGTTTCCCAACCTTGACAACTTGAAGATATCTGGACTTTAACTCCCAGAATTCCCCAGCCAGCATTTGCTGGCTGGGGAATTCTGGGAGTTGAAGTCCAAATATCTTCAAGTTGTCAAGGTTGGGAAATATATAATGCACACTCAACCATGGAGAAAATCTCTACCTGGCCAGATTCTGATTTAATTTAAAAATTAGTACAGTAGTCATGCAAACTTGTCATTGCAACTGTATTGTACACACACACATACACACCCCAGCTTTTATATGACACCGAGTTCTCTATTGCTGATATCCAACTTTTTGCCTTGCCTGAGCTAGAAGTGAAGAGGAACTGTCTTGGGGTATGTATCAGGAGTGGGTTCCTCTCGGTTCACCCAAACTGGTAGCGAATTCCTGGTGATGTCACTATGATGTCATAGATCCACTTCGGTTGGTGCAAGTCTGTGGGCACCATCTTTTTTTTTAAATAAAATTATTTTTTCCTTCTGAGCATGTGCAGAAGACAGTTTTCCAGTAGTGTGCATGCGGTTGCCATCTTGTCTTTGGCTTTTTTTTTTTTTTAAATGGCACTGCACATGCAGGCACACACAAAGCATGTGCACGGCCATGAGGGAGGGAGGAAGTGAACCGGAAGTGAAATAAGTTAGAACCCACCCCAGATATGTATGTGTGTGTATATGTGTGTATATATACTGTATATCAGTGGTTCCCAACCTGGGGGTCAGGACCCCTTTAGCGGTCAGGACCACTTTGGGGGTTGAACGACATTTTCACAGGGGTCACCTAAGACCATGGGAAAAGACAAATTTCCCAAGGTGTTAGGAACTAAAACGTCTGTTCTGGCGCCTTGGAACATATTTTTACAATCTGACCAATCAGGCGTTTAGGGGGGAGTTCCCTCTGATCTTTAAGCCAATCAGCTTAAAGCTCTGTTGGGAGAATTGGTGCTAAACGTATGGTTGGGGGTCACCACAACATGAAGAACTGTATTAGGGGGTCGCAGCATTAGAAAGGTTGACCACTGGAATATATTGATTGATTGGATTTATATGTATACATATACATACATATGTATACACATATACATACATATACATATAAATATGTATATACATATACATACATACATATATATGTATGTTTTTGCCTAGAGGCAAAAAGGAACTGTGACGTTCCTTCAATATACCAGGGTGATCCGACATAAAAAACATATAGCCCCTCCCTGGTACAGAGCTGAAGGGATCAGGTCTGGTGGTTCAGCTGTTAATTCTCTGCCTTCCAAGGCAGAAGCTGCCAGATCAAATCCCAGTAAGGGTGTCACTAGCTGATGAGGCCAGAACAAGGCCGAAATGGTGCCATCCTAGTCTCCCTTAATTTTAAAATTTCAGCAAAAAACATGTGATACATATATATATACAGTATATACAGTATATATATGTATAATACAAATATAATAAATATATTGCAATACAATACAGTACAGTACACATATGTCTGTGTTTTGGGATGTGTGTGTTTGTGTATACACACACACACATACCAAGACACAGAGGCATACATACGTGTACTGTACTGTACTGTACTATACTCTATTGTACCATATTGTATTGTAATATATTTATTATATTTGTTATATATATTATGTTTATTATTTACTAGCTGTCCAGGGCTGGATGTGGCAGAAGTTGGATACGTCTGCTTAAGAGAGAGATTAACTTTTTTAGTTATCTTCCAAGAAGAAACCATAAAATGTTGCACACACATACTGTATATACCAAGCTTTTTATTGCTGTTGACCATATGGAACAAGCTCCCTCCCCACCCGAGATTCTCAGCTCTTGTCATCTTCCAAAAAGCTGTTAAAATATGGCTCTTTTGAAGATAAAGATGCTTTGCCTCCATCTGCTTGGCAGTGTGCTATTTTAATTCTGTGTGGTTTTCCATGAGAGCCAAAATGGATTTCTTAACCACTTAGAGATATGCTATTGTAGCAGCGTCTACAATAATAATTGTAATGGAAATAACAAGTTAATAAATAGAATGCACATTCAGTTCCAAATAAGCTTTCTCTTGCATTTTGTCTAACAATCTCAGTCAAGGTACAGGTAGCCCTCTACCTACAACCCACAACTGTAACACAAAATTTCTGTTGCTAAGAAGACAATTATTAAGTAAAATTTTACGACCCTTCTTGCCATAGTTGTTAAGTGAACTACTGCAGTTGTTAAGTTAGTAACATGGTTGTTAAATGAATCTGGCTTCCCCATTGATTTTGCTTCTGAGAAAGTCACAAAACTGGGATTACATGACCCCAGTACACTGCAAACGTCATAAATATGAGCCAATTGACAAATGTCTGGATTTTTATTAGGTGAACATGGGGATGCAGCAATGGTCATAAGTGTTAGTAGTATGTACATAACTAGTTGGGTTTGGCAATATATAAAATAAACCAACAATGTATGGTTACATGTAATAGAACACTATTGTTTTAAGAGCTGCTGTTGCAGATTGCCATAAGAGGGAGCCAGAAGAGGCCCCTGTCTCTCTCTCTCTCTCCTATTCTCTGCTATTCATTGCTATTGTGGTTTGTCTGTGTCACTGCTGTATTTAGAACCATGTGTTCAAATGCTGGTTTAATGTATTTGTAAGCTGAACAAGTAAGGCTTATAGTATTGTATATGTATTGAGAGTTGACT
This sequence comes from Erythrolamprus reginae, assembly GCF_031021105.1. Lineage (NCBI taxonomy): Eukaryota > Metazoa > Chordata > Lepidosauria > Squamata > Dipsadidae > Erythrolamprus > Erythrolamprus reginae. Next base: position 235,601,120 of record NC_091951.1, on the reverse strand, counting down.
GATGTAATTGTGTAGGATTGTTCTTGACTAAGATATTTGCCAAAGTAAATAATATTGTATATACTGGATGTATCTGGATTGTATTACTGAATTATTACAAGTATATGAGCCGAGGTGGCACAGCAGATAGAGTGCAATACGGCAGGCCACTAAAGCTGATTGTAGATCTGCAGGTCATTGATTCAAATCTCATCACTGGCTCAAGGTTGACTCAGCCTTCCATCCTTCCGAGGGGGTAAAATGAGGACCTGGATTGTGGGGGCAATATGCTGACTCTGTTAAAAAGTACTATTGCTAACATGTGGTAAGCCACCCTGAGTCTCAGGAGAAGGGTGGCATAAAAAAAATTTGAATAAATAAATAAAATAAAATCAATCAATCAATCAATCTCTGGACTATCAGCTGGATATCTGCAAAACCTCCATGTTTGTGCATGTGTATCTTTGACTACTAAGAGATTACTTTGCATACTCATTTTTTACACTATTGTTAGTTTTTTCAATGCTGTTGTGTCTCTGAACAATCACTAAATAAATTATTGCCAGTCCAGGACTACCTGTAATTATCTAGGTAACTTATTTCAGCCAGTTGTCCGTGATACTTTTCTTCTTCAACCCTAATACAGTACTTGGCTGTTTAAAAGCAGATGGGAAGAAGCAGTTCTGCTACAAATGAGGAAGCAGTAATGTTGGATGGATACTAACCAGGATTTTTTTCCAGATGGCCCTGTACATGAGAGAATTCATAAATCTTTTTGACATACAGTGTGCCTTCTCTTCCAAGGAGTTTTGTGAAGAAACATGGTAAAAGACCTGAAAAGGTCATGCAGAATTAAACACCACCTCACCCTTTCACAGAACAGAAAAGAGACAAAAGCTTTTCTTGACACACACAAGAAACTTGAAGGAGAGAGAGGATGCAAGCTGACCAAAACAATGTCTTTCTATATAATTAGACCATATATTAAACCAGTGTTTCCCAACCTTGGCAACTTGAAGATATTTGGACTTCAATTCTCAGAATTCCCCAGCCACGAATGCTGGCTGGGGAATTCTGGGAGTTGAAGTCCAGATATCTTCAAATTGCCAAGGTTGGGAAGCACTGTATTAAACAACTGGTTTCCAACACTTATCAGGATCTAACCTGCAGCTAAAGAATTTTCTTGGAATTTGCCATGTCCAAGAAATTAATCTCAAAACAGCAAAGGGAATCAGAAGCTGCACAGCTTTACAGTTCACTGTTCTGGATTTACTTTCTTCCCAGATTCAATTGGACCAGGTGAGACTGAATCATTTAATTACTGTACTTGTGAAGAAAAAAAGGAGCAGAATTTATCGGCCTTCAGGAATCCCAGAATAACCATTTTGGATTCTACCCTTTTAAACCTGAAGATATACCCAGGACAGTAGTTCATACAGAACAGTGTTGTCTACTTTTTCAGGGTTTTTTCATTTTGTTCATGGTTTTTTACCGCAAATAATTTCCATATTTTTATTTATTGCTGAAAGCCCATAAAAATGGTCATGTAATATAGGAATGTAATTAGTCCTCCTGGTATGTATGTCGCTTCACTGTATTTTCCTTGTGAGCTGACTTTTGTGAATTTGTGATTGTATGAATTATGTGTACAGAGTTCCCTTGATTTTCACGGGTTCAAACTTCGCGAAAAGTCTATACCACGGTTTTTCAAAAATATTAATTAAAAAATACTTCACGTTTTTTCCCCTATACCACGGTTTTCCCCACACAATGACATCATATGTCATCGCCAAACTTTCGTCCGCCTTTAATAAATATTTTTTTAATAAACTTTGAAAAATAAAGATGGTGATTAATAATCTAAATGGTTGCTAAGGGAATGGGAAATTGTAATTTAGGGGTTTAAAGTGTTAAGGGAAGGCTTGTGATACTGTTCATAGCCAAAAATAGTGTATTTACTTCCGCATCTCTACTTTGTGGAAATTTGACTTTCGTGGGCAGTCTCAGAACGCATCCCCTGTGAAAATTGAGGGAACACTGTATTTGTGAACTTAGACTAAAACACCATTAATAGAACAGTGAAAAGCAGATAGTACAAATCTGCATATAAAGTGCTTTTTCATTTGAATGTAATTCAGAGGCATTAGAGGAGGGAGCAGAAGTGAGAATTCAGCTCACCAGACTCCAGACCATCAGCCAGGACAAAGTAAAAACAATGTACCAAATTCAAATTCACATGAAAAAACACCCACAAATTCAACAGGATTCCCTATCCCATCCTGATCTATCCCTTGCACCAAACATCACTCATATCTGCAGAGTTGAATAGTACACAAAAAGAGATAAATTCATTCCACCACCACCTTCTATTCCACCTACGGAAGGTAATATATAAGATTCATTAACGTCTGCTTTATCACACAAACTTCTTATTCTAAAATGCTGAAAGTATCATTCGTTGTTAATGATTATCAGGTTTTTAAACCAATCCAGAAAAACTACACATTCTTGCAGTCTCAAGATCTACTCAAGGGAATCTTAACTTTAAACAGCACACAAACACTTGAAATGAATCCAAACCCTGCATGCTTAGACACTGAGATCTAGATCTGCTTGGGGAAAAGATCACCAGAATATGACGAATGGGGCAGGCAAAAAGTCCCAGAAGAAACTATTCTGCATTGCCTATTCTTAAAAAAATATTATTTTTTTGACGCTCAGGAGTAGCCAGCCTCCCAAAATTTTGTTGCACGATTATGGAATAAATAAGATGCTTTTTGACCAGAATCCGTCTCCGGTTCCCATCCCATCCCAAACAGCAAGAAAGCTTTAATCCAGCATTAATCCAAAATAATTAACACACCAGATTATCAACAGCAGGAACCTCCTAAGCAAAGCATATCTACTCTGCAAGCCTATACTTAGGCAAGTTTGATTAAAGTCTCACTCTCTTCGTTGGGACTTACATACGAGCGAGCATAGCCACCAACCGATCCCGATCCCAACTCCACGGAGCCCGCCTTCTTTTATGGTTCAGGCGGAATGCACCGCCTCGCCTTCTCGCAGCATCCTACCCAACTCCGCTCACGTCTATTGGAGTGCGGGCGCGAAGGAAAACACCCGGAGACGGGAGCCACTCCCCTTGCTCGAGGGCGCACCGCCGTTCAGATCATAGAGATGTTACAAGGGAAGAAAGGCGGAGGAAAAAGGGAGATCATCCCCTCAGTAGCATTATTATTAGCATTGCGATCACATGATTTCTGGGGTTCCCGAAGTGGCCGCCAGGTGGCAGTCAAACCTACACTTTTGTCGGTTTCAAGCACCAGACTAAAAACTCTTGGAAGTCTCTGTTTGCAAGTAAAAACGCATTGAGGTGCGCTGAAGGGATTATCTTTTAAATTACTACAAAGTTGAAAAGCTGCTCAGATTAATGTTACACGGTACCAGTAGAACTGGAACGATAAAGTGGGCTTGAAATATACTGCTCAAAAAAATAAAGGTAACACTCAAAGAACACACTCTAGATCTGAATGAATGAAATATTCTCATTGAATAACTTTGTTCTGTACAAAGTTGAATGTGCACAACAGCATGTGAAATTGATCGTCAATCAGTGTTGTTTCCTAAGTGGACAGTTTAATTTCACAGAAGTTTGCTTTACTTGGAGTTATATTGTGTTGTTTAAGTGTTCCCTCTTTTTTTGAGCAGTGTATATTGATGACATGTTTTTCTCTATTGTATTGGATAAACACATGGTGCTCACATTTTATTTGTTTGTTTGTTTGTTTGTTTGTTTGTAATTCTTATATGCCACCCAACTCCCGAAGGGCTCTGGGTGACTTCCAATGAATAAGTGTTGTACAATATGTTTATTGTCAAAACTATATTTTCTTTTATGTACACTGAGAGCATATGCACCACGACAAATTCCTTGTGTGTCCAGTCACACTTGGGCAATAAAGAATTCTATTCTATTCTAAAAAAAACAATACAGTATAAAAGATGTTGATAAAGCCTCATCAACATATATACTCTCAGTCATATTCCTCGGAATCTAGGAGTCCATTCACTCAACAGTTTCAGGCCTGCTGGAAGAACCAGATCCTCACGGCTTTACAGAAGGCCCTTAAATTGGGAAGAATGCAAATCTCTGGAGGAAGTTAGTACCATAGAGTCGGAGCCCCCACAGAGAAGTCCCTTGGTTGACAGGACCTGGGGAAGGCCGACACTGTGGACCCTTATCGGTTGCTGAGAGGTATGCGGCAGAAGGTGGTCCTGAAAATAGTTTAGTTCTGAGCCACATAGGGCTTTATAGGTGATAACCAACACCTGTATATAGTTTATCCAAAATAGGTTTTTTGACAATGGCCAGTGCTGTAAGTGACTATCCTTCTGGGTTTGGTTCCAAGTGGGGAAAAAGACACTGAAAGACACTGGAAGCATGGTGACTGCTTGGAAAGCTGGCTTAATGGTGGACAGCAGGACCAAATGGTCTGAGGTCCTGGGAAAAGGGGGAATCACATGCCTCAAAGGTGTTGAGGAAGAGAAGGGGGTGATGCTGAGAGTCCCTTGGTTTTATGCAACGGTGGGCTATGAGCTGGAACCCTAAATTGCACTTGCCACCACGGTTCCTAACTGCCCGTGTTTCGGCATGCACGGAAGCAAAAAAGCCTCACCAAAACACGGGTGCACCTGCGGCTCCGTGCGCGATTTTGCTGCCTCCACAGCTGCAGAAGCAAAATCGCGCTGGCCCGGCAAGCACTTACAAGCCGCCGCGGTGAGCGCAATTTAGTATTCCGGCTTGTAGCCCACCGCAGGGTCTCACCCCTGGGGCCACCTGCTTCTGTGCAAGAAATGCATTCTGGTTGGTTTTCAGACTCCCATGGGGCCATGCAGGGCTGTGATGGCAAAGCTATGGCACGTGTGCCAGACAGAGCTATATTAGAGGGCACATGAGGCGTTGCCCTGTGTCAATTTCAGTGCACATGTGCATGCAACCAGCTGATTTTCAACCTTTACACAACATTTTAATGTGGATTTCTCAGAAAACAGCAGTAGCAAAGTTCATAAAAAAATCACATGAGGAAATCACTGGCATATACATATAAAAAACAGATAGGCAACACCCTGCCAATCCCACTTCATAATAAATGTTCCAAGTGGCTTTTCGTAAGGCCACAAAGACCTAGCTATGCCGGCAGGCCTGGGGGCCCTAAGTCAACAACGAGCTTGACCACGTATGTATATGAATCTGTATGAATGGTATGTTTGTGTGCTGTTGAGTTGTTATACTACGAATTTTTATTAGGGTTTTAGTACTTAGATTTTTGACTTCTTTTTATTGCTGTTGTCATTTTATATTGTTATAAGCTGCCCTGAGTCCTTCAGTGGGCGGCATAGAAGTCTAAATACATGCATACACACAGACACAGACACACACACAGACACACACACACACACACACACACATAAATGGGATTGAAGAATTTTAGGCTGATACATCTACCTTTCCTTCCTTTCCCTCCCCTAATATATGAAACAATAGCTGACATTTCTGCATTTAAAAAAAATTAATTATTTGCTTAGAAGTCAGAAATGGGCATTTACTTTATGGGAACAAAGAAACATAGAAAATTGATGGCAGAAAAAGACCTCATGGTCCATCTAATCTGCCCTTATACTATTTCCAATCAATATTTGCAGTAATTCTTTTTTCTTTCTTTAAAGTTAAAAAAAAAGAATTATTATATATTATTTTGGGGTGACACTGTAGAAAGTAACATTGGGAAATACATTTCTACATACAGGCATAGTTCCCTCTAAGCTGAGCAGTGAGCAATGGCTCACTTAAAAATCATCATCAACTCAGAGTTTTTCAAACCTGCCCAGAAGCCGAAAGGGAAAGAGTGAGAGGGAAAGAGTGCCGCCCAGTCCCAAAGGGACTGCCGCTCAGACACTATACTTTTCCGCCCACCCCCCAAAAAAATTAGAGGGAACACTGCATACAGGATCTTCTAACAGTAGTTTTATTATAATATTTTAAGGACATATTTTAGAAATCTTTCCTAACAAGCAAATCGGACACTTTATCTCTTTTCAGTCTCGTAAATCATTTTATTGTGTATTTATATTTTTTTCTTGTACAATCACTATATATATAATGTAGTGGATTGTGTGATTCCATGCTTCTTTAAAGACTAATATTATCACAGTGTCTGTGGGTGCTTGCATGTGTGTCCATTTCAACAGATGCCCTGAACAAAAGTGCCATCTGGGAGGGCCAGGAACCTCTTAATTCTTTGTCTGACTGCTTTGCAGAAGTAGTGGAACGATTTTCTATCCATTAAACACAAATCCACAGCCAAACAGCCTTTTAAAAAGCTAACCAGTTAATGCTACATCACTTCCTAACAGGGGTCCCCAAACTCTTAAGCTCATCCAATCCTTCAGGAAACATTAGATTGTTCATTGGCACTCAAATATTAGATTTAATAATTAATTTAATAAATAATATTTTAATAGTTCTACAAATAATTTAAAGTCTGCTAATGAATGTAGCAATGCCAGGAGAAGAGAAACAGCTTGGAGAAGATAACAAAATACAAAGACCTGCAAATAGAACAAGTGTAAAAAGAAAGCAAAGATGGTGCCAATAGCAATGGGAGTCATGGGTGCATCTCCCAAACTACTAAAGCACCACTTGAACATCCATCGACATTTACAAATCCACTATCAGTCAATTGCAAAAGGCAGCTTTACTCAGAACAGCATATATCCTGCGATGGTATATCTAACACCATAAAACACCTACATCTGCCTATTCCAAATCTTTGGGAAGGACTAGATAGGCCACTACGTGAATTAAAAATGCCAAATCCAGTCTGAACATCTGGCTGACTCTTCTGATGATGGATTCTTGCTGGTGGCTGAACTATCCAACCTTGAGTAACACAAGTCTCATCTCTAGTCACCTTTTTGCAAGATTGGAAAGACTGGAATAGAGTTTTGCAGACTCCTATTAACTTACCTAATGACCTTTTTATCATTTATCGATCATTTACTGAGCTATTTCTTGAGCTATTCCTGAGCTATTCTTGATTCTTGACAAATGTATCTTTTCTTTTATGTACACTGAGAGCATATGCACCAAAGACAAATTCCTTGTGTGTCCAATCGCACTTGGCCAATAAAGTACAGTATTCTATTCTATTCTATTCTATTTTGCCTCCCACTCCTTTACTGACCTTTGGAGGTCAGTACTGGTCACTGAGGAACCCTGTCCTATACTGTACTCCAATAGTTTTCAACCTGGGGGTTGGGACCCCTTTAGGGATCAAATGGCTGCTTCACAGGAGTCGCCTAAGATCATGGGAAAAGACAATTTTCCCATGGTGTTAGGAACTAAAGTTTCTATTTTGGCACCTTGGATCACATTTTTACAATCCGACCTGTTCTGCCGGCGTGTCTCAACCGCCCGTAATTACAGGGTAATTAGTCCAGGAAGACACACACCACACGATAGAAAGAAAACCCAAAAGTCTTTATCAACAGAAAAACAGAAACAGCTCCCTTTTTAAATGTCAAAGGGATTTTCTGGTACACACAAGGCACAGGTTAAGTGCAATCCAAATGCTCACCCAATAACTGGGAAATTGAGTCCAATTCTAAAGTCCAGAAAGTCCACACACAATCTTGAACAGCAAAAACCACGATCTTGACGAAACTATGAACCAGATAAACTGCCATGAGGCTAAAACACCAGGCTGCTTTTATCTGTACCACTAATTACAGCAGCTCCACCCAACCACAGGTGGCCTCATTTATCTCCTGTAATAATCCTTCAGTTGTCTCCTATGCATCACTCTACGCATGCGTGGATGTGTCATACATTCTTGTTCAGAATCCAAGGATGATTGATCTCCTCCTGGGCTGTCTGCCAAACTCCCCTCTTCCAAGTCACCCCCACCTTCTTCTTCTTCCAAGGAAACTTCACTCCCTGACTCTGTCAGCAATAAAACAGGTCTATGACATGTTGATGTTTCCCCTGCACCCACCTCCACATTCCTTGGGGCAGGAGCTGGGCCAGAACCAACCACAATACCAACCAATCAGGTGTTTACAGTAGGGGTGTCCCTCTGACCTTCTTGCCAATCAGCTTAAAGTTCTGTTGGGAGAATTGGCGCTAGACTTATGATTGGGGGTCACCACAACATGAGGGACTGTATTAAAGAGTTGCAGCATTAGAAAGGTTGAGAACCACTGCTGTAGTCTGTCACTACTCCATCCCCCCCTCCCCACTTCATCCTTCTCGGGCAGAGGTCTTTAAAGTTGGCAACCTTTAAGACTTGTGGACTTCAACTCCCACAATTCTCCTCCAGCGCCGCCTCCTCCTCCAATCAGGCAAAACAGGAAGCCCTTTAGCTCTCCTCCTTCCCTTCCCTCCCCTTATACAGTCAAGGCATTCGCTAGAGCGGCCCCTTCCCAGCCCGCCCGTCTTCTTCCTGAAAGGAGAACCAACCCAGCCCCGCCTTCTTCCTTCGCTGGAAAGAAGCAGCTCGCTTTGAAGCGCGACCCGGCCTTCCTCGGAAAGGCGAGCGAGCGGATTGGAGGATGCGGGTCACGTGCCCTCCGTTCGACGGCGTCATTGGTTTCTGCGGCGCGCGGGGCCAGGGCGTGGCGAAAGGAGAGCTGATTTATTATTTTTTTCCCCCGGCCGGCCCAGGGGCTTTTCTGTCAGTTTCAGGCCGCCGCGCGTCGCTCGGGGTTGTAACGTGCGGCGCGAGGAGCTGCGATGCCTCCGCCGCCATGAAGGAAGCCCCCCGCGCGGGTCAGTTGAATTTGGCGGGGATTGGCGTGAGGCGTAACAGAGTTTGAGGTGGCGGCGGAAGGAGAAGCAAAGGCGGCAGGCGAGCATTGCAAACGAGCAGGCAGTCGGGCGGGCAAAATGGAGAGATACGGACGGGAAGGAAAGGAGCGGCGCGGGTCGGGCTGTGCCGCAGGTGCTCGCGGCTGACCTCGGGGCAAAGGCAGGGCGAGGAGGCTTAAGGGCGTTTCTGCTTAACCAATCTCAGACTCTGTTGATATATTGACCCCCAAACAGAATTGCATCACGCCTTTTATAAGTGGTGGTTCGCTTTCTTTTCTTTATTTTATTTTTTGCTGGCCTGAATTGCTTCTCTTGGAAAGACGGTATAGTATAAAAATGGGGTCGCAAATAGCAATAGCATTTAGACTTATGTACCGCTTCATAATGCTTTTACAGCCCTACTAGAATCAGCATATCGCCCCCAATAATCTGGATCCTCATTTTACCCGCCTCGGGTAAAGGGTGGAAGGCTGAGTCAACCTTGAGCCGGTGGTGAGATTTGAACTGCTGAACTGCAGCTAGCAGTTAGCTGAAGTAGCCTGCAGTGCTGCACCACCCCTAGCCGCCCCATCTGGGAAAAGCACAAGGCGGCCCTCAAAAAACATTGCCTCAGTGTTCCCCTAGTAGGTTAATTTTGTAGAAGTGGGGACACCTCTTGTGTGAGCTCCCAAAATGATTTTTTGCAGGGACCAAATCAAATGCATTGCTATTCAGTTGCAAAAATGCTTCATGCATGACCCCCCCCCCAAATATGTGCATATTATATATGCATAATGAGTACTGTATATGGGATCTTAGCCTTACAAGTTGCCACCCATTAATAAGCACCCATTAATTTAATAATAGCAATAGCATTTAGACTTATATATGGCTTCACAGTGCTTTACAGCCCTCTCTAAGTGGTTTATAGAGAATAAGCATATTGCCCCCAACAATCTGGGTCCTTATTTTACCGACCTTGGAAGGATGGAAGGCTGAGTCAACTTATAAGCATTTTTTAAAAAAAAAATTTTCCTGGTGTATAACTGGTAATTTGATATATATTTACCACCATGCTAAGTTTGGAATTGCTGAGGATTGTTTATAATAGGGATTTTCACTTTTTTTGCACTATAGGGCCTATTATATGTAATGAATTGGATTCTATAATAGAAAAGTGTGATGGCTTTGAAAGAAATTGCATGTTTGCATCCCAGTGGAATATTATATGACACCAACTCCAAATTTGCAAAAATATGCAAGATCTCAAAATTTGTTCATGTTTAATGATGGATATAGGCTAAATAGAAGTGTAGTTCTAACATGGAGTTTGAAATATTAGTATTTTTGTTTGGGGAAGGGAAGCAATAGTTGTACAATATGATATTTATAATTTTAAACTGTGAAGTTTTAATAGTTCATGGGCAAATCATATGTATTTCATATTTACAATACTGGGATTGTTACTGAGTTACTTTGTAGTATTGCAGTGACAGAAGATTTTTGAAATTCCTGGAATTCCAAAGTCTTTCTAAAAATATAGTTAGTTTATATTAGATTGTTATGGTATACTGTATTTGTTATATACCATAACAAATAAACAGCAAATATCAGTATAACCATTTACTTTAAATTTGCATCAAGAAGAAACATGTTGTCAAATGCATTGATGAAAAAAAATAACCAGTGTTTACTTGCTTCTCATGGGTTTATACTTGAAAGGAAGTATAGTGGGAAGCCAATATCATTACGGAATATAAGCACTGGGCGAAAACAGCAAGGAAAAGCTTTAGCTAAATGTTAGATAATAAAATTTTCCTGCCAGCTTGTTTGCTTAGACTAAATGGTGTAATTGGAATACTATTCAATTACGTAACATTTAAAATCTCTTCAAATTGTTAAAAATATGTGATTTGGGGTTCTGTGTTACAACTATACTCATGAAAAATCTTTATCTCATCATGCTCAAGAAAAAGGTTACAGGAAGTTTTTTCCCTACTCAAATAGTAAGGAAAATTTACTATAGTGGCTGTAGAGAAGATAGGATATTTTATAAATGCAGATGGCAAATTGAGTAAATTCAGGCAAAAGCTGAAGTATCAATTAAATATTCTTTAAATAAACAAATGATGAGCACTAGACAGGAGAAGAGCTAATTTTCTATGTCTTTGCTGCCATCTTCTCACCAATTGAATTTTTGCAGCCAAATGAAACAAGAATATTGGTTCCTTTTTAGGCAGAACAGTTTGAAGACCTACTCCAGAATGCTACTTATACAGAGAAAACCTTGTTTTGTATCATATAGGAAAGGTAATTATCTCATTTTCACTATGATGACTTCCTTATAATAAAGTTTGCAACCCACTGTATATTGTTATCACACTCTTATTTCCTTATAACTTGTACACACAAAAAAGAAAGTAACTTTCTCGCTCATGTGGACAAGTACAAATAACTTTGATAACTTATCTTATCTTAAGCTATTATTATCACATCTTGGCTGGTGGTGCTGTTTGAGAAAGTGGTTTGGATAAACTAACATGCAGACTATTGTAGCTCTTAATAAATATGTGCACCTGATGCCAGGATCACTAGTTTAATATTGGCCTGTCCTTACTAGTAGGTGTAAATCTTTGTAAAGTCTCCAGTTAGTCTTTATGTTTGTTACATGAATGCAGTCCATATTATGTTGAGAAATGAGGCATTGTGTTATCTCAGTTTGGCTATATATTAGTAGGTCCATTTACTTCTTCTAGTGATAAATTACTGTGTCTTTTGATACATCTTCAATATACACTGCTCAAAAAAATAAAGGGAACACTCAAATAGCACATCCTAGATCTGAATGAATGAAATATTCTCATTGAATACTAAGTGGACAGTTTGATTTCACAGAAGTTTGATTTACTTGGAGTTATATTGTGTTGTTTAAGTGTTCCCTTTAATTTTTTGAGCAATATAGTTAGAACAATGCTGCCTCACTAGAACAATTGTCTTTCACTGTTCATTTTTTGTGTGTTTAATTGCTGGAAGTAGTATTTAATTTTTTACATATATTTGATTTCTATACAGCCTTGATAGGGTAGAACAGTGAAATATTCTATATAGAATATGGAGTGCCTTCTAAGGAAGTGCAAAATTAAGAAAAATAATTAATAGAATAGAGAGCATTGTATTGTACTTGTTTGTAGAACCTCAGCTCATTTCATCCTTCCTGTTAAGAGTAATATATTAACTAAAGAATGGAATTTCCTCCTTTTCAAAATCCAGCCTTGTATTTTGCTAGCTTCCAATTCTGGGTTTGTTTGCAATAAAATATTCCCATTCCCATTATCTTTTTATTTCCCCCCTAAATTAGCCTCTTCTAGTGCTAAACAGGTGTGGGATAAAACTTCTGTGTTTTATTTTCTTGTTGAGTTGAAATTAGGAAATGACAGAGAAGGAGAAAGCTTTAGGACCATTCCATGCAGAATTTGAAAATGAAAACATGAAGAAATAGGTAACACATAGGTAAAAAGAAAAGTAAGAGAAAGATTTAAAATGATTGCTAATGACTTCTCTTGTGCAAACAGGAATGTGCCTGGAAAAGCAGGTTTACAGGCAGATCAGTAGCAAACTTATGCAACAAATGTTAATTAATAGAGAAAATAAAAGTAATTCAACCATAAAAAAGCAGAATGTTGAAATGCTTTGCATTTCAGACTACTGCATAATCCAGGTTTTTTTTCACCATACCTGGTTACCGTGACAGTTTTATTTATTGATATTGCAGATGAAAAAACTATACAGATAGCATATAGGAGGACAAAACAATAGTTGTCTGGCAGTGGGGGGAAAATGAATGTAGGCTCCAGTTGAGCTCCTTAAGATTATCACATTAGAAAAAGTTCTCATCCTAATGTCATGCTTTGCCTCATTAGAAGAAAATGGAGAAAGCAAGGAAAGCTGAGATTCCTTAAGATGCCCAGGACCTAGATTGGATAGGGTTTTAAAAGAAGGGGACAGCATTTCAGATGGATCTCAGAAATAAACTTCAAGGAATTTATCCCATTAGGTATTATGTCAGAGATATCACCTAACCAGCTACATTCTGTATTTAACTACAGTTTCTCAATTGTCCTACACTGAAACAGTCCTGGTTTTGCAATATGCAGGCCAACCAGCTAAATGTTTGTTAATTTTCATAATACTGTAATACAGCATATTATTGACTGCCTTCACCATTGCAGAAAGTTGTAGAAGGAATAGTTTCATATGTAGAACACTAAAAATATCAGTGCTTCTCTTCTTGATTGGTCCAGATGTAATTGCTAAACAGTGAGTAGAAAATGCATAGTAGCTGAGTCTGTCCCCTCCTCATTTCTAATCAGGACAATAGGTGCCAATAATGGGAGGAGCATTACTCTGCAACTAAAGGCTCTCCATTCTCTTTTGACCACAGTGGTTAGAATTTAGGATGTCTTCATCCTTCTTTCTTTGTAAAAGTGGTATTTCTTTAAAGAAAAAAAAAATGGATAGGTAAATTTACTCAAGGTTGGGAAAGGAAAACCAGAAAGTGAAACTGAGAAGAAGAGGAGATTTGAAGCAATTCATCTATTTGTTTAGCTGAGTAAAGTGCAGAAAGATAGTGGGGGGAAGCAACACCTTTAAAGGCTTTGCATAATATCTATTTCTCCATTGGATTGACTTTACACCTTTCTTTTGCATTGAGCAATAAGCAGGGCAGATTTGATTTAAATCAAATCTATTTAAATCACTAGTAAAAAGGCTTGATTTAAGTGTAGCGGTAGCACAAGGTGAGGGACATGGCCGGCAGCAGGCTAGTGGATGCCCGCTAACAGGCACTGCAATGATGGATCTGAAATGATAGGTAGTCTTTAAATTAAAGACTCATTCTTGCTGGTAGTTAAATATAAACAAAATGAAGGTTTCCTTTTTGGCTTGCAGAGCTTTGGATTCATTGAATGAGTTTGCCAAAAATATTGTAGAATATGCAGCCTTGTGCTACATAACTAAGCTCCATTTCATGCTGAATAAACTAAATTATTAATGTATATTAACTAGAAAACTACCTTTAGATAGATTTTTTACTCCAAAAGCATTTTATTAAAATAAATTTAAATAAAAATAATTTAAATATTTTAATTAAAATTTTTAAATTTAAAAAATCCATTTAAAAAAAATTAAAAAGTTGGTTTTTTAATCCATCCTGAGAATAAATTCCACATTAAGCACAAAGCTAACTAGATGACTTGAGGCCAATATACCACAGCCCTAAGAAGAAGGCAATGGCAAACCATTTATGAAAAACCTTGCCAAGAAAACTGTAGGGAATAGTTCAGGTAGTTTGCCAGGAGCAATACTGACTTAGGAACATATAAAAAATAAAATAAAAATAAGGAATTAGGGTTGACAGGACAAAATAAGATAAGAAACAAGTATTTGGCACTAGTTATTGCTAATTCAGATTTTAGTATAATGCATTTGACTGAATAAAATGAGTTGACAAAAAAGGAAAACAGGTTTTTAATAAGACAAAAACAAACGTAAACTAAAGTTCATTAGGCCCTTATTTTTATTTATTATTTTATTTGGCTTACAGTTTTTTCATTCTTCATTAATTGGAGAAAAATACATTCTTTTTTAGACTGTTTAATTTTTTAAAGATGTTAGAAATCTCAAGTGTGTCTGCAGCATCTTATTTTATTTGAATCTAAATGACAGGCTAGAAGGGGAAGACCTGTAGCTCTGGAAATCCAAAGTTATTTTTTGATTAAATTAATTTATTACTAAAGGGAACAGGAGACCTATTGCTTGAATGAAGTATATTGTAACATGCTGATATTATATGTAAGATACTGTCTAAATATTAAGTCAGTTGAGAAGACATTGAACAAAAGAGAAATGGTACGTCCCTGGGAAACAGTGTAGCATTGATTGGTTGGCTAAGATCCTAGAAATTAAATATTTTCAAAAATTTTATAATAGTCTATGAAAATATTTTCACAGTGCTTTATTACAAGGAAAGCAGAAGCTGAAAACATACTCTTAGTACTTTTGAAGTAGGATGTTTTCTGAAATTTAGCATAAAATATAGAGACCTTTCAGAAAACTAATAAAGAGGCGAGTTAAACCTTTTAATGTGGTTATTTTTTTAACCTGAAATAAAGGCAAGTAGATTTTGGCTTTGTTCAATCACCTTTACTTCTTATAGGAGAAGAGAATACTTATGTGAGAACACAACAAGCAACATGGCGGATTCAGAAGACTTTTTGCTTAACAAGGCAAAGGCAGATCAACCTGGTAATTTCATTGTGAAAGTTAGCTCAGGCAAACATTACTTATGTGGTTATTGTGCAGCCATTGCAAACATTGCAGTAACTTTCCCAATCCAGAAAGTCCTGTTTCGTCAACAGCTCTATGGGGTACGAACCAGAGATGCAATATGTCAACTACAGAAAGATGGAATCAGAAATTTGTACCGAGGTATCCTTCCTCCGCTGATGCAGAAGAGCACAACTATGGCATTGATGTTTGGCCTATATGAAGATTTGTCTTCTGTGCTCCTCAGACACATAAGTGCGCCTGAAATCTTTGCCCGGAGCTTAGCAGCTGTACTTGCTGGGACCACAGAAGCTGTCTTCACCCCTTTTGAGCGTGTGCAGACACTTCTGCAGGACTACAAACATCATGACAAATTTACAAATACCTACCAAGCATTCAGATGTCTTCGAGAGCATGGGGCTAGAGAATATTATCGGGGCTTGGTGCCAATCCTCCTTCGGAACGGTCCCAGCAATGTTCTCTTTTTTGGCCTGCGAGGGCCCATCAAGCAGTGCCTGCCAGAAGCAACAACTTACCCTACTCATCTGATCAATGATTTTATATGTGGAGGGGTACTGGGTGCTATGTTGGGGTTTCTGTTTTTCCCTGTGAATGTTGTCAAAGCCCGCATGCAGTCACAGATTGGTGGGGAATTCCAATCGTTTTCCTCCGTCTTTATGAAGATTTGGCTGGAGCGTGACAGGAAATTGATGCATCTCTTCCGAGGGGCCCATCTAAATTATCACCGGTCCTTGATTTCTTGGGGAATAATTAACGCAACTTACGAATTCTTGCTTAAATTGCTATGATTGGTTATTAATTTTCTCTCTTCGGTTGAGCATCGGACAATCCTGAGTTGTCAGTTTATAATGCCAGGATACAATGGAAAAACACTCACAAGTATCTCTGACTCCATAACATTCACGAAACTAAATAGCCAACAAATGGTGGTTTCAGTTGGTATGGATTACAGCTATTTAAACAGTGCCTAACTAGTTCAAAATATAATTGTATTCAGTCTTGTTCTTGGCCTTCCAATCTATGGATGTGGCAGCTGTATGACTGAGAATATAAAGCCAGCGGGTTGATTCACTCAAAGCATAATACATTTCATACTGGCCTATGAAAATTTGCTCCAGGTCACCTTCAGCTTAATTCAACCAACACTCCTGGTGATCCAAAGAATGCACTTCATAGACAATAGCAGAACAAAAAATCCCCGATATTTAATTTGTTGCTTGACCATTTGTAACAAATGGTAGCATTTTTTTTGTAATGTGGACCTTGAGTTTCCATGAAGCTTCATGTTCCCCCTGTTGTTGTTTTTATGATGATGATGATGATGATGATGAATATTATTGTACTTTGAAAAGAGACTGCCAAATATAGAAGACAAAACACTTCTAAAATAAGTTCCAAGTAGTTTTGGAGCATTACTGATGCAAATGTCATGTTGTCAATATTAGTATTAAATTTTAGAAACTGGTCTCTACTATTAAATAGTGGGAGTTGACTATGGAGGAAAGAGTGAGAAAAGCACTGAAAAGCTTTAAAATATTCTTCATCTTGCACTGTCACTGAATTTGTCAATGTCAATTAGGTGTTTAAATTATTAATTTTGGTGAAATACTCTAATCCAGGTTGGTGGTTTCAATTACACACATACACGTGCAAATACACTTTTTTTCAAGTTTAGAAATTTTGGTACCAGATTTGGTAAATTAACCAAAATCAAACAAGATAAAATTACAGGTACTATTTACTGGTACAGTACACTTGATTGAATGAATTATACTCTCCATCAGCCTAAGACCTAGTGAAGAAGAATTCTTGCATACCAAAATGAAATGTTTGTGGCCATTTTTAACAATATTTTACTCTGTTGAAAAACACACCATTCAGGAGTCTTTATGCTGAGGATATATAAATTTGCAAAAGGCTAGCTTGCCCTTTGCTTTTCCTTTAATGTAGATTTGTCTTCATACAAGAAACTCTAGCATAAGAGATTTATCTATCCACGTTTAGTAAGTGACAAAATTGCCTAAATCCCTCCTTTATATATAGACTTCTCTCTATGAACTCGTGACGGACCATGCATATATTGAAAAAGGGACAAAAAGTCTCTGCAAATATTACATAGGCTTCTGTGAATTTTTAATCATGCCAATAAATATACACATATATGAAATAGTAAGCAATGGATGAGTTAGGAAGAGGAAATTCATCCAAAATAATCATTTTGGCTGGACAATTTTATGCAAATAGATGGTAATATTTCCTGTTTATGATTTATAGGAAAGTCTGCCCAAACTCTGTTGATTATTCTTCAAGTGTTAGAATTATTTTCTTAAAATTTAGACAACAGTAGATTTGTGGTGGTAGGGCATTTATTTTATTTTGCCTATTGTCACTCCCCCTACAAGAGTGCCCCAAATCCAATATTAATCATCTAGATTTTTTGATGCTTAAGATACTTTGCTTCACAGTTGGATTGCCAAGCACAAAATGAAAGAATGCTTACTATTTTGACTATTGTAATTATAGATATATATACATAAACAAAATGTCTGTTGAATGTTTATCTGGTAAAATGTAATTCTGCCAGAGGGATTTGGGGGAGGGGTGGTGGCTCCTTTGGTGGAATAAACACAAGTCAATCCAGTTTCCTGAAATGAATATTCTGTAATAGTGTTTTGTTTTTCCCTGACCATAAAGACTGGGAATATTTGTTGGCATTCCAGTCCTTTTTTTGCCCACTCTGTACGACTGGGGTCATGGACCAGTCTTCTCACCCAACCCAACAGAAAAACTTTCAATGGAACTGCAAATAACATAATGAGATCATACTTAAAAATTGTAGGGTTGCAAGAGCAGTAGGTTTTTTTTTAAAGAACTGGATCAACGGGTAAATTAGATTTAACATCCCCTCGTACTCTGACTATAATGCTTCCAGTGGGGAGATGTGGTTGTATGAATGGTGATGTGTTGGCTGTATCAGTTCTACCCATTCATGTAATCATCCAAAACATTCTGTCGACACCAGTGAACATCTATGAGGGAAAAATGCCGCCTTCTGCCCTAACAATAACCTTTAATATTTAACCAAGTCAAAGGAAAATGAGTGTTGAGTATTGATATTGCTTTCTTGTTTCTTAATAGTCTTACTTTGGATACATTTGCTCTTTTATGGATGTCAAGTTGCATGTAAAGCTCAGGCAAGTTACTTTGTTAAAAAATGTTTCTCCTAGCAATACAAACATTAATTAAGTTGCTCATTAAGATGAACTACAGAAACTAGCATGGCTTTAAACATCTGATTAAATACAGCATTATGTGAAACAGGTTGCTTCTGTATTCATGGTTTTAAGCATCACCTGATGATAAAATTAAGCAGTAAGATGGAGATGTTAATAATAAAGTTACTGATTACCTTTTAACCAGCCAATTAAAAACAAACAAGGATGCATAGTCTTCAGGAAAATATTCCCAAAAATAGTATGTCGTTTTGTCTAACAAGGGCAGAACGTATGCCATTGGCTCTGAGTTACACTGGAAAATATTACATTGGTATACTGTTACTCCAGTTTGTATGTTTGCTTTGTAATGCTTAGCTTATCTATACCTGGCTTTGACAAGGTTTAGAAACAAACTTTGACACAAAGGAGTGATGAACCAAGTAACTTGGGAACCAGTATCAAGATTCAGGAAAATCTCAACAACTTCAGTTTCAACAAGAACAAATGCAAAATCCTTCATTTTTGTGAGTAAAATCAAAGCCATATATGTAGGGTATGCAACAGCACTTATGAAGAGGAACTCTTATGTCTTGGTGAATCTCAACTGGAGCATGAACTGAAATAGATGTTGACATGTGCTAGCCTGCAACAACAGTAGATTATCAAGTTAACAATTCATTGTTCCTCTCTATGATAAGACCATATCTGGATCATTGAGTTCAGTTCTCAACATGGTATTTTGGAAAGGACACTTGACAAGTTGAAGTGTGTTTTGAGTAATAAGATATTGAGAATCTTGGAAGGAAAAACGTAATTGGTGGCATTCAGAATGTTTAACCCGGAGAAGATAAGATAGCTGACGTATAGGTAGTCCTGTGGTTTGGCAACTTGGTCATTGAGCAGAATGATTTTACTTCAGGTTTCCTTTGCATCACAGACAGAAGAAGGTCCTGAATGTGAGGACTGGTCACGCACAGTTACTTTTTCTTTACTGTTGTAACTGAATGGTTGTTGTACTAAGCAATTACTAAACAAGGACTATCTCTCTGAAAAACTGTCACGGAGAAGATAGTAGATTTCTTCAGCATTATTTCAGAAAATAGATGCAAAATTGGTTTTAATTATGAAAAAACAGATTTTGATAGGTCATCAGGAAAAATTTCCTACCTTCAGCAATGGGAGAATCTGCCTCCCAAGATGGTAGCTTTTCCTATAATACTTTTCCTATAAGTATTTCAACAGAGGCTGGAAGGCCATCTGGAAATGCTCTAGTTGTGGATTGCTAAGCAAGGGGTTGGACTGGGAGTGTAGCATTGGAAATTGAAGTGTGCAGTTACCATGAGACCACCAAAGGCCTGCATCACACACAAATAAATGTAAACCTCTGAGGAAGGAGTAGCTCTTCATCTCCATGCTAATTAAACAGAGCAAACTCTGCTTATCTACTGTCTGTGGACCATTTCCCACTGATGAGTTAAACTATTACTCAGCCATTCATGAGAGCAGAAAACTAGACTGGCATAAAATTTTCTCTCGACCCCCTTTGCTGATTCCTAACCTGCCTCTATTGCCTCTTTCCAACTCATTGCAATCATTTAACTTAACTTCCAGGTTAATAAATAGATAATGAGTGACAAAAGCCTACTAAATTTTATACCAGCATTTCAGAAATTGTTTCCCACAAAATCCCCGGCTTCTTAAGGAAGCTAAGAGCATGTGCGTGCCCACGCACACAAATTCACTCAGGTGCAGCCAGTTCTTACTAGAGTATTGCCTCTTAATCAGAGTTCCAGGAATATATATTTTTAAGCTAGCCAGTTCCACAGGCTGAAACTTTTTTTTAAAAAAAAACAACTCCTATTTTATAGCTCTTATGTCTGCTCATGCATGGCATTTAACATTTAAGCTTGTCCCAGAGCTGGAAAGGCTCTGCCAAGAGAATACATTACACAACAACAGATATTATCATATGTGTGTCGTAATTTAGTACAAGTAGAGAAAGACTTGATCCCTACTGCAAACCATTGCTGAAGAAATGATTTTATGTTGGCAACTACCCTTATTAGCAAAGGATGAGTATTTTACTACCGTGTTTCCCCGAAAATAAGACAGCTCCCAAAGATGTGCTACGTCGTCTTATTTTTCCCCAATGAATTGTGTCCTGTATCCTGCTGCAAAAACGCATCCAAACATGCAGTCACATGTTGGATGTGTGTTGGATGTGTTTTAAATCTGATTGATGCAGCATTTTGGTATGCAATTTAGGGACGGCAGTGTTATATATGTTCTGTTTGGGAATGCTGCGAAACAAAACGTCTCCGTCTTATTTTCAGGGGATGCCTTATATTAGGCAATTTTATAAAAACTCTCCTATGTCTTACTTTCGGGGGTGACTTATTTTGCGGGAAACGGTAGTAAACAAGAAAAGATTAATTGTTTTATAATCCAATCTCAACTAGAGGTAGTCTTTGACTTACAACTATTCATCTAGTGACTTTTACAACAGCCCTGGGGGGGGAAAGTAATTTATGATAGTTTTTCCACAGTTAACAACCAGTGCAACATCCCCATGGTCATGGGATCAAAATTCAGACCTCAACAATTGACATTTATTTATGACATTTGCATGGTCCCAAGTCATGTGATTTGCAACCTTCCGGCAAGCAAAGTCAATAGGGAAGCCATGTTCATTTAACAACTGTTAACTTTAACCACTTCACTAACTGTGGCAAGAAAATGGGGCATAGCTCATTTAACTGTCTCGCTTAGCAATAAATTTTGGGCTCAATTATGGTCAAGGACTACCTGTAAAACTTCCCAATTTGATTTTAGCTGAAAATCTCTTCTCCAGGGATAACTGAAGTTCTGAGCAATGGACACCAATTTGGCTCTTGGAATAAGCATAGGAGAAAAGTACATTTCTTTTATTCTGCCATTCAGAACAATAAACTGGATTTGGGGATGTGTGAATTGCTTCAAACTAGAGAAGGGAGAAAGATACCCTCTGCCTGAATCCGCTCTCAATGAAGAAACTTCTATGTAAACAAGTACAGTAATAGATCAGAATACATAATCCAAGTGGTCCACAATTTACATCATTTTGTTTAATGACCTATGTTAACAACACTGAAATAAGGGACACAACCGTTGCAGCATCCCCATGGTCACGTGATTAAAATTTGGGCACTTGGCAATTGGCATATATTTATGATAGTTGTACTGTCTCGGGATCATGGCATCACCATCTGTAACCTTTCCAGCCAGCTTCCAACAAACAAAGTAAATAGGGGAAGCCAGATTTCCTTAGCCACCACGATTGACTTAAATACAGTAATTCGCTTAACAACGAACTTGGCAAAAAATTTGTAAAATGTAAAAATAAATGCCGGCGTGTGCCAACCGCCCGTAATTACAGGGCAATTAATCCAAACAGACAGACACACACGATTGAATACAAAATAAATAAATAAATAAACTTGGATTAAATCAGGCTGGAAGGAGGAAAAGGTTTAAAATTATAACCTTGAATTTCAATTTAACACCAGATCAATTTATTTTAGCCCAATACTCCTTTTCTTCTTATTCAGAAGTTGCAGTTGAATGGGAATCCATGTAGAAGCAGCTGAAGTAAGACCCAAATAAGCACAATTAGGTTATTTATAACAGTATTAGCAGCATCTAAGTAATGTTAGTGTTTCTTGAAAAAAACAGCATTTAGATTCAGCTAGTGCTCAGGGCATAAAGCCAATGCTGTACACGTTTTCAATGAACTCAACAATACAAATATGATTTAATAAAGAGATGTCAATTATATCCAACTTCATTATAATGTTTTCTATCCAACATATAAAAATAATATAGGATTTTCTATAGGAAAGTCTACTTGGGAACATATTTTTATCTAATTTCATCTTCCTCCTTTTTGTACTAATTTCTTACTCCACTCTGGTATCAGAATTGTTTCTGGAAAGCATTTTTTGTCTTTAAAACAAAAGATGTCACTGTGCAATTGAATCACACCCTCTATAGAGTTTAGTGGAATCTGATTGCGTTTACTAGCTGGGGCACTCATTTCAGTAAGATGTGATTGGTTAATCATTGCTTGAATAATTGAATTCACAATATTAAGCTAAAACAAAGCAAATACTGTATTATGTTTTCATACTGTACTATGAATCCAGCTATGTAAACAACAGATGAATTTGAGTTTCTGCAGAATTAAGCACATAATCCTTTACATTGGTGCCTGATATAGTGTAGACCAGAGAAAATTTATAATTGAAACACTTAATACTTGAAACATATTAAACATTATCTAAGTAGTTTTGAATACTAGTAGTTTAAAGATATTTAATTGATCTACATTACTGAATATTTTAGTCTGTCCATGTTCAGAGTTTAAAAAATCTAAAAGACAACTACACATTACTGAAACACGAGCAACAAATTCAGAGTATGAATGTGAAGTGTTTATTAAGCAAGCAAGAGAAATTGTTCAAACATTTACATCACCCGTGTAAGAGTAAATACATTTCCTAGACAGTTCTTGTAGATGTATTTAAAATGTACACCTTTTATTATGAAATAATTTCAAAGTACTCTACATGCACAAATTTGTACTTCCATATTTAAAAAAATATTTTTGCACGAGATGGAAATATGTTTTCAAATAAGCTGACACAACAAAGCTATTAACAAATGGGATGCAAATTATTTAAAGAACTGGCTTTAGATCAATGTACATTTTTCTATCCATTTACATCCATTTTTTCACTCTTCTGTTTTGACATTTGGAAAGTAATTCTCCATTGTAAAGGTATTGAAGTGGGTAACATTAGATCCCGGATGTCCAGTAACCTGAGTTACTCCACCTCCATGTGGTCTCTATTTCCTTGAACCTGTAAGCTTGTTTTTCCTGCAACAGTATCTAAATTCCACTCAACAGTTTTCCACAATTATCTTTAAATGGGAGGAAAGTTCTCCCTTCCAAAACTAGTATCAGATGCTGATACAAGGAATTCCAAAAACCACTGTATAGAATTCATACACATGTGGAAGTCATACCTAATCCTTTTTAGACTGAAGCTGGAAACTTGTAGATTTTTATGCAACTATTTTCCATATAAGTAGAAATGTGATTGATATTTTGAGATCCATACTCCCCAAAGCTAACTTTAAAAGGCTAAATCATATTTTTACAGAACTCATCAAATATCTGCCAACTTTTGCAATGAAATCCTGTCCATGAAATATGTTCAGTCGCATCAACAGTTTATTCCACAGTATGTTTATTTAAAATTCCAGCCTTCTCCATGCTTTAGAATTAAAACCAACAGGATCCCTGACATTCATTACAAAAAAGGGGAAAAGAAAGTATTTAGGTGGTCAGAGATATCCTATAAAAATATTTGAAAAACATGTAAAATATGTAACAAGCTTCCAATTCTGATCATCTATAGCCGGTATACAATGTCAAAGCACTTGGTTTCATGCTCAAGGAATACTTTCCACATGAATTTGCATGCTAAGAAATTAACTCAGGGGCATGTTTGAGAATGTGTGTACTCTTGTTCCTTAGAGACAATATAGAGCTTCAACATTTTGATCCCCCAAAATCCTTCATTTTCTTAGTGTTACCAGAAGATCAGTGTTGTTGGGCCAGCTGTCTTTCAGGTGATGTTGCCAACTTTTTTCAATGCAAATTTTGAACTTGGAATATATGGCAAATTTACTGTCCGCTCTATATCCTTTTGAAATCAGCTCAACAAATTCTAATCTGATTTCAATATCACTGAAACATGATCTGATTTTTCACATCCTTTGTGGCAATGTTTTATCAGTAGAAATCTTTTTTACCCCTATAAATACAGTACTAAGATTTATCCACTCTGAAATCTGATGTATATTACTGCACTCAGTGTATATTCAGCAACAATTACAGTTGTACATATCAGTAGTGTTTTGATAAACTCTTATAAGGTTTTTGTATCAATGTATCAAACTCAATAAATGTATCTGCTTTGGCTGATATGTCATGCTTTCTACAGTGTAATAAACAATGGGACAAAAATATGATTAAGCTATTCATTTAAAGCATATATGGGCATAGTACATATTCTTATCGGAATCACAAACAGATGCAAAAGATGCTTATAGAAATAAACGATAAATGTAAAGAGGAAAATGTGGTATGAATCAGTTATAGCTATAGCTAATGTTTACTGGAGATCTTTCAAAAGACATGCATAAGAATGTTAATTTTGAATGCTACATTTTTATAATCAGGCTACTTTTCCCTTATTAAGGAACAGAGATTGTCCCTAGGATTTTAAGAAAGTCAAATGCTAATTTCCATTAAGCCAAAATAATAACTAAGTTCAAAACATTCCCACTCTAATGTTGTTTCTTCATTTTTAAAAGCCATGTGGCCAATACTATCTAATTTAACATTACTAAATGTTTTAAGGATAACTACCAGACAGAAAGTTCAGTGAATTACTGAATGTTTCTGAAACTAGTTTTAAGTTCAGCATAGTATATAATTTGATTAAGGTTTTGAAGCCCTAAATCAGTGATGGCGAACCTTTTTATCCTCAGGTGCCGATAAAGAGTGAGTGGGTGCTACTGCACATGCACGAGTGCCCACAGCCCTAATTCAATGCCCTGGGAGGGCGAAAACAGCTTCCCCCACCCCATGGAGGTCCTCTGGAGGCTGGAAATGGCCTGTTTCCCAACTTCTGGTAGGCTCGTGTTTTGCCCTCCCCAGGCCCCAAAGGCTTCCCTGGACCCGGGAGAGGGTAAAAACATCCTCCCCCATCCCCCCTGGAGGGTCTCTGGAAGCAAAAAACACCCTCCCAGAGGGTCAGTGTGAGACAAAAACCAGCTGACCAGCACAAACATGCACGTTGGAGCTGAGCTATGGCAACAGCTCGTGTGGCAGGTTCATCATTATTGCACTAAATCAATATGTCTAGCAGTAATTAGAGAAGTGATGTAAAAAAACAGGCAAAATTCATGGAGACTGGATTACAGAGGTTGTAATCCAACACATCTGGAGGACTCAGACTGGGGGGGGGCACAGCAGCATTCTAGTACTACATGCAGAATAATGAACAGCCTTGCTTTGCTTCAAGGGGCCATTCTCAATTGCTTAAAATAAAGATAGTCTGTTTGCACTGCTGGCTTTCTGCATTTTGAAAAGGAATGACTGTATGCTAATTTTAAAAATGAGCATACATTATTTTATAAAAAGAAAAGCATGACATGAGGTAGGATGTTTTTAAAAATGCAATGCAATATATAATTTACACCGATGATTGCAGTACAATAAATTCAACACTACTAAAAAATACAAACCACATTCAATTACTCTCTGTAATTTCTACTGCAGATTTTTAAAGCTTTGGGAAGAGTTAGATTGGGGTAATCCAAATATCAAATCATCTTCATAGTTGCATGTTAGAATTCTATTGGGATTGGGGAAAGTGCAAAATGCTTCCTGGGAATCCCAACAACTTGGGTTGGTTTGTTTTTAAAGAAAATGTTCTAGTTCTTAGGGTTGTAAAAAATATACTTGAAAATGGTATTAGAATTGGAGGGGCTGCTTTTCAGTGGCTGGAATTAGTGTTTTGGTACTTAGCTTGCAAAAACCATAGGAATGACCGAAAAAGCCTTTTATCGTCCATTCATTAGTTATCCAATTCAAGGAGTGTGTGCGTATGTATTTTACAACTAATTCATGCCATCTCCCTCATTAAGGCAGAAGCCATTTCACATCTGATGCCAGACTCTCTTTCTTTCTTTCTTTCTTTCTTTCTTTCTTTCTTTCTTTCTTTCTCTTTGCTTCTCTTTTTTCTTTCTTTCCTTCCTTTTTTTTCTTCCTTCCTTCCTTCCTTTCCTCTCTCTCTTTTCTTTCTCTTTTTATTTATTGGCCACTAAATTTACCATAGGGAGATGCCAGAAATTCAATGCAAAGTATTTGTTCCCTATGCATACTGTTCCACATGTTGCAGAATTTTACTACTCAGTAAATTTTGGGTGTGTGACAATAGTTTATACTGTAAAATATTTGAGAAATTTAATAAATAGGTAAAAAATTACCATGCTAGAAGCTTTTGCATTATCAAAATAAACTGAGTAAACAAAAATAATTTTAAGCTAATACTGGAATATTATCTGAAAGAAAATTACATAAATCTTGAAACATAATTTTTGATACCATAACATATTGATTCATTCATACGGATGATTCACTCATTCATTCCATTATATAGCTCCCCACTCGCTAAGCAACTCTTGCTACCGGTAGTAATAGTGAAGACTCTATTAACATGATTGTACTTTAAGTTATTATCATCTAGGCAGCCATTATTTCATTCCAAATACAGCATTTGATCTTTTTTGAAGTATATTAATATCCTCAACTACATAGCCAACTAATTGAATTTTGGGGTGACATTTACCAGCAGTATTTTAGTGTTAAAGTCAATGGAACTGTATAAGATTGACATTAGCAAAAAGGCACTCTCCATTTCAGAAAACCATTGCTCTTTTTGAATGAAAATTCAAAAGAAACCCTGCTTCTTATCCTATGAATCTTGTAGTGAAAAAAGAGCTCTAAAGGTAAAATGTAAGATGACAAACTAAGACAATATAAACCTGGATCAGTTCAGATTCATCTGTCTTATATGTATGCTATCTACTGCTCCAAATCACAGCAATTCTCAAGGGCATCAAAGGAAGAAATTTCCTTCATCAAATAACTTGCTTTTTTAAAAAACTAAGAATTCAACAGTGCAACCTGCAAATTGTGCACTTAAAGGTTGCGCTATGCTTTTGCATGTGCAATATGCACATACAGTTCACTTTCTCAAATTTTCCTGACTAGTCAAAGAACCTTTTATCATGGGTGAGTCAGTTTCACAAGAATATGCTAAAACACAGGAGCTACACATTTATCCGCAAAATACTTATTTTTAATCTCCAGAATCACTTTTATGCAATCTTATCCTGCATAAAAGATAAGCAGAATTCAAATTCTGGCAACTGAACCAAGGAAAATTTCCATTTTATGTATATATATATATATATGTGTATATTTCTTAGTGCAGAATTAGTAACCCATACATACACAAAACTGATCACTGGCTTGTACTATACATGCAGTTTTAAGCACCATGAATCTTCTGTGCATCACCCTGCTCCTCTAAAAAAATCTAGCATATCAAGAATCTCCCTTCTTACTCTGTAAATTCATTAAGCCTTAGGTTTATTTCTGACAGATATACCGTAACTCAAAAGCTTAACCAAGCACTTTAATTCTTTTTTACTCTGTAAATATTATAACTAGTTACAAAATGTAAGAATAATGTTTTCAGATCCTGAATAACATGCCAGTTCTCACAAAGTGTAGTCTTGGAAGATTATTACTGAGTGGACATCCAAAATTATTCACACTTATGTTAAAACCAAGCAACTATACAGGAAGATCTCTAATTGAAAAGAAAAGACAAGAAATCAAGTACATATATAAAAGCACGCAGACATTTCTCTCTTTATCCCAGGAATACAGGAATCATATAGAGTTTAGATGCTGTAGGAAGATTAATGTTTACCCTAAAATAGATTTTGGGGTTGAGGGGAAGGGAGAGTGTGTCCCAACATTCAATGTTTAGGTAGACCAAAATAAGTATTTATGATGATGCCGTCTATCTATATGCTTGCCATTCATTCGAAATTTTAACAAGCTTTCAAGGACCTGCTCTCCATTTCCTTTTCCAACAATTGATCTAGCCACATATATATTTTTATTTACAGATTAATTATCTATGATAAGCCATGGATTACAGTACTTCTCTCTGCAGCCCAATTAGAGGCAGAATAGTCAACAACCAGCATTTTCTATTTTTTGGTTTTCTGGCTCAGCTCTTCCTGTTTTTTTTAAAATGCCTTTGGGGTATATATATATATATATAAAATTTGAACAGACATGCACATGTTCTAAAAATGTTAAGGAAAAAATACATTAAAAAGAAAAAAATAAGATTGGACTCAAACCACACAGCTTTGATCTGCGGATTGATTTTAGATCTGATTTCATTTTAAAATTCAATAACTGATTAAGTGGGCATATCTAGCTAATTCAGGTCATCCAGCAAAAAATGTGTACTTAATTTAAAATCAAAATTGTATTAATCTCATATCTACAATATATTTGTTTACCTTTCTCTCACATGCACAAAAGCACCATTTTAAAATGTGGCTAAGCAGGCTTTGGATTAAGAAAATAGTTGTAGTCATTAAAATAGATGGCTAGAGACTCAACTCTGATGATGAAAAATATTAAACGAAGACTGAATCACCAGAAGACAAGAAGTGTAGGTATTGTCTGCCATTCCATTTTATGTCTAACTTAAGATATATTCCAGACAGCATAGCTTTGGACTTGTTCGTATATGTTAATAATCTACAATTAAATCATCTACAGAGCATATGGTGATCAACAGCTACATTCTAATCCCACATGCCACAAGTTTCTTATTAAAGTGGCTACACTAACAATTCTGACAATCAATCAACACATTTTTTCAGAATAGCATTTAGACATCTATTATCTCAAATGTGATATTTTTCTGAGCTGATTTATATTCTGTACTTGACATAATTTTCAGAACAACTTGCAGAGCAACTAATTGCTAAATGAAACTTGCCATCCTACTGGAAACATCGCTTTCTTTAAAAAAAATGATCATTCAGGCATGCAATCATGTTAATTTTCAGGACACCAGACAGAAAAATATCATATTTTAGATGGTTTAACTTTAAACAGGTAGGAATGAGAGTCTGGTAAAAACATTAAAGTCTCCAAATGGCTCTCAATTAACTGAACACTTCACATGTCAATTCCAGGGAGTCAATGATCTGTCACCTTACTTGCAGGATTGCATAAACTGATACACATTTTTTTTTATGCCTTCAATCTTCTAGTACTGTATAAGCTATTCTGCTTATACCACTATTGGATAACAAAAAGGAGTTCTGATTTTTTTAAAAAATCTTCAGAGGTATCACTGCCAAGTTATTACGACATGTTCTCACATGTGAATATGCTACCGTAGTAAAATGTGTTACTTTTGGAACAGAAAAAAATATTTAGTTTTGCAAAATCTTTTGATTTTAATATACAGCTGGTGATTTTACACACACACACACACACACACACTATATACATACATATACACACATACACACACACATATATATTCATATACATACACACACACACAAAATGATCTATAATCTTGCAACATATGGTGTAAGGTGTGCGCACTAAGGATCCCCCCCCCCACATACTATAGCTTACCTGTGGGGGTTTGCAAGGCACATCAAAAGCCAACTAGCCTTAATCAGGTTGCAAACATAAGTACAGCACTGAGCAGCATTCAGTTAAAACTGACATTAAAAAAAAGAGATTTTATTCAATTTCAAAGTTCAGCCTCAGGATGTTTCCCAGCACCAGCCTTTTTCAAATGAACAGAAGAATTAAAGGTCCACCAAAGTTTATTTGCTTACGACCTCCGGTTCACTCCACTGACGTTTGTGGCATAGATTTTCCTACTGGATTGTAAATATATATGGTTGGGCACATACTCCATTCTCCAATCTATGTCCAATAAACTTAACAGAAGATGCTCCTTTAACAGAGATTTGTGAAAGAAAAAAGTGTTAAGTTATTCAGTTCCCAATTAATTTTCTCCAGCAAGTCAAGGACAGGCCTAGATGAGAGGTTTGTGTGGGGGAGCACAGAGTGATAATTAACACTGCACAGTTCATAAAGAGTACCAGTCTACAAACTGAACCACAGCAAAAAAATATATAGAAAAGTAATAATAACAGTCTATTTAGTTGTTCAGGAAAAAAATAATGTAAATGCTGGCTATACTTAGTGTAATGTGCAAGAAAGTGCTCTATTACTTAGGAGAAAATACACATCAAAATCCAGAAATCATGAGCTGATCTCCACTCCTTTGATACAAAGCAGCAGACAGGTTTTAACTGGTTGTTTTCCCTCCTTCAAGTCCATCCAACATCTTGCACGAAGAGACACACAGAAAAAACAAGGTTCACAAGTGCTACCAAGCTACCTCTAAATACGGATGGAATTATCAGGAGCGGAGAGATGTAATGTACACAAAAGTCTAATGTGCAAATTTAGTCACAGCACACATAAAGGACTGGACTTGGAATCAGTTTTAAGTCCAATATTAACTCTGTACTTGTCCAAATTTACAAGACTTGTTTAAAAAAAGCA
Organism: Erythrolamprus reginae; assembly: GCF_031021105.1. Taxonomy (NCBI): domain Eukaryota; kingdom Metazoa; phylum Chordata; class Lepidosauria; order Squamata; family Dipsadidae; genus Erythrolamprus; species Erythrolamprus reginae. The sequence goes on along the minus strand of NC_091951.1, from coordinate 235,570,426 downwards.
AACACTCCAACTAAACTGAAGTAATTAAAAAAAACAGAGAGATGTTCCTTTGAAGGCAAGGGGAGCCTAGAACTTTGGCTGATATAAAGAAACACGACCACTAAGGCACCCAGAGGCAATCTGACAGTGCGTTGGAGAGAACTTGGTAGTCAGAACCACATCACCATGCGAGTAGAGTGAACGGATCTCTTGCAAGGGGGCGGCTTCTTTGGGCAAGCAGTCAATCAGTTCGCTGCACTGGGTGTCAAACCCCAATAAACGGATTCCGTAGCCATGTGGGGAGGAGATCATTCGGCCATCTGGGCTGAAACAGAGTTCTTTAATATAGCCCTGGCCTACATTGGCTTCTTCGATGCAATGAGTCAATCTGAGGGAACAGCGAGGGGAAACTGGCCGGACTGGTGCTCCTTCTTGGAATTCATAAACACAGGTCCACTACAGAAAGTAGGGGAGGAAATAACATTTAATGTTATATCAATCTAGATAAAGATACTGCATAAATCTCTCTATTTCACGGAAGCGTTCGCGTAAATAATATGGACAGTTTACCAGTGCTTCTTTGTTGTCTCCCATTTAAATATTAAATTCTAAACCCTCCCTAAATTAGCCAGGATTGGTTTAGCTGCTGCTATTTAGATTCATTCAGTAGCACTGTGCACAATGTTACGTTATAGTTAATTACATGGGCAGAAGCAATAGCTATAACTATGGTTATAACTTGTTGAGTTCAGAGAAATGCAATTTGCGAACGTAGACATTTCTTTTTAATCATTGAGTTCATATAAAACCTTGTCCTTTGTGAATTTTCTAATCCCCTTTCAGGACATCTAAGCTATTGGGCTCTGATACAGATAGTCCTCAACATACAAGAGTTCATTTAGTGACAGTTTAAAGTTGCAACAGCACTGTTATTCACCTTTATGACCCCTGCAGCATCCCCATAGTCACTTGATCAAAATTCAAACAGTTGGCAACTGACTTATAACAGTTACAACATTTTGAAGTCACGAGATCACCTTTTGCGACCTTCTGACAAACAGTCAATGGCAAAGCCAAATTCACTTACTAACTTAACTGCAGAGATTAACTTAACAACTGAGAAAGACCATCAAAATCGGACAAAACTCGCTTAATAACTGTTTCGCCTGGGCTAAATCCTGGTTGGCAAAGACTACCTTTGTCTATGCAATTCTACTCAATCCATTACACATTTGTATTTCCTTTTGCCTATCTCTATCCTGAATTCTTGGAACCAAAACAAGCTGAGAATATGACATTTTGCCATGTCTTTCAGACATTTTCACAAAGGATAACGTGTTAGAAACATAGAAGATTGACGGCAGAAAAAGATCTCATAGTCCGTCTAGTCTGCCCTTATATTTCCTGTATTTTATCTTAGGATGGATCTATGTTTATCCCAGGCATGTTTAAATTCAGTGACTGTGGATTTACCAACCACGTCTGCTGGAAGTTTGTTCCAAGCATCTACTACTCTTTCAGTAAAATAATATTTTCCCACATTGCTTCTGATCTTTCCCTCAACTAACTTCAGATTGTGCCCCCTTGTTCTTGGGTTCACTTTCCCATTACCTTGAAACGTGATGAGAATGAAGCAAAATAATGAACCAGATGTTCAACTGCGTTGTTTTCAGCCAAGCTCAGTTTACCACATCATTCAAATGATCCAAATGAAGCAAACACTGCAACTCAAGATTACAACTGTCCACGCTGCTCCACATTTATTCTGCATTTCTAATTCTATCAATGGAGTGACAATTCACTTCTATTCCATTATTAGACAAAAGACCTTCGGTTTTTCTCCAAGAACACGATCAACATACTTATGCACCATTATCATCGCCCTATTTTTACCTCCTGATCATCAGTGTTACTTGAACATCGAAGAAGTGTCGCCCATCCCTTGGGATGGAGCTGCAGTGATGTAATGCAGTTGCCCCGATCCCTCTCGCCAGGAACCTCTGGGGTGAGAACCTCAAGACTATTACGTGGAGATCCACCTAAGGGAACAGAACGGCATTGCTACAATTAACACCCCTTTTAATTCCCTCGTTGTCCAATAGGAAAGAGCACTTTGTGCTCTAAGCCCTTGCCATACAGAAGTCGCTCAGATTTTGCAATTAGTCCTTTACTTGTTTTACCTACCTTCTCGCTGGGTTACTCGTACTGTATGTTTCTCAGTACGTGGGCCTGAATCTCCTTGGTGTCCTGGTGACTCAGCACTTCTAGGACCAGGTGGAGTGACAGATCCCAGATCTGGGAATGGAAAAGCAAGATGAGGTGACATCAAACACAAAACCAGAGTTAAATAGAAACATAGAAACATAGAAGTCTGACGGCAGAAAAAGACCTCCTGGTCCATCTAGTCTGCCCTTATACTATTTCCTGTATTTTATCTTAGGATGGATATATGTTTATCCCAGGCATGTTTAAATTCAGTTACTGTGGATTTATCTACCACGTCTGCTGGAAGTTTGTTCCAAGGATCTACTACTCTTTCAGTAAAATAATATTTTCTCATGTTGCTTTTGATCTTTCCCCCAACTAACTTCAGATTGTGTCCCCTTGTTCTTGTGTTCACTTTCCTATTAAAAACACTTCCCTCCTGAACCTTATTTAACCCTTTAATGTATTTAAATGTTTCGATCATGTCCCCCCTTTTCCTTCTGTCCTCCAGACTATACAGATTGAGTTCATTAAGTCTTTCCTGATACGTTTTATGCTTAAGACCTTCCACCATTATTGTAGCCCGTCTTTGGACCCGTTCAATTTTGTCAATATCTTTTTGTAGGTGAGGTCTCCAGAACTAAATACCTCTAATTTATTAATTTCATAGCTCTGAAAACTCTTTTCAAAGTGGTGCTCCATTAATTATCAAGAAGATCGTTCTTGATTTTTAAGAACTATTCTTGTGTCAGGTATCATTTGCTTGCTTATTTCTTAAGAAGAATTGCAAAGTATTGCTAACAAAATGAAATTCAATGGTGAAAAAAGGAAGTTTCTACATTTAGGCAAGAAAAACAAAATGCACAAGTACAGTATATATGGTACATTACTCAATGGTAGTAACTGTGAGAGGGAGCTTGGAGTCCTAGTGGACAACCATTTAATAAATATGAGCCAGCAGTGTGCAGTAGCTGCCAAAAAAAGCCAACAAAGTTCTAGGCTCCATTAACAGAGGGATAGAATCAAGATCAAGCAAAATGTTAATACCACTTTATAATGCATTGCTAAGGCCCCACTTGGAATACTGCATTCAGTTTTGGTCCCCATGATGCAAAAAGGATGTTGAGACTCTCAAAAGAGTACAGAGAAGAGCAACAAAGATGATTAGAGGACTGGAGGCTAAAACATATGAAGAACGGTTGCAGGAACCAGATATGTCTAGTTTAATGAAAAGAAGGACCAGGGGAGACATGATAGCAGTGTTCCAATATTTCAGGGGTTGCCACAAAGAAGGGGGAGTCAATCGATTCTCCAAAGCACCTACAGTAGAAGCAAGAAGCAATGAATGGAAATTAAACGAGGAGAGAAGTAACTTAGAATTAGGGGAAAATTTCCTGACAGTTAGAACAATTAACCTATGGAACAGCTTGCCTCCAGAAGTTGTGAATACTCCAACACTAGAAGTTTTTAAGAAGATGTTGGATAACCATCTGTCTGTAATAGTGTAGGGTTTCCTGCCTAAGCAGGGGGTTGGACTAGTAGACCCCCAAGGTCCCTTCCAACTGTTGTTGTTGTTGTTGTTATTGCTCTTCTTCTTCTTCTTCTTCTTCTTCTTCTTCTTCTTCTTCTTCTTCTTATTATTATTATTATTATTATTATTATTATTATTATTATTATTATTATTATTATTACAACAGATGTAATATTAACAAAATGCCAAGACTTACCAGAATTTGATGTGGATCTCCTGGCTCTCAGAATGGGATAACTGACAACTTCTAAAGATTTGGTCAAGTCGAGATCATGCAAGATCAGAAGATACCCAGAAGAAGTGGAGATCAGCATTTTGGAGCAGTCTGGAGTCAATCTCATGCGCATGAGAAAGCGGGTGTGAAAGAACTTCTTGTGAGGACAGCCATCTTCTGTGCACCTAAATGTACACCCATCAAACCACATGCATTTTTATTCCATAATTTTAAGAAACCCAATTTTTAATCCTATGTTTGAGATAGTATTTCTCTTAAAGAATAATATTCATCTTTCCTCTTCCCATCCGACATAATTTAAAGAAAATCAAAGTGGCTACACAATCATTTTTCTACCGACATTTTGGCAGTGATGAGTCTCATCCTGAATAGGCATGCCAAAATAGTTTATTCAAGAACCAACTTTGTCTCTCATTCAACTCGAGCCCCAAAGCACCTGTTCCATCGCTTAAAAGAAGCCACAATATTTTGCTATGCTTCAAACAAACAGCAGTTGCCATGACCCAATACTATATTGCTGCTGGTAAGGTAAGACAATATGTGGCAAGTATTCTAGAAGATATTCCCACGCCTCTAATCCACCAGTATTGTATGTTCTAATGTAAAGTACTGGGATATTTTGCAGTGGTAACATATCATTGCTGCTCAAAACACCTGATTGGTTTCAGTATAAAAGTTCTAATTCTCCATTTTTATCTGTTTTATTTTTTATTAAATAAAACTTCTGGAATTATGGCCACAGTAAAGATTTGATGTGGTCATTCTTACTCATCTACTACCGTGTTTCCCCGAAAGTAAGACAGTGTCTTACTTTCTTTTTATCCCCAAAAGCCCCACTATGTCTTACTTTCGGGGTATGTCTTATATTGGAAAAAAATTGTCGAATTTTTTGTTTTAACCATAAAATTAACATTTAGACGCGGTGACGTATGGAGGGGGGGCGGCGCGGAAGTGGGCAGGAGGCGGCGCGCAGCTAGATGAGAGGGAGGCGGCAATACCCCCGTGTTTCCCCGAAAGTAAGACATATGTCTTACTTTCGGGGTATGGCTTATATTAGCCGACCCCCCTGAAACTCCCGATACGTCTTACAATCGGGGGTGTCTTACTATCGGGGAAACAGGTAGAATTTTAAAAAATGTTTCAAGATTCTGCTCCAAGCGTGGCTCTAAGTGGAGAACTTCCAGAAGCTTTATGCTAATTTCAGTTATGACAGTTCGTTTACCTTACAAGCAAGGGGAAAGAATAAAGAATGATAGGGAACGAATTTTGACCTACATCTGCACAAAACAAAGACATGAACCAAGAAACTCAAAAGTGTGACCATATCCTATTTCCATGCAGCTAGCAGGTTTTCAGAGAAACATGCTGGCAGTGTTTGTTGTCTTTTCAGAACTTTTCAGAATGAAGAAAGGGATCAATGAGGAATTTCTTTACCTGTTGGTATCCCAAATGATGACATTTCCATCAAATCCTGATGTTACTAGCAATCTTGTGTTAGTATCGTATTCAATATTCTTCACCCAGCTGGTGTGACCATGTAAAGTGCACACTTTTGAATCTAGCTTCCTCAGATCCCATAGTGCTACGGTAGTATCATCAGAGCAAGTTGCAAACAATCTGTTATCAAGAAACCTACATTTTTTTAAAAAAAAGGAAAGGGAAAGTATCTCATTAATGCAATCGAGTTCATATCAAACATCACTAAACCATAATGCTAAATGTTATCCTGTATTGATTAGAAAAAAATAATTATACGGTATAGAGCAGTGATTACCAATTGGTGGTCCAAGGACCAATGGTGGTCCGCAAGAAAATTTTGGAGGTCCGCAGAGAAATCTTTTCATTTCTCTCAATGAGCCTGTCTGGAGTTCCCGTGCTGCTGGCGCTTCAGTGCTTTGACTCCCAGGGACAGGCTGGGGTCCTTCAGGCAGTTAGATTGGCCTCCTGTTAGTGGGGAGAAGAATCCGGGGTCAACCTTAGCTTTGCTGTCCATTGCAAATGCTAGACTGGCCCCCTGCAAACTCTCATCTCTTGAGGAGCACTCACTGAAGCAGCGTGGGAAACTTCAGCTGGTCTCCTCGAGAGACAAGAGTTTGCAGGGAGCCGATCTAGCGTCTCCCTAAGCAAAGTTAAGGTTGACCCCGGATGCTTCTCTCTGCTGTAGTGCTTCCTGGACATGGTTCATTGCTCTGAACTCCAAGCGGCAGGAGATGAGAAGCAGCTCCTAACCTGGGTATGGGAAAGGAAAGGAGGGAAGGGAAGAGGGGTGGGAGGAGAGGGAAGGGAAAAAAGAGAAGGGAAAGGTGGAAGAGAAGAGAGGGAAGGGAAAGAAAAGAAAGAGAAGTGAAAGGGAAGGGAGTAAAGGAAAAGAAAGGAAAGGGGGAAGGGAATGGAGGAGAGGAGGGGAGGAAAGTTAAGGAAAGGGAAGAAGGAAAGAAAAAGAATGGAAGGGAAGGGAAGGCGGAAAAGAATGGAAAGAAGGAAATTAAGGTTAAGAAAACAAAAGGGAAGGGAAGGGAAAGGAAGGGAAGAAGGAGAGGAGAAGATGAGAGGAGAAAGGAAAGGAGAAAGAATGGACCAGGAGAAAGGAATGTTAAGGAAAGCTGGAAAGGGAGGGGTGAAGAGGGACAGCTCTGGAATATGAGATTGACTTTCCCAGCAACTTCAGCAAAGCACTGCCAGGCTGCCCGTCTTCATTTTACTTCACTCAGATTGACCGAGCTTCTCGAGAGAAGAAGCAGAAAAGAGGTTTCCAGGCTGTGTGCCCGAGCAGGCACTTTCTCTCGGGCCTCCCACACAGAAGCCCTGCAGAAGCAGACAGGTAGGCCTGAAAGGTGGTTGAGCTCCCCACTATGAGGAGCTGAGCCGCAGGATTTAAAAATATGAATTTGGTGGTCCCTGAGGTCTAAAGGTTTGGAGGCCCCTGGTATAAAGTAGTATCAGTTTAGTGCTTTTAAAGCATCTGACTTCTGAAAGACTAAAGAAGATCTCAAAAATGGGCTGTAGTGCTTGAGGTGAGAATTTAAAGACCTGCTAGTTTAAGAAATATCAGAAGAAGCTTTCTAAGGTAGCCAATTTTACATTTGGTTTATTTAGTAAGAATGTATTAGAGGCACCGTTACTATGTCATTTCACAATCTGTGAAAAAATGCCTCATTTGAAAAGAAAAGCAAATTTTAAAAGACTATAAATTATGTTCAATTATTAATTTAATTTAATTTATTAGATTTGTATGCTGCCTGTCTCCGAAGACTCTTGCATATGTCCTCGTTTTAATCAATGTTTGTTTGCTAGTTACTAAGAAAGAAATGTGTTCAGTCAAATTTGAAACCAAGTTTTCCAGGACTGCCTTCTGCTCCACGAATCCCAGCGACCAGTTAGGTCCCACAGAGTTGGCCTTCTCCGGGTCCCGTCGACTAAACAATGCCATTTGGTGGGACCCAGGGGAAGAGCCTTCTCTGTGGCGGCCCCGGCCCTCTGGAATCAACTCCCCCGTCCGCAAGATGTTGAAGACCTATCTATGTCGCCAGGCATGGGGGGAATAACTATCTCTTCCCCCACCACCACCTTTTTTTCCTGACTGTAATATATGAGAATGGTGTGATTGTGCAGTATGATTGCTTTTAATATCTATGGGTTTTAAATCTCATTTTTTAACTTTATTGGATTTGTATTCTATGTATTGTATTGTTGTTGTTGTGAGCCACCCCGAGTCTTCGGAGAGGGGCGGCATACAAATCTAATAAATCTTAATCTTAAATCTTAATCTTTTCATGTTGGTTTTATATATTTTTCTTTGCATCCTTATTCTCCATTTGGAATTACATCTGCCTCACATTCATTCCTATTGCTACAGTTTTTGAACTCTAATTATTACTCTGGTTTGTGATCCCCTTGGGTAGGAGGAAGAACTGGCAGGAATTCAACACATTTCCTTACCCAATCTGTGAGATTCTTGGGCACAGATTCTTGGCGCTAACTCTTGTAGAAGATGGATAAATAATTCCAGGACCTGAAAGCACAGGACCCCTCTATAAAGACTGAGGCTCCTACAATACTCATCCAGATTACCTACTCATCAAAAGTGGGTTACATTTACTTTCCCTACCAATTCTGGTCATGATGGAGGAGTGCTTTTTGCCATGTCATGTCGTGCAAAAGACCCAGAAATGACCCCCTGTGCATGCACAGAAGTTTTTTCCCTAAACCGTGGCGACCGGACGACCGGTTTGGGAATGTGGACTGCTGGTCATCGCTGCCGGTTCAGCAAGCAGGAGTAAATTTCTGCTACCGGTTCTAAAGCTGTTGGGACCTAGAGGTGAAGCTCTAGGTGACTTGTGAGTTCGATTGTAAGTAGAGGCAGATCTAGAGTTTCCTGCTTGGGCAGGGAGTTGGACTAGATGACTTCCAATTGTGTTAATCTGTTAAAGAACCTGTCTGAACTGGCAACAACCCACCACTGCTACTCATGGGCCGCAGCGATGTGGCTTGAGTCTCCACAAAGACATGAATGTAATATAACGAATTATGATACCAATTGATGAGCGCAAGAAAAACAAACATTCTGAACGACAACTAATTTGGATAACATTACAACTTCATCCTTCGCTAGTTTTAAGAGTTCAATGAAACAAGTATTAAAATTTTAATAATTGACAACCGATTTTCACTTGCCAGGAGACTAACCTGATGTTGTTTACACAGTCCTCATGAGCAGTGGAAAGGGTTTTGATGTGCTTTGAAGAGATAGGATCAAACAGCAGAACTTCTGTCTGTTCACAAGCAACAGTTAGCACTGACCTGGACAGCAAAGAGAAGCAGGCCTATTACATATAATAAACTTCACATTCTTTCACAAGAAAGACTCCAAAGGCTCCAGGCCTACTTAGAAATGAATCAATAATACGAATCCTGAGACAAAGCTCTTCCTTTTGTAAAACCAACCAACTACAGAATATGATTCCTGAGACAAAGCTGTTCTTTTTGTGTTAGATAATTTTCTTCCTTCTTTTAAATTAATAGGTGCAAAACCAACCAACTACAGAAACAAGAATGCACTGAATAAACAGAATAAAAATATAATAACGTTTGTTGTTTCTTTTAAGCCAATCTTGGCTTAAAGCAACTGTCTGGACAAGTCCTTGCAGTTTTCTTTGCAAAATGTTCACAAGTGGTTTGCCTTTGCCTTCTTCCCAGGGCTGACAGAATAGGATTGGCCAAAGTTGTGCAGCTGGCATTGTGCCCCAGGCGGGAGCAGAACACGTAGTCTCCTGGTTTCTAGTGTAGTTCTTTTAATCATTACACCAAACTTGCTTTTTTCAATAACGACAGTGTAATATTTCTAGCTAAAGTACTCTAAATTATGTTCCACATATTTAAATATTTCTTCCACTTGCTTCAGTGTTATGAAGCAGAAACTGTTTCATGAACTCTTCTAGCACTTCCGGTAAAAACTGGTTCTATGTACTGTACACAATATTGTCCAAAAAAAGGACTGAGCAGTAAAATGATTTTTTTCAATAATCCAAGGTTTCGATCAGGGAAATATCACTCTAATAATGGGAGAAAGTACTTTCTTCCCAGACAAAGTTCTATAGAAGCTTCAAATTCTATTTCTTTTATTCAATTCAATGTAGGCTCTACCCAAATTTAATTGACTCCTCAAATAGTAACATTAAGACCCAAACTATAATAAAACAAGATGGGATTTAGGCACAACAAAGAATAGAATAAAGTGGAATAGAATAGAATTCTTTATTGGCCAAATGTGATTGGATACACAAGGAATTTGTCTTGGTGCATATGCTCTGACCGTACATAAAAGAAAAAGATACATTTGCCAAGAATCATGTGGTACAACACTTAATGATTGTCATAGGGGTCAAATAAGCAATGAAGAAACAATCAATATTAATAAAAATCTTAGGATACAAGCAACAAGTTACAGTCATACAGTCCTAAGTGTGAGGAAAAGGATGATAGGAATGATGAGAAAAAACTAGTAGAAATAGAAGTGCAGACTTATTAAAAAGTTTGATAGTGTTGAGGGAATTATTTATTTAGTAGAGTGATGGCGTTCAGGAAAAAACTGTTCTTGTATCTAGTTGTCTTGGTGTGCAATGCTCTGTAGCGACGTTTTGAAAGCAGGAGTTGAAACAGTTTGTGTCCAGGATGCGAGGGGTCCGTAAATATTTTCAACATGCCAACAAACATTAAGAAAAAAAACAAGAGACATATCCAACAAGAACTCCTATCCAAATCACACAAGGCTCTGAAGTCCAACAGGATGGGAGCACAAAGATTCCAGATTCCAAAAGGCACCCATTGTGATAGAGAGGATTTGCTTCTTGGGTTCCAACAGATGACGTTTAATTCAAGAGAACCAGAGGTGTCTACCTCTGCGAACATGTTACCAATTCGGCAAAACCCCTGAGAAGCAGGTGCACTCTCAAGTAACTTTGTCCTATGATATGTAGATATTTACAAGGGGTTTCATCAATCAGGTTACTATTCGAGCAACAAAATTACAAAGATGATAAAAATGTAACTGGCTATTTACGCACAAACAATATATGTTTTTATTTGACTGCATTTCCTATTCAAGGAAAAGAACAATTGCTTAATGCAATTGAAAAGGTATTAATGAATCCTCAACTTTGCTCTGCTCAATGTATGTTATACGAATGTGCAGGTCATTAAGTGGAATTTGGGGTACCTCAGGAGTGGGAAGACTCTAGATAAAGAGAAGCTATGAATGAAGGCAAATATAGGTGGCCCAGGAGAATTTATTTTATTTATTTATTGGCTTTGTATGCGGCCCCTCTCCGAAGACTCGGGGCGGCTAACAGCAATAATAAGACAGCATATAATAATAATAATAATAATGCAATACTAAAAACAATTAAAAACCCATTATAATAAAAACCATACAGACATACCATGCATAAAATTGTAACGGCCAAGGGGGAAAGAGTATCTCAGTTCCCCCATGCCTGGTGGCAGAGGTGGGTTTTAAGTAGCTTATGAAAGGCAAGGAGGGTGGGGGCAATTCTAATCTCTGGGGGGAGTTGGTTCCAGAGGGCCGGGGCCGCCACAGAGAAAGCTCTTCCCCTGGGTCCCGCCAAGCGGCATTGTTTAGTTGACGGAACCCGGAGAAGACCCAATCTCGATCAGTTACCGGGACCAGAGGTTTAGTCTTATGAGCTTCCAAACTTGCTGGAGCCCATCTTCAGGGAATGTTTCCCTACCAGAATGTATGCCCTATTAGGACACACCTGACAGAAACCAATTAAACAAAGGAGTCAATAAATTCACATAGCACCATTGTAATTTAATGACTCTTACTATTAAAGAAATATTCTAAAACCTTTGGTGGTTAGAAGCATCTTTTATGAATTTTAGCTGATGTGCAACTGTAATGACACCCACGTGCCGCTATCCACATTCTTAGAACTTCACTATTATCTATTGCACACAGGACTGCCTATAGAAAATTATAAAAACTTCTGTGGTTTCAAATTGTTCCCCACTCTCTCTCACACACACACACGCTCACACAAACATTTTTAAACTGCCCATCTCCCCTCACAGAAGATAAAGCTTCAAAATTAGGGATTGGAATTGCTTCAAATATGTATGCCAATTTACCAGCTGCACAGGCTCTAAGCGAATTCGTGAAAGTGATGCTTTTAACCACTAAAATGTTACACACACACACACACACAAACAAACATATTTTTGCTGATAATGAAAAGGAAGGGAGACTAGTATAGATCTGTTTCGAGCTCTTTTGCTCTATTCAGCTAGACATACCCTTACCAGGATTTGAACCTGTGGGGTCTGTCTTGCAATGAAGCAGCTTTAACTTCTAGACAAGTGGTTCCGAAGCTTTTTTTGGCCATGCCCCACCCAAGCATCTCTAAAATCCTGATGCCCCCCCCCCCCCATGACATATAATTCTTACTATTCAAGAAGTGAACTCTACAAATGCAGAGAAAGCCTAAAAGGCCATTAACTTGGCTCCAATTGCCCCCATTAAAAAATCAAATTGCCCCCCTGCGGAGCATGGCCCCACATTGGGAACCCCTGCTCTAGACCACAGGATCTCCTCCGCTCAGCTTTTACCAGGGAAGAGCCATGGTTTTTTCTGTGGAATCACTCTGGTATACCAAAATATGGGAGGGAGCACAGCTTCCTTTTTGCCTAGGCAGATAGTTTTCGGCTATAAAATTTATCTTAAATATTAAACAAAGAAACAGTGTTTCTCCAAAAAGACAACCCAGCTTGAAAAGAAGCCCTGTCACATTTTTGAGCGCATGCAATCAAATTAAGCCCTACCCACAAAATTAGCTCTTATTAAGACTCCGCCCATTCCAGGGTGTAGGGCTGGGGCTCTACATATCAGGTCTTGCACACCATATCTACCTCGCCTTCTTCTGTGGCCCCTTCTTCTGCGGCCACTTGCCACCACTCACATACTTCAACCTGGCCTCTATTTTGCCTTCAGATGTCTTCCGGAAAGCCGTCTGCAGCCAATAACAGAGCTCTGGATCGATTTTACATATATATATAAAATGTTGGTGCATGTGTGTGTGTGAATCTAAGGATTCCTGTGTGATCCCTAACAAGCAAACAGCAACATGTACTAAAGCAAAGGCCTTCTTAATAAGCGTTATGGGATAGCCTCCAAAGAACACCATGATTGATGGTCCTCTCTATGGCTTATTTGACACCAAGTACATTTATTTATTTGTTTGTTTGAAAACGTTTCTTATTTTTATTCCGATAGGTTTTTCAGTTATCATCTCATTTCTCATTTCATTCTTTTACAAAATCTTTATACATATACAGTACAGTGGTCCCTCGATTTACGCGTTCTCGATTAGCGCGAAACGCTGCAACGCGGTTTTTCAAAAAATATTAATTAAAAAATAAGTTCGCGGTTTTTTTTGCTATACCACGGTTTTTCCCGCCCGATGATGTCATGCTGATTGCTGATTGGCCAAAATCTCGACCAATCGTTGCAAACGCAAAAAAAAGCTTTGCAACTGAACTTTTGGAACTTGTTCAGACTTGTTGCAAGATGCCTCCTAAACGTTGTGCACGGAGTGCTGGCGGCGACGCTAAAAAGACCAGGAGGATACTCACAATTAAAGAGAAAATTGACATTTTGGACATGCTGAAAGAGGGACGCTCTTATGCAGATGTTGGTCGGCAGTATGGGATCAACGAATCGAGTGTGCGAACCATTCGTGACGACGAGAAAAAGATAAGGCAAAGTTCTCTGATGGCCTTCAACAAGGCTGCAAAAAGAATGGTGACGCCTAGAAACAAACGGCTTATGAAGATGGAAGCTGCTTTGTCCCTGTGGGTACAAGACTGCCGCAAAAAGAGCATTGCTTTGGATACCAACACTATAAGAACCAAAGCACAACAATTGTACAACCGTCTTGAAGACACAGAAGAAGGCGATGCAGATGAGGGAAACGCAGGTAAGGGCTGGGGTTTTTTATTCTGTCATTAGATACTGTATTTAAGTGTTTTTTAAGGAAGGAGCAGGGAAGGAGGGAAGGAGGGAGGGAGGGAAGGAGGGAGGGAGAGAAGGGAAGGAGGGAGGGAGGGAAGGAGGGAAGGAGGGAGGGAGAGAAGAGAGGGAGGGAGGGAGGGAGAGAAGAGAAGGAAGGAGGGAGGGAGGGAGAGAAGAGAAGGAAGGAGGGAAGGAGAGAAGAGAAGGAAGGAGGGAAGGAGGGAGGGAGGGAGAGAAGAGAGGGAAGGAGGGAGGGAGGGAGAGAAGAGAAGGAAGGAGGGAAGGAGAGAAGAGAAGGAAGGAGGGAAGGAGGGAGGGAGGGAGAGAAGAGAGGGAAGGAGGGAGGGAGGGAGAGAAGAGAAGGAAGGAGGGAAGGAGAGAAGAGAAGGAAGGAGGGAAGGAGGGAGGGAGAGAAGAGAGGGAAGGAGGGAAAGAAGGAAGGAGGGAAGGAGGTGGGCATTTACTCTTTATGCTTTCATTCAAGTCACTTCTCTCTCCCTTTCCTGTCATTCTGCAGCCTCAGCCTCAGCCTCAGCCCCAGCCACATTCACAGCAAGCAAAGGGTGGTTTGAGAAATTTCAACGGCGCTATGGCCTGAAGAGTGTGTCATTGCACGGAGAAGCTGCCTCAGCAGATACAGGTGCAGCAGAAAACTTTGTCCAGCGCACGTTTAAAGAGCTAATTGCAGAAGGGGGCTACCTTCCAGAACAGGTGTTCAACATGGACGAAACAGGCCTGTTCTGGAAGAGGATGCCTTCAAGGACTTTCTTGATGCAAGATGAAGCCAAAGCCCCTGGCTTTAAGGCCATGAAAGATCGAGTGACTTTGATCATGTGTGGGAATGCAGCAGGCTTTTTGCTGAAGCCAGGGCTAATTTATAAGTCACAAAATCCAAGAGCCCTCAAGAACAGAAATAAGAATGCATTGCCAGTGTAGTGGATGCATAATGCTAAAGCATGGATTACAAAACCCCTCACGCGGGACTGGTTTCATCACTGCTTCATCCCACAGGTGGAGGTGTATTTGGCTCGCAAAGGACTGGATTTCAAAGTGCTTCTCCTAATGGACAATGCTGGCGGCCATGATCACCTGGACCATGAACATGATGGGGTGCAAGTTGAATTCTTGCCACCAAACACCACATCGCTTATCCAGCCGATGGATCAAGGTATTATCCGTGCATTTAAGGCACTGTACACGCGCAATTCTCTTGGAAGCATCGTGGAAGCAATGGATGCTGATGACAACTTCACATTGAAGGCCTACTGGCGTCAGTACACAATTGCATCTTGTCTGAAGAACATTCAGAATGCCTTGACAGATATGAAGACACAGACAATGAATGCCTGCTGGAGGAAATTGTGGCCAGAAGTGGTGCATGATTACAAGGGATTTGCTCCCGAAGAAATCCAAGATGCTGCAGTCCAGACCTCTGTGAAGCTGGCACAGGCACTGGGTGGAGAAGGCTTCGTTGACATGACACCAGAGGAAGTCAATGGTTTGCTTGATGAGCATGGCCTACCGCTGACAGACAAAGATCTGGAGGAGCTGACCAGGTCAGCGAGTGAAGAAGAGGAGGAAGCGGAAGCTGAACAAGCTGAGGAAGAAGAAGATGTTGGCCTAACGCTTGAGCGGCTTGCAGAACTGAACAGAGCCACTTCAAATGTACAACGCATGGTGGAACTTTGGGATCCCAACATGACTCGCTCTATACAGTTTAATGCCTCCCTTGACAACATCTTTGCACCATACAGATCCATGTTAGCCCAGAAAAAGAAACGGCGCCAACAACTGCCCATGACCATGTTTGTCACAAAAACCAAGAGGTCTGTCACACCATCACCTGCAGCGTCCATTGTAGAAATGGTGATAGAAGAAGATCCCTAGTTACTGTATCCCAGTTATGCTAACCCCCACCCCACCCCAAAAAATGTAAATAAATATGTTATTGTTCATAACTTAAGAGTCTTATTCAATGTGTACAGTAGGTAATGGTAATTAAGGGGATGGGAAATGGTAATTTATGGGTTAAAAGTGTTGGGACTGAGTGGCACACAGTCTGTACAGAAGAATGAATGAATGAATGACTGAGTGAATGAATGAAATTCAAACACAGGTGAGGGCTGGGGGGTTTTATTCTGTCATTACACAGTACAGTACAGTACAGTACAGTTACAGTTTAAGTGCTTTTTGAGAAAGGAGGGAGAGAAGGGAGGGAGGGAGAGAAGGGAGGGAGGGAGAGAAGAGAAGGAGGGAAGGAAGGAGGGAGGGAGAGAAGGGAGGGAGGGAGAGAAGAGAAGGAGGGAAGGAAGGAGGGAGGGAGAGAAGGGAGGGAGAGAAGAGAAGGAGGGAAGGAAGGAGGGAGAGAAGGAGGGAGGGAGAGAAGAGAAGGAGGGAGGGAGGGAGGTTTGCCATTGCCGCCAGCGTTGCCCCAAGAAAGCCGGTGAGAGGAAGGAGAGAAGGGAAGGAGGGAGGTTTGCCATTGCCGCCAGCGCTGCCCCAAGAAAGCCGGTGAGAGGAAGGAGAGAAGGGAAGGAGGGAGGTTTGCCATTGCCGCCAGCGCTGCCCCAAGAAAGCCGGTGAGAGGAAGGAGAGAAGGGAAGGAGGGAGGTTTGCCATTGCCGCCAGCGCTGCCCCAAGAAAGCCGGTGAGAGGAAGGAGAGAAGGGAAGGAGGGAGGTTTGCCATTGCCGCCAGCGCTGCCCCAAGAAAGCCGGTGAGCGGGGCGAATCGGGCGGGCGGGGGGGTAGCGGCAAGGAGCCCGGAAAAATCACCATTGCATTGCCAGCCTCCGAATTTGCGTCGCTCCACCTTCTGCGCATGTGCGGCCAGGGCGTGCATGCGCAGAAGGTTTTTTACTTCCGCATCCAGTATAACGCGGAAATCGGTTAGCGCGGGAGGTCTTGGAACGTAACCCCCGCGCTAACCGAGGGATCACTGTATTCTATATTTATCTTATAGATTGATTTACTAATGATGTATATAATTTTCCAAGTTTCTCATGCTCTAAGTATTTTCTATGTTGTTTTTAAATATATACTTCTTGTAGACAGATAATCTCAAATTTTAATTTTTCTAATTTATTTACTATCCTTTTTTCGCTGAATTTAATCCATTTAAACAGTGAAATTATTTTCATCTCTTCTTCCATCTCCTTTATTTATTTAATTGGCTAGTTCCTCTAGTTACTCTTGGTTCCATACATTCTTTTGGTCAAGTTTCTTTTCTTATTGCTCTTTCCTCCCGTTCTCGTAGTTCTATTATTTGTCTTTCTCTTTCTTTTTTCATTATCTTTTGATTCTTCTCCTTTCCTTCTTCAATGGGTTTGGAATCATCTAAGAGCTCAATATATTGATAATAAAATGACTTTGCTTTATCCAAAGTGTCCAGTCTATATCTTTGTTCTTGCCAATTCACCAATAACCCTTCAGATATTATCCATCTAAAATTCACTCCTTTTCTAATCAGACATTTAGTCAAAAATTGATAGTTTTTTCTAATATCTCTCACTCTTCTGGGAATTTGCTTTAAAATTACAATTTCTTTCATCATGTTTTATTGTATTTATTGCCATCTGTAAGATCTGATTTCTCACTGCTTTTTTTGTGACTCTAACATGTATTTCTCTTGGTAATTTATGTCTCATAGCATATCATGTATGCACTCCAAATATTTCATCAACCTCATTTAAAATCTCTTTATTTTCCATCATTGGTTCTACCAACATCTCCGCTATTAGTTGTGGTAGATTTTCTCATTTTTCTTCTTCAATATTTTGAAAGCATAGGTAATAATCAGCACGATCCATCTCCGTTATGATTGCTCTCTCATGATTTTTTCCCTGAAATTGTTGTGTTCAAATTTATCTCTTCCACTTTTTGCATTCTTTCTTTTGTTTTCCCCATCATCTCTTTCATTTCCTTAACTTCATCTTCTACTTTCCCTATTTTTCTAATTTTTTTTTTTTACTTCTTCCTTACCTCTTTCAAATCTTGGTGTATTGCCTGTAATAAACTTTTTTAGTTCAGTATTCTTCTTTTCTTGTTGTGCTGATGCCTCAGATATCTTCTATGTTGCAGGGCTCATTGCTGCCAAAGAATGGGGAATTTCCTTCTTACTCGTTTTTTATATTTTCAATATTTATAATCCATATTGATCAATATCAATCACCGCAAAAGGGTAGAAGAAACAGAATGAAAAATAAAAATATTAAAAATATAACAAGAATAATTAAAAAATCATAATCTTCAGGTTCTGGCTACCTCAATCCAGTAAATCCAATAAATATGATAGCAAGGTCCAAAAGGAGAAAAGGGTATATAAAAAGAAGTAGAAGAAAAATCTAGGAAAACAGTCTCATCAAAGAGAAACGTAAGGATAACAAATATAATCCAGTCTCTTATTTGAAAATTTAACAGCACAAATTTACAAAATCCATTTAAAACAGGGGAATTTACTTCTAAAAAAAAAAAAAATTAATAAACTCCCCAACCAAGCTTTGCCACTCTTTTCTCTTCAAAAATAAAAAGATAAGTATCCCAACAAAAACACTGCCAATGATTTATTTATTTATTTTTTAGATTTGTATGCCGCCCCTCTCCGAAGACTCACATGTTGACTTCAAAGTCTCTTCACTATTATTCCTAACAAAAACAAATCCTCTAGCCATCTGTTATTATGATTGTCTGGTGCTGTCCAATGTCATGTTATTTTCCCTCTTTGACCATTAGATGGCAGTATTGTATTCCAGAACTCAGTAAATTTACTTTCAGTTTTAACTTTCAATAACCCATTTAAAAAGGAAAAACATATAAAATATAAAAATCAAAAAATCACAATCTAGCTTTCTAGATTTTCCCCCTAAAAACATCATTTAAGTCTTTTCAGCTTTTTAATTTTGTGATCTCTAATTGTCCGCCGCTGTTATTTGTGTGAAGCGGTAACCATTTTCCCACTCTGCTTCATTTTTCTCCAAACCTTTTTTCCAAATTCTTCTTTAAAGGAGAGCTGCTTTAAAAATGGGGTTCTTATTTACAAGACCAAAACAAAAATATCTCACCCAGATGTTTCACTCCACTATTCCTCACTTCTTTAGCGTGGTCACTCCAGCTTTTGACAGTTCATCAGGCTGTCTTCCACATTGCCCAGTCCGCAGCTTTTGATTGGCATTTTGGGGAAATTGCAGTTTCCCTATCCAAATCAGCCTGTGCTTCAGTTCTTCACTATCCCTCCAGGACAGCTCTGGATCACAAGGACCCCCAATGACGGTGAGATTCAGCGTTTATTTTGGAGCTCCGAAATTTACACTGTGTCGCTGTGGCTCTGACCATACACTCTCCCAAATATATTGATTTTGAGAGACGTGCTGGCTCAGTGGCTAAGACGATCAGCTTGTTGACCGAAAGGTCAACAGTTTAACAGTTTGAATCCCTAGTGATCCTTAACGGGGTGAACTCCTGTTACTTGTCCCAGCTTCCGCCAACCTAATAAAAAATACAAGTAGAAAAATAGGGACCATCTTTGGTGGGAAGGTAACAGCATTCCATGCACCTTCGGCATTTAGTCATGTCGGCCAAATAACCATGGAGATGTCTTTGGACAGTGCTGGTTCTTTGGCTTTGAAATGAAGATGAGCACTGCCCCTACAGTCGGGAATGACTAGCACATATATGTGAGGGGAACCTTTACCTTTATTTTGGCCAGTTTGTTTAAATGCATCTTGGGCTCTTCTTTCAATATGGTTTAATATTTAATACCTCCAGCAATAAAAATAGGGTTTTTTCATATTTATATTTATTTTTTAATTTTGATATTTAAGTCGCTTGGAAAATATGTTTTGATAAGTAGTCTGTGATGGTTTGTATTTACCGTATATACTCGAATATAAGTCGGGTTTTTTTAGCCCAAAAATGGGCTGAAAAACCCGACCTCGACTTATACTCGGGTGACTGACATGTCACCACAAGAGGGCGCAAGCGGCTGAGGGAAAGACAGCCGTCTGCCTTTGCTTCAGCTAGAAAGAAGCGGCAACTGCCCGGTCAAGAAGCAAGAATCCACCTAGCCAAACGGCTTTTTTCTTGTTTAGCGCGGCGTTCAAGTGGTTGGCAGGTTCCTTTGCTTGCACGCAAGAGCCAACCACTCGAACGCCACGCTAAACAAGAAAAAAGCCGTTTGGCTAGGGGGTAGATTCTTGCTTCTTAACCGGGCAGTTGCCCCCTCTCCCAGAACTTCTTTGGAGCTGAAGCAAAGGCAGACGGCTGTCTTTCCCTAAGCCGCTTCCTGGAGACCGCTAAAGATATCGCTCTGGGAGAGGGGGCAACTGCCCGGTTAAGAAGCAAGAATTTCCCCCCCCCCAGCCAAACGGCTTTTTTCTTGTCTAGCGCGGCGTTCGAGTGGTTGGCTCTTGCGTGCAAGCAAAGGAACCTGCCAACCACTCGAACGCCACGCTAAAAAGAAAAAAGCCGTTTGGCTGGGGGGGGGAATTCTTGCTTCTTAAACCGGGAGCAGTTGCCCCCTCTCCCAAAGCGATGTCCCAAAGCGGTCTCCGGGAAGCGACCGAGGGAAAGGCAATCGTCTGCCTTTCCTTCAGCTCAAAAGAGGAGGCAAATGCCCTGCCTTCCCCCAGCCGGTTAACCGAGCGCTTCAAGTTAACCGGCTGGGGGAAGGCGGGGCATTTGCCTCCTCTTTCGGGCTGAAGGAAAGGCAGACGATTGCCTTTCCCTCGGTCGCTTCCCGGAGACCGCTTTGGGACATCGCTTTGGGAGAGGGGGCAACTGCTCCCAGTTAAGAAGCAAGAATCCCTCCCCCCTAGCCAAACGGCTTTTTTCTTGTTTAGCGCGGCGTTCGAGTGGTTGGCTCTTGCGTGCAAGCAAAGGAACCTGCCAACCACTCGAACGCCGCGCTAAACAAGAAAAAAGCCGTTTCGCTGGGGGAGGGATTCTTGCTTCTTAAACTGGGAGGAGTTGCCCCCTCTCCCAAAGCGATGTCCCAAAGCGGTCTCCGGGAAGCGACCGAGGGAAAGGCAATCGTCTGCCTTTCCTTCAGCCCGAAAGAGGAGGCAAATGCCCCGCCTTCCCCCAGCCGGTTAACTTGAAGCGCTCGGTTAACCGGCTGGGGGAAGGCAGGGCATTTGCCTTCTCTTTTGAGCTGAAGGAAAGGCAGACGATTGCCTTTCCCTCGGTCGCTTCCCGGAGACCGCTTTGGAACGTTGCTTTGCTTGCGCCTGCCCCTCCTACAGCGGAGAGAGGCGGCAAATGGCCAGCCCTTCCCCCACCCGCTTAGCTGAGCCCTTCGGGAAGGTGCCGCCTGTCTTCGCTGTAGGAAAGACAGGCACATCCGAAGCGCGTGGGGAAGTGGCTGTGGGAGGCAACGACATTCCTAAGCCGGTGAGGTGTGGGGGGGGGGTGGCGAGAAGATAGAAGCAAGAATCCACCCCCCCCAGCTTTTTCCCCCTCTCCCCGCAAGAAAAGGAGCCAGCCAAACACTCCAATGCCGCGCTAGAGGGGGGGAAAAGCCGATGTGTGTGTGTGTGGGGGTGGATTCTTGCTTGTCTTCTCAACACCCCCTCACCCCACCTCTCGGGAAGAGAGCAACAGGAAAGGACGCGGTTTTCTTCTGCCGGGTCGAGGACAAAGCGGGTGTTGAGGGCGGCGGGCGAGCAACATTTCAGCGGGGAGAAAACCCCAAGCTGAGAGTGCCTTTTAAAATCACTCTCCTCTCAGCCTCGGCAAGCTGCCAAGAAGTGGGGGTTTTGGAGTGGGGAGGCAAAAACGCTCAGAATGTCACCAACGAGGCATTTCTCCAAGGGGCGGGGGTCCCTAAACTTTCCTTTAACCCCAGCGGACACAAAGATGGGAATGCGTGGTCCTTGCCAGCCACCCATCTGCGGGGGCTGCCCCGCGCCAAGGCAGAATTAAATTCAACAACCAAAATATTATATTTTTAAAAAACATACTTTTTTGACAGTTTGTTTGCCTTTTAAGACATCTCTCTGGCTGTGCCTAATGTCAACAATAAAAATTTTTGCCAGGTGAATTAGCTATGGATCTCACTGAAGAAATTTTAAAGAATACTCAAAATGATTCTTCATTTGCTTTGTAACCTTAAATAAAAAAACAATACAGTATTGACTCTGTAATTTACCCGGGGAGGGGACAGAAGGGGGCGCAGACAGACAGGAAAGGAAGACAGACAGACAGACAGACAGACAGACAGACAGAGACCTATGACCACAATTGAGCTCAAAATTTGTTGTTAAGCAAAAGCATTGTTAAGTGAAAATCACCACATTTTACTCAATCCATGACATTTCCTAGCTCTAACAGTGATGTGCAAGCTAGGGAAGTACCGGTACATCTGAAGACATGTGTAATGTTCTAGTTATGGTTAACTGTGTGGCAGAAAGTGGACTCTGGGTTTGTTTTCCTATTACAGTGAGGTTGAATGTACCATATATAATTTTACAAGAGCTCTCTCTCTTTCTCTCTCTGTATATACACATACAGTTTATATAGTAGATAATGTACAGTATATTTTTGTGTGCCTGTGTGTAATATTTATTTACACATATGGCATATATACATAGAATTAAGTATATTTTGGATGTTCAGTAATTGTAAATATAGAGGGAAATTGTATCTCTTTGAGGCAAGGAGAGGTCAAGTATCCTAACCCTAACCCAAACCAGCAGGAGCAGGGGATTAAGGTAAGTACCTAGGTACTTGCATTTTTTTTGCCTATACCTGCCTTGGGGGATATATACCTGTTTACCCTCTTTTAAACTTACAGAGCTAGTTTACTGGCTTTCTTTGAAATAAATATTCTAAAATATTTAATCTACTGATGCCTCAATTGATGTAATTTTATTGGTTTCCATTTTTATAAGTTACCAGTAGCCGCTGCAATTTCCACCCTCGACTTATACAGGGGTTTATAAATTTTCCCAGTTTTTGTGGCAAAAGTAGGCACCTCGACTTATAGTCGGAGCGACTTATACTCGAGTATATACGGTACTTATATAATACATTGGCACATTACAGATGCAACTAAGATGCAAATAGACAAGGGTTTAATAAAGAATTATGTGGATTGGCAAACATGAATTGGATGCAACAGTATTTATACTGCTGAAAGCTTACTAGAAACATAGAAACATAGAAGACTGACGGCAGAAAAAGACCTCATGGTCCATCTAGTCTGCCCTTATACTATTTCCTGTATTTTATCTTAGGATGGATCTATGTTTATCCCAGGCATGTTTAAATTCAGTTACTGTGGATTTACCAACCACGTCTGCTGGAAGTTTGTTCCAAGGATCTACTACTCCTTCAGTAAAATATAGCTTTATGCTTGTAATAAGTCTTTACATGTCAAGACTGTTAGAATTCAGGAATCCTAAAACAATTTTGTATGGTTAGGAATCATGTTTATTTATTTTATTTATTTGTATTTATTTATTTATTTATTTATTTGTCAAACAAGTATAGTATTATAGTACATATTAACATAACATAAGTAGAACGTAGTAATAGAAAGGATAATAAGACAGTAGGACAGGGACATTAGGCACAAAAGTGCACTTATGCACGCCCCTTACAGACCTCTTACAAAAGGGGAGGGGTCAATTGTAGATAAGGTCAGGTTGAAGATTTTGTGGTACTAGCTGGAGATTGCCCCAATGGCCACAAAGAAGAAGACAAAAGGTGTGGGGAACTCTCCCAAAGACAAATGTGAGGATGCATGATGGGATCTGCTTACCCAATTTAGATTGTATTGGGGGGATTGAAAGTGATGGAAGATCAAAGGTTTTAGCAATCAAAGAAAAGCCATATGCCAGACTAAGACAAGAAAGTGTTGCCTGTTATCTGCAAGTCCTTCATGAATTCTAATGAAGGCTGGAAAACCCATATTTTGCATATAAAAAATGAATAGTCCCAAATAAAAGTACTAGTTCTACTAAGCAATATATCTTAAGAATTGAAAATAAAGGCTGGACAATGGCAATCAAGAATTATAACTAACTTTGAGTTTCTATCAAATTCCAAGGACCCATAGGCAGTGTTCTCTCTAAATTTTTTTTGGGGTGGGCGGAAAAGTATAGTGTCTGAGCGGCAGTCCCTTCGGGACTGGGCGACACAGAAATAATAATAAAATTTCCCTCTCGGCTTCTGGGCAGGTTTGGAAAACTCTGATGATTTTTAAGTGAGCGATTGCTCACCTGCTCAGCTTAGAGGGAACTATGCCCATAGGTAACCATATAAATTTAATAAACCAGAGCCCACTGCAGACTCTTCCTATCCTAGAGCAATAAATAAAGTTAATAAACAACAACAAAAGTCTTAGATTTCTGGCTTCTATGTCCAAATGCGCAGTAGTAACCTTCAATGCCTCTTAAAGTTAAAGTATGACATCAAAGGAGAGGGGGAGAACAGAGAACCCTGAAATACTGGTTTCTCAATGATTTCACCAATTGCTGTCATATATCATTAGGCTAGAATTCATAGAACAAACAAAGTTTATGGGATATGCAGATCCCAGCCCCACTCTGCATCCTCAAAATGCCCTCATATTGCACCATGGAAACTTAACTGCAATCCACTGATGATTTTCAGCTATGTAATCTTTTTCTGCATTTTGGGGGCAATTGTGAAAAAAAATGTTAAATAGTTCTGTGAAACCTTTGCAATGTTAATGCACTGATTTTGCACCTGGAAAATAAACAAACCAAAAAGGCTGGACAGGAATTTAGTTTGTTCCATTTTAATAATATCACCAACTCATTTACAGTCCCTTCATTGCTAACATAAGGTAATTTAAAATTTTGAAATTTGATATAAAAATGTTGCACACCTGTATCATGACAAACAAAAATGAAACACAAAATAACTCTATGTCAATCAAGCCAAATTAGTAGTGTCAAAGCACTGACACAGAAGAATTCATACTGCTGATTTAGTGCAAAAGGGATTGATTTGGTTTCCATCAGCTACCTTACTCTAAGCTAAAAAATAAATTATTGACAAGAGGAAACAATCCAACTATTCCCATCAAGGAATACCAGGCAATCTATGTTTCAAGTACAGTACTTACAGCCAAAAGCTATTTTGCATGAAAGCTGTATACTTTCTTTGCAAACTTCCAGTGCAGAAATGTATTATTACGAGCTTTAGCACATTTATGAAAGACTTCATAAATGTGCTAAAGCTCCTAATAATAAAGGTCATAAATGCGCTAAAGCTTAAGCACAGTTACTTAATAAGGCTGCACTTTTGGTAGTCTCAATAAAAGTGGGTAGATAGACAATGCAAGGATAGTTTTTTTATCTTTAAGACCATATTAAAAAAATAAAATAAAATACACCATATATATTCAGGAGAAAAATAGATACAAGAAAATACCATATTTTTCAGAGTATAAGATGCACCTTTTTGGGTGTCTCTTATACTCTCTCTGAATGTAGATTTTTGAAGCTTTTTCCCCCCAGCCCTAATTAAATGCTAATGATCTTCCCCGTTTCCTACTCCCTCCTAAGAAGGGTTTTTTTACAGCCTTAAGTCTTTGCAGGCTTTTTTCATTCCTATTCCATCTGAAAAAGATTTTTTCAGCACTAACCAGGGGATAAAATAATGTGCTGAACCTGAACAGACTAAGGACGCTAGCCAGATGAATACCTGGTATGCAGATCCCCCCCCCCCTATTTTCTGCCCAAAAACTAAGGTGCGTCTTATACTCCAGAAAATATAGTACTATATTAAAAATACATACAGTATTTGCTAAATGAAAAATACAGTGTTCATATAAATTTCACTGTTCAATTTAACAGTTTCTAAGATGAAATATATTTTCCATATCTTTAGCAGGTCTGTCATTCAGGTCCCAGGCTATGATTTTAAGTAGAGATCTAGCCTATCGGAGGCATATGGTTAATAAAACATGAACGTATTGTTCATGTTGTTAAGAACTTTCCATGCATAGACATATACAACTAAAATAGCCTCTGAAACAATCAAATGAGCCTTTCAAACGTATGCAGCCACTTTTACAGCCACTTTGAAGAGTGCTTCACTAACACCAAGAGACTTTGCAGAAGCATCCCTTTCAAATATTTTTCACTGCTTAATATCTGGACTACAACTAACATATATTTAGCTGAGAATAAAGAACACTGAATTTTTTTGACCAAAGGTTGCAAAAGGTGATTAAATGACCTTATTCTCATAAGAATAAGTCAGTTGCCAAGCAAATGAATTTTGATCACCTGACCAAGGAAATGCTACAAAGGTCCTAAGGGTGAAAAACAGTCATAAAGGACTTTTTCAGTGCTGTTATAAATTTGAATGCTCACTAAATAAACTGTTGCAAATGGAAGAACACCTGTTATTAAAAATTGTTATAATGTATTATATGAAGAAAAAAAAGAAAAAAGACAAGTAGAAATTATAAAGTGCATTAATCAATCTGGACATACATGAAAAGGTAACTTGGGAACTAACTTGTGCCAGTATTTTCAATAATGAGAGATCCTCAGAAATATATTTCATTTTATTTTTTTTTTGAATTTGTATGCCGCCCCTCTCTGGAGACTCGGAGCGGCTAACAGCAACAATAAAACAGTGTACAATAGTAATCTAATACTAAAAACGATTAAAAACCTATTAATATAAAAACCAGACATACATACATACATACCATGCATAGAATTGTAAAGGCCTAGAGGGGAAGAGGATCTCAATTCCCCCATGCCTGAGGGCAGAGGTGGGTTTTAAGTAGCTTAGGAAAGGCAAGGAGGGTGGAGGCAACTCTAATCTCTGGGGGGAGTTGGTTCCAGAGGCCCAGGGCCGCCACAGAGAAGGATTTATACTTTATACTAAACCATGCTATATTCCTCAACACCAGTTTACAATGCAAAAACTGATAGTCCTTAACTTATGACCACAGTTGAAACAAACATTTCTGTAACAAATCACTTCTGAAATCTTGCCCAGAAAACTGCAAAGACTTCTCCAGACACATATCAGAAGTCAAAAACTGTCTAAAAAGTACCACCACCATCAACAAATCATTACTCAGAAGTTAGGCTTTTCTTACTTTAGTTTCCTTTGATCTTATAATAAATGCAGTACAACTAAATTTGTTTTGTAATTTTCCCTTGGAACAGCACATTGCAATATTCCTATAAATTATGATGAGTCTCATTAATATTTTTTTAAAATGTTAAACCATTTTTTTAAAAAAATGTTAATACACTTCAGCTTTGCATGGGCTATTTAAATCACATTTAAATGCTAGGTGACACATCCATTCTCATCTTACTTGTTGCTATTCTGTCCCCATTTCTCTATTTGCACACACTTCCCCAGCCTTGTGCAGTTCTTAGCCCATCTTTAAAAAAACTTAAGAACAGGAAAGTGTTACACAGGGGAAAAGGGTGTGAAAGCTTCAATTTGTAAGTGACAGCTTCAAACCATAGCAAATTAACATTAGTTTATGGAAGACTCATGGAACTGATTTCACCATCTTGAGATATTTGATATACACTGCTCAAAAAAATAAAAGGAACACTTAAACAACAGAATAGAACTCCAAGTAAATCAAACTTCTGTGAAATCAAACTGTCTACTTAGGAAGCAAAACTGATTGACAATCAATTTCACATGCTGTTCTGCAAATGAGTTGTGCAAATGAAATATTCAATGAGAATATTTCATTCATTCAGATCTAGGATGTGTTCTTTGAGTGGTCCCTTTATTTTTCTGAGCAGTGTACATACATTACCTATTTTTTTCTCATTACACCAAAAGGCTTCCCACCACTAGGTGACACATCCATGCTTATCTTATTTGTTGCTATTCTGTCCTCATTTCCCTATTTGCACACACTTTCCCGGCCTTGTGTAGTTGCTTGCCCAATCACAGTATGTCCTCATAAACTTTATACGTGCAAACTAAAGCCACAGGGGGAGATGCAACATCTATTTCACTGTATTTAATTGTAATTCAGGGTTGGGGGGGGGGAGGCATAGGAATATAGAACATAGAAAATTGACGGCAGAAAAAGACCTCATGGTCCATCTAATCTGCTCTTGTACTATTTCTTATGTTTTATCTTATGATGGATATATGTTTATCTCAGACATGTTTAAATTCAGTTACTGTCCATTTACCAACCACGTCTGCTGGAAGTTTGTTCCAAGCATCTACTTGAAATAAAAATGGGAGACAGTTCTTCATTACAAGCGTGAACCTAATTTCAACCTGCAGCGAAGATTGCAAAAGTGTGCCCGCGAACCCACCACTAAACGGAGACCTCTCGCACCCGACGATCTGCGAGCGGTCACACAAACGAGGAGGGCCGGAGACCACCCCATAACGGCTCTTTCTCCATCCTTACCCGCCCGGGGAGTACTCCAGGTTGAAAACAGCGCCGTGGGTGCGAGTGATGGGGGACACCGAATCGGCGGGCTGAATAGCACCATAGAGCCTTGTCATGGCCCGGAAAGTGTCCCTCGCCGGCTCCACGCAGCGGCCCCCATGGCCCAGGCCCCGTTCCCGCACCCAAGAGAACAGCCCCCCGCCTGGAGCCGAGACCGGGGCGGTGGAAGTAAAAGAGGCCGGGGGCGACTTTGGGGACACCGCCCGAGGTGGTGAGCTCGATAGGGGCGGCGACTGATCGCCGTCGCCCGGGGGCGACCGCTCTGGGCTAGGGCCCCACCGCGCCTTCCAGCTCATCCCGAGCCCGGCCCCGGCGCCACGACAAGCAGCACCACCGCCACCATTCCCCACCCACCCCCGGGCCTTCGGCTCCCCACCACTTCCGGTGCAGTGAGCACTGAAGAAATCGCACCGGCGGCAAACTCGAGTATGTCTCCAAACGGCCGCCCGAATGTTGTTCCACCCCCCTCCCCTTTGGCGAAACGCGCTCAGGCTGGACTTTGAGCGGCGGGGCGTTTTAATAAAAAGATCGGAAAGCGATTTTATTTTATTCCTCTGGTTTGGTTCCGTAATCAATTAATCAATCAATCAATTACAATTAACTAATTGCTGGAGTTGGCTGCCATATAAATATCATTAAATAAACAAATTAATTATAATTATTAATCATTATAATTAATTTGTATATTATATAAAATTTATATAAATTTTTCCTGAGTCCTTCGGGATTGGGTGGCATAGAAGTCGAATTAATGAATGAATGAATAAATAAATAAAATTAATAATTGATTAATGGATATTTATAAGGCGCCCATCTCCAGTAGGGCTCGGTTTTAGGAATTAAGTGTATTTTTCAGAGGAGTTATGCAAGATTAATGGCTGCTTTCAAGCAGGGTTTGTGTTTGGTGGTTGCTTTCCAGGGTTTAGTTCAGTCTCAAAAATCTAAAAGCAAAATTAATGTCTTGTCTGCCCTGTATATCTATCAAATTAGTGGGAGGAACCAGTAGGAGATAATAGTTGTAGCTCCTGGTTGAATTGTGGGGTCCTTGGTGCTCTCTCTAAGGCTGGTTGTTTTCTTGAAGATATTTCATGACCCAACTAGGTAATGTCATCAGGGTTGGAGAGAAAGCCAGCAGTTGTCCGGTTAGTCTGTCCAGATTAGAAATCCAGCCTTTCACAAAATAATCTGAGAATGCTCACCATAAAACTGGGTTTTTGACGTAATAAATATGCCAGAAGGGATTTGTAACCATCCTTACACTTAAGAAGGAATACTGTGTGCCACAAGTATATGTATGAGTTAGGCTAGGAATAGTATGCTACTTCCCTATCCCATTTTTTTATAAAAAGGATCTGATTGATCAAAGCCATGATGGGAGACTGGGAAAGGAGTTTGTGATTCAGCTCTGAGCTGAGGCAGATTCTTGGATGAGAAGGGAAACATCTTCAAGGAAAAACAAAGAGAGTCCAGTTGCTTTTTGAAAAAGCACCTTTGCAACAGCCATGATCTATAGACGACTGAGAATCTCCATAGACACTTGTCCTTGATTCAACAACCAACAGTAATATATGACATCTTTAGCTATTTGAGCATGCCATAAACATGGGTAGCCTCTGCTCAATGTAAGGTCTAGGCAATGATCAGAGACTGTTTTTGGTACATCTGTTCTTATTCAGATTCTGTATTATAACTTCAATTTTTCTCAGATGTACATTCCCATACACATTTGTAAAAAACATTATGGCTGTTTGTGGGATTTAGTGGTAGAGGCATAGCTGGATAAACTAATAAGACCAATTAATGATTCTGAAAAGTGGATCAGTAAGTTTTCTAGGCTACTAGTTTTGCTTTGTATTGGATCCCTATTTTATCTATCAGTATGGAATTAATCATAAAAATAGGTCATGGCAGCCAGAGGCAATACAGAGTTGAATCAATAAAATAAGCATAGCGTATATTCATACTTTTTTTTTGTTTCTAAATTTCTAGATTAAAGAGTTTCTCATCTGGGCAAATAAGAAAATACTAATTTGAGTGTTATTTGATGAGTATAAAGTTATATTTGGAATGAACAGAATACATTTTGGACACAGATTCCCTGAAGTTAGTCTTATCTTATTATAATGGACAAATATTACAAGCCCAACTAATTCAACAGGCTAATAAAATGAGCTTTCAAACATTAGGAATAAAGGAGTTAGGTTTACAACAAGACTAGAACTTCAATGCATATCAGTCTTGAGCCAACAATATACAGTATTTCTTCAGTTAAAAACAAGTACTGTAAGTTATTTTTTAACTGAAAGAATACAGTATATTGTTGGCTCAAGCTTTTTCAACTTTGCTTGAAAATCTAACATGGTTACAAAAATATTTATCATAACTCTGAGATATCAGCCTCAGGAAAGCTGTCACATCATTATAATTTAAGACTTTATAAAAAGCAATAGCAAAATAAATAAAATAAATACAAAAACATATATTAATTTATTGTAACTGTTTAATACCTTTCATTTTTTGGTTGTTTGCATGACCTTTTTTAGTCAAAGGATAAAAAAGCTGAAATTCACAAATGTATGAAAACATTGTTAAATCCAAGAAGAAATAGAACTATTATAAAGCTCATTAAAAAAAAGATTCCTAATCCAGTGCAAAAACTTAAGACTTTAGGAATCAACCATGCTTGCTAGTACTTTACAGAAAAAGAGAATGTAAACACAGCTTATTAGTCTTTTCCAATGTCTGAATAAAAAGGTCTTATTATAATAGCTTTTTAGTTAGCTACATAAAAATAAAAGATACAAGGTTCTTCTAATCATATCTTTAGTTATGATCAAAAGTATCTGATCTAACTTTTTCTTTTAAAAGAAACTCATTCCAATTGAGATGTACTTGAAATCATTTCAGAAGTGTTGTACAATCAAAGGTAAAATTTGATTCTTTTCACTGCATCTAAAGCTGGTACATTTTCGTAATTCAGTAATTAGTCAAGCTTGACCTCAGTGTTTGCACAAATTAGGATATCAACAAGTTTTATTGGGAGGAAATAGAATTTTTCTCTCTTGGTATTCTTCCCATGATATAGAATTCTGGGTTGGGATGCAAATCTATGACGTGAGCTAAGCGATTTGACATGGCAAAAAAGGCTGAAATGGAGCCTATGTCCCAAGCATCTTCTCGGTCAAATCCGTGTGCCTCCAGCTTCTGAAAGTGCTCTTCTGTTATGTTATCTGCTCTGCAGACAGCAAGGGCAAAGTCAAGCATGGCCATTTCCCTATCACTTAGATCAGCCAGTTTCCAATTCACAGCCACCTAAACAAAAACAAAGCCACAAGAAATTACAAAATTTCCATTTGGGTTCTTTTAGGGTTAAATGTGAGATCTTTTCACCTACACGGCTCAGCTTATGTCAAAGAAATCAATATCTTCAGAACAAAGATTGAGGAATATGAATGTGAACTATAACACAATGTAGGATATTCATAACAGTGTAACCAGATGAAAGGTATTTTTTTGCACATGTTTATTTCCTTTATTAATCAATTTGTATGGCTGCTCATTTCAACAACTGATTTTGGGTTGCAAACAATATTAGTTAAATTGAAAACAATTATAAATCATATGAGGGTATCCTGGCATGTGCATTTTTCACTCTTTGGTAGTGCGACATGTAGCATCTGCCAATATAACCTTTTTGATAATAATAACCAAGGCAGGTTGGAGAGCTGAGTTATCTTCTGCTGTCTTTAGAAATGGATGAAATTACTTTACTTTCAATCTCATTTAGGACTAATCTGTAATTAGTACTGGACCTTCTTTAAAAATCTTTCAAGATTTTCTTTCAGTTGCAATTTATTACAGGATAAATGCTACTTAAACTTCTTGCATCCATATTCCCCAAATGGAATTCAATGAAGTACAAAACTGCTAAGAATAGCACAATCGTGAGTCACACACTTTGGAAAATTGGCTTGTGAATTTAGTGCACCAGCGTGCCTACCATGCCTGTCCTAATGTACCTTTTATTTTTATTCTATTCATTTAGTGTATTCAAATCATGTTTATACTCATATGTACTATCTAATATGTGTTTGACAAAATATAAATAAATAAATAAAAGTTACTTTCATTCATTCCTTCCAGTTTTCCCAACTTTCCCCACATAGATTCCAAGCTGCTGCATGTACTTGATCATGCTTATGTACTATTTAAAGCAGAATAGAAATCAAGCCCACACAGAAAGGAAAATAAACTTGGGTCTGACCTGATCTGCTAAAGCTGGTTTCTTGGAGTAGATTCGATGTAAGGCACCATGTGCAATTACACAGTAGGGACACTTGTTGACAATACTGGTAGCCACAATAATGAGTTCTTTGTCAGCCTTGCTTAGGTTTCCTATGGGAGAAAGATGAATCTTATTTCTATAGCTGCTTCAGGACTTATTCCCCAAATTAAGTATTCCCCAAATTAATAGGAATGATCCTGCATTTGTTTTACTGCCATAGCTTGACAATTTCAATCCATGCTTGATACGTTATCATGTCACTGCAGGCAAGCAACGTCAAATAGAAGTTGCAAATTTTATATTTCATACTGTTATTTTCTGCTAAGAAGGCCCTGGCAAATAGCCCCTGAAATGAGAGTAATGGCTTTTTATTATTCAACTTGAAAAATACTATCCAAATTTATACTGAATCCTAACAACTACCAAACACTCATAAAAATCTTGTAGCACAGTGCATAATCTGCACAACCAATGCATACAACAAATAATTGTGGATCTCAATTAATCAGGATTAAAACTACAATTTCTCCAATGCACCAACAACTGAATCACTACTGCTGTAATCTGCACGAATATGTTCACATTTAAAGGCTAAAATAAATACAGGTAGTTAACTTACAATAGTTTGTTTAGTGACCACTCAAAGTGATTTATGGTCATATTTCACACTTACAACCTTACAGCCTCTCCACGCTCATGTGATCAAAATTCAGATTTTTGGCAACTGGTGCATACTTATGACCATGTGTGCTAAGGTCATGTGATCACCTTTATGTTAATGTTATTTGTGGGTGTGATTGAGTAAATTGACTGGGTTTTTTTAAATTAATGGGCTTTTAGTTTATATTTTTAACTATTAGATTTGTATACGTATGTTGCATTGTATGTTGTGAGCCACCCCAGGTCCCCAGAGAGGGGCGGCATACAAGTCTAATAAATAATAATTATAATAATAAGTTGAGGACTACCTGTAAACCATTCTTTGCTATATATTGTGAAATTCTATGAAACCACCTTTTATTTTCATTGAAGGCTCATCATCATGAGCATCAATCTTGTTTCAAGAATTACTGGAAAACCATGTTTGATTGCAAATTAGGGATTCTTCAGTGATATGAAAGCTAATGGATATTGTAATTGGCTGATTCCTGTTCTATAATCAGAGAAAGCTTGAGCCAATTCATAAATTGGAGCTATATTAGAATATTAAATGCCACTAGGTGACTTAAGAGACTCTTACCAGGAAAAAAAATTAGTGCCAAATGGGTATTCTTACCTGCCTCTTTGTTCATGATGGCATTGTAATAGGCAAAGAATGCCCTAAATTCTGCTGGCCGATGAGCCATAGCCTTAAACACGTTGGGCAAAAACCCAGTCTGAGGATTGAGAAAAAAAATAGTCATCATTTATGCAAGAGGCTATCCAACATCTGTATTATTTCAATTCACAGATACTGCAGTTACAAATCAGAATTAGATTAGATTTAGATTAGATTTATTGGATTTATATGCCGCCACTCTCCGCAGAATTAGTTTGGATCATGTTCAGTACTCATCAACTTATGACAACTGGGATCTGAATTTCTGTTGCTAAGCAATATGGCTATTAAGTGAACCGTGGACTTATTTTACAACCCGTTTTTGCCAGTTATTAAGCAAATCACTGCTGTTACATGAATCATATGGTCATTAAATAAATCAAGCTCCCCCCGCCCCCGATTTTGTATGTTGGAAGCTGATTGGGAAGGTTGCAAACAGTAATCACACAACCTTTGCTGTAACCAACGTAAGTACATGGTTGTTGCCTAGCGCCTGAATTTTGATCATGTGACTGAGGGAAGGCTGCAGCTGTTATAAGCATGAGGACAGGTCGTAACTAATTTTTTTCAGTGCCATTGTAATTTTGAATGGTTGCTAAATGAATGGTTTATTCAAGGATTACCTGTGGTGAAGTATTAAAGAGGGATGTTAATGGAGAATATGGCCTCCATGGAAAAACATACATTTTCCTAGAAGAAAAACCCTAATTTTCAAGTCTTGTCCTTTCCAACTGAAAAGTCGCTATCAGGGAAGAATCTAGAGCACCATATTAACTATATATTTATTACATGGAGTAATACAATTATCTGCTATCGGGTATTTTTAAAAAAATCTATCAAATATTATTTCTTCCAAACAATAGCCCAGAAATCCAATCAGCCTGGTGGCTTTTATAGTTCTAGAAAATGAGAAGAACAGGAGATACACAGTTCTTGAAAAAGAATGATTGATGGCTTTGCCAATCCAAGATACGTCATTTAATTTATTTAGAGTACCAAATCCAGACAATGTGTGATCAGAATTTTTATATTTTCATGTCCTACTAAAAACACCCTTCTGATGCTTCTTTCACTGATATAAGGCCTCTTGCTGTTAGCCGCCTCGAGTCTCCGGAGAGGGGCGGCATACAAATCCAATAAATAAATAAATAAATAAATAAATAATAATGGACAAAATATCCATCAAAAGATATCAAAGCCAAAGGGAAAAAATAGTAAGCAATATAGGAAATATAGTCCCACAATAAGGAAACTAGCATAAGCAGACCTTGTTCCAGTAAGGTCTTTTTACCTTCACTTCTATTTCCTCCATGAGCTCCACTATATCATATGGCAAATCTGTCTTCTTCGGTAATGGATAGCGTCCAATTTCCTTAGTAATATTTTCTCCTTCTGAACTCTGTGGATGATTCAGTGCTACACTTTGGGATCTTCCCCATAGGTTTCCTGATACACTGAGAGGACACAACTAAATACAGAATGAAAGATAATGTTTCATTAACATAGGATATTAAATGATTATTGTATTTTTGATTGTCTAAAACTGCTACAGTCCATAAGAGCACCAGTATCACTGCAGGTACAAGATCTAAATAGGCATTTCAAACTAGTGCAGTGAGATTGCCACACACACACACACACACACACATACTATTTTGGAGAGACGCTCTCACCAGTGGTAACCCTGAGTTTACCGTCAAATATAATTATAGCTTTTTATATGCATGCTATACAAAATAGGGTAGCGTATGATATTGAAAAGTCTATATAGTAGCTAAAGACATTGAGAATCATAGAAGTCCTTGTGTAAATTTGTGTTTGGATCACTATTTTAGATTCAAACCTTATATTCAGCTATTTGGGGCTCAACCCTCACTAGCCTTTCATGAATGTATGTCTGATATCGTTAGCAGTAGATCCCACTTTTGAGATACTTTCCTTACCTTCTGCTATAACAGTTCAGGCTTAGATTCTCTTCTGTGTAGAACACATTGTTTTATCTCTTTATTAAATTTATATCCACCCATCTCACTGTTGGAGCAACTCTGGTTAGGAGTATGTGAGGAGAGAGCAAGCAGAAGGGCTACAAAACAGAAAAATGGCCAAATATTTCCCAGTTGTGAAACTCTTACAAAACAGAAGTGAAGGAACTGCTGGACTCTGGATATTTTTAAGAGAAGTTCAAATTCTGAATGGGGAAATATGTTTTCTGACATAAAGGCCAGATGAAATGAGGCAACAGTGATACTTTTTGAAAGCAGTGAATTCTCAAGAGAGTGTCACTTTCTCACAAGGGATTCATGATGTCTTCTAAAGCTGTGCAAAAACAACAGCAATTAATAGGTTTATACCATTTTACTGATGGTTGGGATGATACAATGAAGACATTAAGTAAATGGGGAAATATCTTACCTTGGATAGTAAAATGCTCTCTCCCTCTGTGTAGAAAGAGGGAGAGAGAAAGGGAGGAAAGGAAGAAGAGCAAGGAAAGCAGCTATATGCAATGAATTGTTGGATCTCTTCTTTTCCTCATCAACATTTCTGTCAGAGACCAGTTTATTTATTTATTTATTTATTTAGATTTGTATGCCGCCCCTCTCCGCAGACTCGTTGCTTTTGATTCTCTCTGCTTTGGTGAATTAATGGTCTCCATACGCAGGTAATTTTACACTTTTTTTTTCTTTTTTCTTTTTGGCGAGTTATTTGGTCAAGCTGAACTTTGGGACTTTTTTCTTGCTGATTATTATTATTATTATTATTATTATTATTATCATCATCATCATCATCATCATCGAATAATACATACACAACAGAAATAGACATACAACAAACATTTGGGGTATTTACAACCC
The DNA here is from genome assembly GCF_031021105.1 of Erythrolamprus reginae. Lineage (NCBI taxonomy): Eukaryota > Metazoa > Chordata > Lepidosauria > Squamata > Dipsadidae > Erythrolamprus > Erythrolamprus reginae. The sequence goes on along the minus strand of NC_091951.1, from coordinate 235,534,066 downwards.
CATTTCTGTCAGAAGTTATTATCAGATATATGTACATTATACATTACTTTGTTAATGTTATGTTTGCTCATTCTTTATTTATACTCTAAATAAAATTGCTTCTATTATTGACTGACTAAACAATATCCCTATGTAATTTTACTTCATTTGTCATTTCTTTCTTTTAGCCAATTTATTCCATATTTTGTAATCCTCTTTCCCTTTCAATTTCCTTATAAGCATATCCATCTCTGCATAATCCATTTTTAAAAAAAATTATCATTCCCTCTTTCGGGTATCCCTTCATTTTTCCATTGTACACTTTCTAAAGGACACAAAGGAGGAAAAAATGGGAAAGGATTCCAATAAGGATCCCATTGGGAAAGGATTCCAATAAGGATCCTACTAAGAAAGGATTCCAATAAGGATCCTATTGGGAAAGCATTCCAATCAGGGAAATTTTGCTTTTCTCCAAACAGGAGAGAGAACCCTGCAACAGGCCATTTCCCAATAAAGAGCTACAGAGTTCATTTGAATTAATCACTGGGCACCCAGTTACAGAAGATCTGTTAGCTGCAAATTTCCCTTTAGCCTCCTTACGGTACTGCACCAATATAAAATAAATATAAAAGCTGAACCCCCATCAGCCCCCACGGCTGCCCTGGCCGAAAGCGCCCCCTGTTGAATTAGGTCCGCCAAGCTCCGCTCCAGGAAACTATCCACAGCCGTTTCTAAGGAAAGAGCGGAAATATGAAGGGGCTGCGGGGAAAACGGGGAGCGCCACTCACCGAAACGGAGCTGCCAACGCGGCGATGGAGCCGGAGGAAGCCGGAAAGAAGAAAACGCCTGATCATGATGCCCCTCGCGGGAAAAAAAAAACAGGACCGAGCAAACCGAAACACAGCAGCCTTCGGTGGGTCTTGGAGGCGACAAGAAGCGCGCATGCCCGACGCTTGTCTCCCCAAACCCGCCTCCTTTATGATATCATTGCGAGCAACGCCTCTCAAAAAGCCCAGCTGTCCTGTGGTGTGTTGTAGGGTCCAAGCTGGGGTTCCTTTTAAAGCATGTGGTGGGGTGTGGAGGAAAAAAAATAAAAAATGTATACCCCCAAAAAAAATAATTTAAAAAAAGCATGGCGTGGGGAGAAATGAATTCGGAGTGGATCCTGGGAGGTAGTAGTGAGGCCGAAAAGTTGCCACTGAGAAACTGTACGAGGCAGGCGGGGATGGAGGAGGAATTAATATTTGTATTACTAGAAGAGCCCTCCTGCTTTACTAGAAGAGCCCTCCACTCCTCCACTCCTAACAGAATACCACCCTACACCAGTGTTTCCCAATCTTGACCATTTGAAGATATTTGGACTTCAACTCCCAGAATTCCCCAGCCTGGGGAATTCTGGGAGTTGAAGTCCAGATATCTTCAAGTAGCCAAGGTTGGGAAACACTGTCCTACATTACTAGACTTACAATCATAGGTTTAGAAAACTTAGAACTACATCACCTTAAACATGACCTAAGCATAGCCCATAAAATCATCTGCTACAACGTTCTTCCTGTCAACAACTACTTCAGCTTCAACAACAACAACACACAACCACACAACAGATACAAACTTAAAGTAAACAGCTCCAAACTCAACTGCAGGAAATACTTTAGTAATCGAGTAGTTGATGCATGGAACTCACTACCAGACTCTGTATCTAGTATCATCACCTAACCCCCAAAACTTTAGCCTTAGACTATTCACTGTTGACCTCTCCCGATTCCTAAGAGGTCAGTGAGGGGCGTGTATAAGTGCACCAGAGTACCCCTGTCCTAAATGTTTCCCTTTTACTAGATAAGAAGAGGCAACACAACTTGAGATTTGGAGGTGGGAGAGGTCGTGGTCCAAGGCTGCCTTTTCATTGGGTCGCCATAAAGAACAAATAAACCTGACTGGAAATTCCCTTTTACCATTTTTCAAGATTAGGGTTTTACTGTATTGGTATTATATACATGTTTTGGAAATCCATGTAGTTCTTGCTTGGTGTATTTTCTGTTGAGCCTAATCATTCTTCTTCTGATGTTTCTGTAATGCTGTTCTGGGCTGCTTAGGGACTAAGGCGTTGCTTGTAAAGAGTAAATAAAGGGCGAAATCATAGGCACTTTTTCAAAAGGCAACTGTTTTTTTCCCCTTGAAAACATTTAGCTTCTCATCCAAGGAGCTTCTTCAGTTCTGAATTCAATCAGAACTAATAACAATAATAAGAACAACAGAGTTGAAAGGGATCTTGGAGGTCTTCTAGTTTAACCCTCTGCTTGGGCAGGAGACCCTACACTACTTCAGACAAAATATCATCAATTAAATTTTAAATAACACATTTTAATGTTTATTACAAAAGTGGGTAGCCAATAACAAAAGTCAAAACCTTAAATGCATTTGATTCACATGCAAATAAACATGGAAACTGTTACAAAATTCCCTTTTAATCCAATGAAAATACATTATTACTGTTTGTTTTTAACAGTTAGATTTGTATACTGTATTGTTGCTGGAAGCTGCTCCGAGTCTTTGGAGAGGGGTAGCATACAAATCTAATAAATAATAATAATTATTATTATTATTATTTGAATTGTATCTAACACTTAACCAGAACAACAATTTAAGATTATACATACAGTATTTATATCAAGTAGGTACTGAAGAAGCTCCTTGGACGAGAAGCAAAACTTCTTCCTCAAATGGGAAAAAAAGCCCAAAAACCCAGTTGCCTTTTGAAAAAGCATCTTTGAGACAACCATGATCTGGATGACTGAAATCTTCATAAGACATAAAGAATGAATTGTTGGAATAAGCGTGTAAGGACAATACAGTATATCCTCACTAAGATAATTATTTTTCTTTAGTATTCATTGTTTTATTTTACTATAAATTTACCAAGATAGGGAGATGGAATGTGATTAAAGAACTATGAAATAAGGGGGGCAATGGAAGAGTTGATTAATTTCACATTGCATTTGAGTATCAGCTATATACAAGCCACAATTAAGCTACAATAACTTGTTACTGTCATTTTTTTTACTGTGGGTACACTGGCTCACATTAAAAATGAAATTATGTTGCCGCAAAAGTGTATATCTAGCCAAACACATACATAATGCATACATACATGCTACAGTATATACATATATACCTGCATCATACATATACATTAATCACTGTCCATTTTGATTATATAATCACTGTGTATTTTAATTACCCATGAATCTGTTAAATTGCTTGGGGCTACTTCACTAGTTTTATCCTAAAGGGTTTGTCATCTACACAAGGAACAAGAGTACAAGATTTATGGACAAATGCAATATTACACCTGGTTTTAACTGAGGTCTCCCATAGTTTTCCTCACTTGCTTCCTGCATAATAAACAAACACAATAATTCCATCTAGCTCACCTACCTGGTAACTAAACATTCATACAAGTTAAAATTAAGGTAGTGTGGGTATATATAATGAGTTATCAAGCTTCATCCAGGTTTCTACTTAAATCGGCGTTTTTTTGAAGTCTTATCCTGTTCAGCAATAGAGTTCAATTATATACAGAGTTTAAGTTCCAGACTTTTTTCTCCTGCTTATCCAAATTAAAGGTCTTAGCTGGTTTCTTGATATCCTTTGTATGTTTATATAGGGGTTTTCTGCTGAAGCCTTGAAACTCTTGGTTTCTGCATGTGTATATGAACAGGGAAGATGTTTAAATTTGACTAGAAATAAAATGCTTTTCTATCCCCAGACATTTAAAATGTTCATGAATTTCATTCAATATACATGAGATGAGAAAAATTTTCTTTCATTCATAAAAATGTATACAGTTGCAGATTTTAAGAGGACTCAATGTAATCAAGGAGAGAAGCAACCTGGGATTAAGGTGGTGAATTCTAGTCCCATTTTATACATGAAAACCATCTTTGGGCTAGCTACCCTCTCTCAACACAAGCCACTTCATAGACATAGGATGTTCATATCCAGTTTAAAAGTGCACACTTACAAATCTAAACAGACTATGGAATATTTCAATTCAGTTTTTTTAATGAACTTACTAGAGATAAAATTATTCCGGAAGCTTGCAAGCTGAAGGAAAAAGTGGGAAGGAGATAAAGTTTGGTTTTATTGAAACAGACCAATTATCTTACAGAAAAGGATAACATCTAAGCAGGGGTGATATGACCCCGGTTCAGGGATATTGGTAGTGGCAGCCACCCATGGTTCAAAGAACTGATAGCAGCAGCAGTGCAAGGCTCCACTCACTTGCCCAGACATCACTATTTTATTTTTTTCACCTTCTGCACATGTGCAGAGGGTGAAAAAGTATGTGCAACGATGTCGCACATGCTTCCTAACCGATAGGGAAGGTAAGTAGACTTCACCACTGCATCTAGTATGAGTGAATGATTATGATTGGATTTTAGGTAAATGATTTTAATTGTTTGGGGGTTTGAGATTAGATTTTATATTGGGTTTCTTATACTTTGTATTTTTGTATTGGTTTTATTTGTCAGACGCCCTGAGTCCGCTGGATAAAGGTAGCCTAGAAATCCAATCAATCAATCAATAAATCAATCTAAGCTTTTTCAGAAGGATGGGTTAAATTTATAATATTGGAATCAAATGGAAGAGGAACAATTTATACTACAGTAATTAGGATAGGAATAAAAACAAACTTGAAAAAGGCTCCCTCTGGTGCAAATTCAAGGAACAAACTTGGAGATTTTGTCAATCTGGAAATGACGATCACAAATGAAAACATTGCATATTAAAAATGTTATTGATGAGTACTTTTTAGAATGAGTAAGTAAAAGATCTAGAAGAGTATTAAAATATCTATATTAGGCTTAAGTTATATGTACATGAGATTTAATTCTTTAGGAGGAGGGAAGTTAACATGGAAAACAAATTAGGATATAATTTATTAGCATTTATTTATTCATTGTGTGAGGAACAATGTGATAGAGGAATATAATTAAAAAGAAAAAAAATCTAAGAAAAATCTAGAAATGAAAGATTCATAAGCAAACTATAAAAATGGTTCCCCAAAGGTGTATAAACACCCCACAACTGAAAAAAACATGTGACTTATAACAAAATACCACTTGTAAACTGAAAGCAAAAGTATGATTTTGAACTTTATTAGAAAATAAAATTTAAAAACATAAGTGATTTATGAAATCAATATATTTATGTCCAGTTACTTACAATACAATAGCACTTACTATTCAAAATTTTTGAAGAACTATATAGATAGCCCTTGACTTAAAATCACAATTGAATCCAAAAATTTCATTGGTAAGCAAACCTGTTTTTAATTGGTTCGTGCCTCATTTTATTACCTTTTTGCCATGGTTAAGTGAATAATTTAGTTGTGAAGCGAATCTGGCTCCCCCCTTCCCCCCTCCCATTACCAGAAGCTTCCTAGGAAGCCTGCAAATGACAAATCCCAGCACCCCAGGACACTGCAACCACCCTAAATACATGTTAGTTGCCAAGCACCTGAAGCCTGATCCCATGAGTGTGAAGATGCTGCAATGTTCATAAGTATGAGAATTGGTAATTTTATTCAGTACCATTGTAACTTTGAACGGCCATTAAACAAATGGTTGTAAGTTGATGTATGTTTGAAGGTGGTGGTTCATTCTCTGAGCTCGTGGATTGATTTCTGAATATTTCCTTAGCAGACTAGGTAACATTTTCAGCAGAATTTATTTTAGAGGAAGTCAATATCAGTGTTCTTCTGTTTATAAGGGCTTTGTGGTGCTTCTGTTTATAAGGGCTTTGTGTGGCCAGTAGGTCTTGTGATGGCAGTTCATGTCAGGTAAATGATTTTATACATCATATATATATCGGCAACCCCTGATTTAGGGGAAATTGATGTCAGTATTCTGTTAATAAGGGCTTTGTGTGGTCAGTAGGTATTGTGATGGTGTGGATCACATCAGGTGAGTGATTTTATTTATATATGTGTATATACACACACATCCATACACACATACACAGAATAGCAGACTTCACCATTTTGAAAATGGGAAATCTGGCTTAAATGGTTTTATGAAGGATTAGTATAAATCTCAAATATATTTTAATTGCAGATATTTATGCATATGCAATTTATAACATCAAGGTAAAAATATTCCTGATTCGTGACAAAAATCTAAAATTACCTATTTTAAAGCCAGGGAAAATTTTATAGTACTCTTTTGTACTAATGTCTACTTTATTCTTAAACCCAGACTGCAGTCAAAATAATTGATTAATCATCTTAAATCTGTTATAGGTAGAATTATGCAGTCTGAACCCAAAACCAACATTTTTTTTATCAAAACAGAAAGGCTCAGACATACAAAAAGGATTGTTTAAGTTAGAATAAAAATAAAACCAGCCCCATTTTTTAGAATTACCGGTAGATTCTCTAAATTGTAGAAAATATTTAAGCATATGAAAGTAAGCAAGACGTACTACATCAACCAATTTGTACAATACAGCACTTTGAAAGTACAGTATTGCATCATGTAATAGAAGGTGGTCCTGTCCATTAGCCAGATTTAGCCATAGCACTGAAGAGCAAATATTCTTATAAATACCAGCAAATTTTATTTGGAAGATTGGACCTTGTCCTCTTCTCTATCCATGTTATAGTATTCCGGGTTGGGACGCATATCTGTGAAGAGAGCTATGCGATTTGCCATGGCAAAAAAGGCTGAAGTGGAACCTATGTCCCAAGCATCATCTCGGTCAAATCCATGTGCCTCCAGCTTTTGAAAGTGCTCTTCTGTTATTGTATCTGCTCTGCTGACAGCAAGGGCAAACTCAAGCATGGCCACTTCCCGATCGCTTAGATCAGCCAGTTTCCAATTCACAGCCACCTATATAAAAGTAAAATACAAACTTTGGCATGGAACATTTTGGATTTTGTTTTGTTCGATAATCTTTGCATCTTTCTTTTAAGCTGCTTTCTTAAAATTATGGAGCATCAGAATTTAGAGCAAGCTTCTTTTTGTCTAACTGATTTTTTCTGCTATTTTTGAACTTATTATATAAAAATACAAGAAATCCACCCACACCAAAACTGTTTTCTGTCTTTAGGGATTTGGGCAAGCAAGGAAACGTATTTCTTTTATTCATTTCTCCTAATTTTACAGATCTTTTCATACAACTAGATGTTAATAAAAGAAAATGTTTGCAAGAGACAAACAAGGCAAACAAAGCAGATCTAAAGGGAACCTGACCTTATCTGCTAAAGTTGGTTTCTTGGAGTGCTTCCGATGTGAGGCACTATGTACAGTTACACAGTACGGAGTGTGGTTTACAGTACTCACAACCAGAGCAATGAGCTCTTTGTCAGCCATACTTAGCTTTCCTGAGGAGGAAGAGAGTTGTGAAAGGTGAGTAATCTCAGGGCAGGTTCACCAAAGCACAAGTTGATACTGTGTATGAATGTTGCCCTCCCTTAATACTATACCAAGTTCATACAAGATGAACTTTAAAAAATGTTAATGTTTTATTATACCAGCAGGAGCAAAAATAAGGTAATTTTAAATAATGATATACATCTTCTGGGATATATTCTTTAAATGCTGAAAGAAACCTTACTTGCCACAAGATATACTGTACAAATACACATTACGGAGTCAAAGCCACCATAGGATTCACTCATTTCCCAGAAATCATAAGTCAATGTAGACAGTCATTATCAACAGACATCTTAAATATAATCGAGCAAGAATAGAACGGCATTCTCAGCATTAGGCATATGACCAAATTTAAGCAAAAGCAGTCATTATTGGAGATTTTTTTAAGAGGAAGAAGGCAACAATAGTCATGCATAGATTGGGTACTTATCTGACATTCTATAACCAAAATGAAATCAGGAAACCAACAAATTGCTGATGCTAAAGGACACAGAGCAATGCCATACATCTGAGTATCATTCTAGACCTGTTCTGATACCCCAAAATTCAATCACATTACTAATTATTGTTCACCCTTTGGTACCCTATTCTATACATACTGGAAATTAAATTATGATATTGAAAAGTGATGATCACATTATAGCTATTCTTCAGGAATCTAAAATAAAATTCCATGTGTTGTTGCTCATGGAGGCGATCCATTTAAGCTAGGGAGGACATGTCTTTTATACAGGAATGAAATGATATATGATCTCTGCTGCAGCCACTTCTACTGCCAGAGATAACTAGTTTCACATTCTAAGTTATAGCCTTTATGGTGAAAAGTGCCATATTCTACTGATACATATTAGGAATTATAATTAAATCTCCTCTTAGCTTCACAATAGTCATCAGCAGTCTTATTAGGTTCTAACATTCACATAAAGAACATGGGGAACTGCATTCAATAGTTCAGAACTAATTCCCTATTAGTTTGTAAACTAATTCCCTATTGTATGTAAAGTTTCCTAGGAAAATATTTTTTTTTGTATTAGATTCCCTACTGCATCATTTTAAGATTATTTTAAAGCTTTCTGATACTACAGTAGTTTAATAGTCTCTGTTGGCTCAAACCTTCTTTAGTTCAATGGTTCTTGAATTACACCTGTGCTCTTAGGAACACAACTGGAATGCAATCTAGTGCAGTTGGTTTAGCAAAATATCTTCAAAGCACCCATGTTTGACTGCTACTCATACCTGTTTTCCTGTGCATGACGATATCGTGATAGGCAAAGAATACTCTAAATTCTTCCGGTCGATTAGCCATCACTTTAAACACATTGGGCAAAAACCCATTCTGAGAATCAAGGAGGGGGAAATAGTCAGACACCTTAAAATCACATTCAAGACTATTCAGGGAAATATTCGGGAGTCCAGAATTATTCTCCCCATTTACTATCAAGACATTCTACCTAGTGGGACTAGTATTTCTTGAACCATAATGTTCTCAGATTTGTTGCTGGTTTCTCTAATAGTGCTCCTGTAACAAACAGCAGGGTGACTTTTCATTTTAAGACAGCTCCCAGGCCGTTGAAGGAAGAGAACCAACAACTTAGCTGGTGCTAAAAACATTCCTTAATTGTAGAAACATAGAAGACTGACGGCAGAAAAAGACTTTGTTTGTTTGTTTGTTTGTTTGTTTATTTATTTATTTATTTATATTTGTATGCCGCCCCTCTCCGCAGACTCGGGGCGGCTCACAGCATAACATAACAGTTTGTAACAAATCCAAATATAATTTAAAACATTTAAGAGAACCCCATTTTGTTAACAAGCATACACTCAAACATCCCATACATAAAATGTGCATGCCCGGGGGAGGTGTTTCAGTTCCCCCATGCCTGACGACAGAGGTGGGTTTTAAGAAGTTTACGGAAGGCAGGGAGAGTAGGAGCAGTTCTAATCTCTGGGGGGAGTTGGTTCCAGAGAGTCGGGCCGCCACAGAGAAGGCTCTTCCCCTGGGGCCCGCCAACCGACATTGTTTAGTTGATGGGACCCGGAGAAGGCCCACTCTGTGGGACCTAATTGGTCGCTGGGATTCGTGCGGTAGAAGGCGGTCTCGGAGATATTCTGGTCCAGTGCCATGAAGGGCTTTAAAGGTCATGACCAACACTTTGAATTGTGACCGGAAATTGATCGGCAGCCAATGCAAGCTGCGGAGTGATGTTGAAACATGGGCATACCTAGGTAGGCCCATGACTGCTCTCGCAGCTGCATTCTGCACGATCTGAAGTTTCCGAACACTTTTCAAAGGTAGCCCCATGTAGAGAGCATTACAGTAGTCAAACCTCGAGGTGATGAGGGCATGAGTGACTGTGAGCAATGAGTCCCGGTCCAGATAGGGCCGCAACTGGTGCACCAGGCGAACCTGGGCAAACGCCCCCCTCGCCACAGCTGAAAGATGGTTCTCTAATGTGAGCTGTGGATTGAGGAGGACGCCCAAGTTGCGGACCCTCTCCGAGGGGGTCAAGGATTCCCCCCCCAGGGTAATGGACGGACAGATGGAATTGTCCTTGGGAGGCAAAACCCACAGCCACTCCGTCTTATCCGGGTTGAGTTTGAGTCTGTTGACACCCATCCAGGCCCCAACAGCCTCCAGACACCGGCACATCACTTCCACTGCTTCATTGACTGGACATGGGGTGGAGATGTAAAGCTGGGTATCATCAGCGTACTGATGATACCTCACCCCATGCCCTTGGATGATCTCACCCAGCGGTTTCATGTAGATATTAAATAGCAGGGGGGAGAGGACCGACCCCTGAGGCACCCCACAAGGGAGAAACCTCGGAGTCGACCTCTGACCCCCCACTAACACCGACTGCGACCGACCGGAGAGGTAGGAGGAGAACCACTGGAGAACAGTGCCTCCCACCCCCAACCCCTCCAGCCGGTGCAGAAGGATACCATGGTCGATGGTATCGAAAGCCACTGAGAGGTCAGGAAGCACCAGGACAGAGGATAAACCCCTGTCCCGGGCCCGCCAGAGATCATCCATCAACGCGACCAAAGCAGTTTCCGTGCTGTAACCGGGCCTGAAACCCGACTGCTGGGGACCTAGATAATCATGGTCCATCTAGTCTGCCCTTATACTATTTCCTGTATTTTATCTTACAATGGATATATGTTTATCCCAGGCATGTTTAAATTCAGTTACTGTGGATTTACCAACCACGTCTGCTGGAAGTTTGTTCCAAGCATCTACTACTCTTTCAGTGAAATAATATTTTCTCACGTTGCTTTTGATCTTTCCCCCAACTTACTTCAGATCGTGTCCCCTTGTTCTTGTGTTCACTTTCCTATTAAAAACACTTCCCTCCTGAACCTTATTTAACCCTTTAACATATTTAAATGTTTCGATCATGTCCCCCCTTTTCCTTCTGTCCTCCAGACTGTACAGATTGAGTTCATTAAGTCTTTCCTGATACGTTTTATGCTTAAGACCTTCCACCATTATTGTAGCCCGTCTTTGGACCCGTTCAATTTTATCAATATCTTTTTGTAGGTGAGGTCTCCAGAACTGAACACAGTATTCCAAATGTGGTCTCACCAGCGCTCTATATAAGGGGATCACAATCTCCCTCTCCCTGCTTGTTCTTGATTCTCAACTTGCATACACAATGATTAAGTGAATAAAAGATCCAAGGGAGAGAAATCAGATGTGGATCCTGCATTCTGGCAGACACTAAATAACTGAGGTTCAAATATAAGGATACTGCTGAGTGATCTCAATTCTCTCTTTGTGAGGCTGCCTGGCAAAAGAAGGGCTTTAGCTTTACAACTGAGGCTTTTTAAGCAGAAAAAACCAAATTCTTAATGGAAGAATGTAAAGGATAGGAGCACAGATAAATGGAAAGCAAATGCCAGCTAAATAATATTCGGCTATGTGGACAAATTAAGCTTTAAGGCAGTTTTTAATAAACTCTAGCAAAATACTTTTTGTTTCAGAATAATATGTCTGGAAAATAACTAAGAAATGAAGCTCAACTCGTGCTCCTTAACCTCATGAATTTTCTGTTGCCAGAAGCTGAAATTTATAGAGGGTTTCTGAAGGTACAAGACTGATGGGGCTACAATATTAATCTGCATGCCATCAAATAAACTAGCACCTGATCCAGCCATCCCTTTTCAACTATGCTGCGAAAGGCACCAACTAGCTTGGAAGAACAGAAAAGGGCTAAACAAAAGTATTTTCTTTCTTATCTTATTTCTTATCCAACCACATCTCCATTGGTATGTCTATTTTAAACCTCAGTGCATAGCTGAATAAGAAACATTTATTAGATAGCATATGTTTGGTTTTACAATAAGGGTTTTTTAGTTGTTTTAGTATTGGACTTATATGATGTTTTTTATTACTGTTGTTAGCCGCCCTGAGTCTACAGAGAGGGGCGGCATACAAATCCAATCAATCAATCAATCAATCAATCAATCAATCAATAAACAAACAAACAAACAAATATCAAATCATCTTTAATTATCATTAGGTTCACATGGAGTTAGAAACCAGCTGCCCACAAAGCAATACCTTAGGAGTTGCACTAACTTCTCTTTAATCTGATAATGATCAAACTCTAGTCAAGTGTATAGGAAGAGCACTTATGTTGGAGAAGGTTGATACTACAAAGCTTCTATGAAATGATTTTTTCCAACTGATTTTTACCGTCACTTCTGCTTCTTCCAGGTATTCTATTATATCGTGTGGTAGGTCTTTCTTATTGGGCATTGGATACCGCTCAGTTGCCCTGGTGTTGTCTCCTTTTGTGTGGTATGCATGATTCAAGGTTGCACTTCGGTGTTTCCCCACAAATCCCTCAGGCCTGATTTGTGGAAGAAGCTATAATAAGAAATATAGAATACAGTATTTCATTTCATAAAGTACATACGGCATATACTTCGTTAATGCTCCCCAAATTTAGTGAAATTAGAACTGCATTACTTATTGTCTGGAACTCTTTAGCAAGCCTGTGTTCTGCTTTGAGCCCACCGGATCAGAATCAAGAAGCCTCCACGAACCAAGGATTTAATTCAAATACTGTTTATACATTGAAAGATACTTTGTACAGACAAAAGTAGACTTTTCAGTTCATGTTGGCAGAGGCCTCACTCATAGTGTTGGGTGAACCCAACAAAGTTCGGGTTCGGCGGGTTTGGACGAACTTGGCGGTGGAGTTCGGGTAAGTTTGCCGAACCCGAACCCCAACACTTCTGGCCCTGCCCTCCCGTCTTCCGCCAAAGCAGCCCGTGGCTGCCTGTCTCCTTTTATTTCTTACGGAAAAGGCTCGGACGCCGCAGCCGCGCCTTTTCCGTAAGAATTTTTTTTTTAAAGGAGACAGGCGGCCGTGGGCTGCCCTGGGCAATGTGCGCGACAGGGGCGGAGAGCCGCACTGCCTCCGAGCTCAAAATTTCCCCGCCTCAAGAATGGCGCTGCAAGCAAAGGGAGGTGGGGAATCCCACAATGGGATTCCGGGGGCGGGGCTTTGACGTCACAGAGACTCCTTCCAACACTGTCAGACTTTTTACTAAGTCTGCACTACTATTCTACTAGTTTTTCTCATCATTTCTATCATCCTTTTCCTCCCTCTTAGGACAGTATGACTGTAACTTGTTGTTTGTATTCTAAGATTTTTTTATTAATATTGATTGTTTCTTCACTGCTTATTTGACCCCTATGACAATCATTGTGTTGTACCACATGATTCTTGACAAATCTATCTTTTTCTTTTATGTACGTTGAGAGCATATGCACCAAGACAAATTCCTTGTGAGTCCAATCACACTTGGCCAATAAAATTCTATTCTATTCTATTCTATTTGGGCACTTGGAGTCCAGTCACATTTTTCAATTATTATTTTTATTGCTTTTAAAATGGTGACACCTGACCACCCCACCCACCAAAGATTAAAAAATACACAGGCAAAGAAAAAATATAGTCTTCTTTTTAACCAGTGGAAAAAAATACCTCAGGGAAAAATTCTTTTTAGCAGTACATAGTGATCTGGTAGTGAGTTATTGCACAAGAGCTATACCTGTTTTTTGGCAATGAAGCTGATATTTGTAATATTAGGCTAACAAACATTGAAGATTCCTTTTAGGTCAAAAGGAAAAGAGAAGTGGTAGACTATGGATCAGAATGAAAGCTGCAGGGAAAATAATTCAGGCACCCAGAAAAATTAGTGTTATCCAAATACTTCCTGTTGAAAGGTTAAATAGGTGGAATCTGAGTTATGCAAACATTTGTCAGACTAATCCTAGAATACAGCTTGCCTGTATGGAACCCACATTGCATATCTGACATCAACACAATTGAGAGAGTCCAGAAATATTTCACAAGAAGAGTCCTTCACTCCTATTCTCACAACAAAATACCTTACTCCACCAGACTTGAAATTCTTGGTTTAGACAACTTACAACTCCGTCGTCTCTGTTCCGACTTAATTATAGTTAATAAAATCTTATACCAAAATGTCCTACCTGTTAACAACTACTTCACCTTCAACCGCAACATCACACGAGCACGAAATCGATTTAAACTAGATGTCAACCGCTCGAAACTTGACTGCAAAAAATACGACTTCAGCAACAGAGTAATCAACGCCTGGCATGCACTACCCGGTTCTATGGTTTCTACTTCTAACCCCAAAACCTTTAACCTTAGACTATCTACAATTGATCTCTCCTCCTTTCTAAGAGGTCTGTAAGGGGCGTGCATAAGTGCACCATTGTGCCTACCGTCCCTGTCCTATTGTCTACTTTTTATCATTACTTATCTAATAATAATAATAATAATAATAATAATAATAATAATAATAATTTATTAGATTTGTATGCCGCCCCTCTCCGAAGACTCGGGGCGGCTCACAACAATAACAAAAACAATATAATAGTAATACAAATCTAATATTAAAAAAGTATATATAAAACCCCAACAATTAAAACCATACAACACATGCATACCAAACATAAAATATAAAAGCCTGGGGGAGGTGTCTCAGTTCCCCCATGCCTGGCAATATAGGTGGGTCTTGAGTAATTTGCGAAAGACAAGGAGGGTGGGGGCCGTTCTAAACTCCAGGGGGAGTTGATTCCAGAGGGCCGGGGCTGCCACAGAGAAGGCTCTTCCCCTGGGGCCCGCCAAACGACATTATTTTGTCGACGGGACCCGGAGAAGGCCAACTCTGTGGGATCTAATCGGCCGCTGGGATTCGTGCGGTAGAAGGCGGTTCCGGAGGTATTCTGGTCCACTGCCATGTAGGGCTTTAAAGATCATTACCAACACTTTGAATTGTGATCAGAAACTGATCAGCAGCCAGTGCAGGCCACGGAGTGTTGTAGAAATGTGAATCTGGGAAGCCCCACGATAGCTCTCGCAGCCGCATTCTGCATTTTATATGTACAAATTACCACCCTATAATTGTTTGACAAACAAACAAAAAAATAAATAACCTTCATTATATATTTTACTATGTGTATACCCACTAAAGCCCTCATTGTGTATTGGCCAAAATCAATCAATCAATCAATCAATCTTAAATGTGGACTAGGTTGAGAAAAAAAAGTGGGGGGAAGAAAGACTTGGGGGGAAAAAGAGAATCCAAGTTGCTAAATAGATTTTTTCTTCTGCCTCCAAAGATTTCCCCGAAGATTGCACCGCACATTTGGAAGGGAGCTTGGGAAGAGAACCGGAGCAACGGGGACATTTGGGGGAAAAGGAAAGCTAACCCGAGACGATCAAGTCCTGCAGAAGTTGGGCTAAATGGAGGGCAGCACTCACCGAAACGGATCCTCGAGGCCAGAGCTGCCGGAGGCTGCTGAGAAGCGGTTTCATTACGGCGTTTTCCTAAAGAAAGAGCAACAACCGAAGTTTGGGACTTTCAGGGTTCTGCAGTAGTCTCGGATCGGAAGAAACCGCATCTACCAATCCGCCCCCTTTTCTAACTTTAGAGAAAAAAAATCACCAGGAGCAAATCAATTGCACCAGAAAGGGGGAAGTTGCAGGCTTGTAACCAATGGCAGGAAAAGACCAGAGGGAGAGTTATGCAACCGATAAGAAATCGGAGCAAGTCTCTCACTTTTCCAGTTTGCTTGGTAATGGGATCCTTCGCTTGTAAGCGATAGTAGGGGTTGCACAATGCGGCTTTCAGATCAATAGCCACGCTGTTGTTTTCCCATCTAGAACTCATTTTAAGTTGTTTCCCGAAAGCGGTTTATGAGTGTTTCTAGGTGCAACGCCTACCTGTGTATTTCTTTCTTTCCCAGAAAATAGAATAGAATCTTTATTTACCTGAGCTTAAATTCAAGGAGTTAGCTGCACTCAGAAATACGTGGTTAATATATACTGCTCAAAAAAATAAAGGGAACACTCAAGCAACACATCCTAGATAGAAACATAGAAGATTGACGGCAAAAAAAGACCTCATGGTCCATCTAGTCTGCCCTTAAACTATTTCATGTATTTTATCTGAATGAATGAATGAAATATTCTCATTGAATACTTTGTTCTGAACAAAGTTGAATGTGCACAACAGCATGTGAAATTGATTGTCAATCAGTGTTGCTTCCTGAGTGGACAGTTTGATTTCACAGAAGTTTGATTTACTTGGAGTTATATTCTGTTGTTTAAGTGTTCCCTTTATTTTTTTTGAGCAGTATATTTCTGCTCCTCCCTTTGTGAATATTTAACATAAACATGATTGATGATGCATACATGAAATGGAAATCTAATTACAGATAGACCGCCTGATTTATTTACTTTATTTATTTTGTCAAGTACATATTGGTAATATACATACATATACATATACATCTATACATAGATATAACGTTGTTTATATACATGACATACATATTGATAAGAGGGAACAGGGACGGCAGGCACGCTGGTACACTTATGCACCCCCCTTTCTAATTACCGAACGACTTATAATTTTAAAAAAAGTTAAAAAGAAATCAAGACTGGTCCGAAAAACAATAAACTTGAGAATAGGCTTGAAAAGAATATTTTTGCTTTCTATAAAGAACTCTAACTCAGGCTGACATTTCTCAACGAATGACCTGCCAATCAAAGGTAAGCACCTCCCCCGCCTTCTCCAAATCAAAACAACGCACCCCAATCCGCCCAATCGTGAATCAAGTCATCCTAGCCCGTCTCCCATGATGAAAACTACAATTCCCAGAATGCATCTGGTTCCCGGTAGAGGGAAGTCTCATTGGATAATGCCTTATAGATAAGATGAAGGAAACAGCGTAGCGAGGAGCTGATTTTTCAGATGAATGGAAAGTGTCCGCAAGAGTAAAAGAAAGGCTGGTTGAGAAATTGCGATTAAAGGAAGGTGAGTAACAGACGAATAATATGAATAATTCACGACTCTTAAACTGCTTATGTATTTTGACTGTTGCATATTGATAAAAGTTATCTGTGAAGCACATTTTGTTCATCTTTTTTCCTGGATCGCATATTGATTGCATTTGTGCAGTATTACTTGTTTTAAAGAGAAAAGGTGCCTTTTAAGACCTTACACAGCAGGAGGATTAGATTATTAGAGTTGGAAGGGACCTTGCAGGTCATCTAGTCCAGTGTTTCCCAACCTGGCTGGGGAATTCTGGGAGTTGAAGTTCAAATATCTTCAAGCTGCCAAGGTTGGGAAACAATGATCTAGTCCAACCCTCCCTCCCAAGCAGAAGTCCCTGCACCACTTCGATCAAGTGGCAGTCCAATCTCCCTTTGAAAGTCTCAAGTGTTGGAGCTGTTGGTCAGCTTCCATCCGTTATTGTCTGGCTTTCTGGTGCTTTGGAAAACAGCCTGACCCCCTCCTCTCTGTGGTAGCCCCTCAAGTATTGGAACACTGCTATCATGTCATGTCACCCCTGGTCCTTCGCTTTGCCCGATTGGCCATGCTCAGTTCCTGCAACCGCTCTTTGTATCTTCCAGTCCCCTTACCATCTTGGTTGCTCTCTTCTGCATTTTCTGT
This sequence comes from Erythrolamprus reginae, assembly GCF_031021105.1. Taxonomy (NCBI): domain Eukaryota; kingdom Metazoa; phylum Chordata; class Lepidosauria; order Squamata; family Dipsadidae; genus Erythrolamprus; species Erythrolamprus reginae. The sequence goes on along the minus strand of NC_091951.1, from coordinate 235,516,640 downwards.
AGAGTTTCAATATCTTTTTTGTAGTGTGACCAAAACTGGATGTAGTAGTCTAGTCTGGGTGTGTGATCTAACTAAAGCTTTATAGAATGGTATTAGCACGTCCCTAGTCCTAGATTATATCTCTGTGTTAATGCAATTTAGGATTGCATTGGCTTTTTTGGCTGCCACTGCACATTACTGGCTCGTATTTAGTTGGTTGTCCACCAAGACTCCAAGATCCCTCTCGCAGTCACTACTATTGAGTGGTTTCACCCGGTTTATATGTATATTGCATGCCTCTGAAATTCTTACACAATGGACAATGTTTGAATATCAGCGAGGCTCCTTTCACCTATTTGGAATTGGCAACGTATAATTCCTTTTTGCTATGTTAATCAGCACTAGTTAAGACTGGTTCACACCTTTTTCTATTTTCTGAATAAAGGATAAATACACAGAGTTATGCTCTTCTTGTTTCAATGTTGGATTACTATAACATGGAATTCTAAAGCCTCTTTTGAAAACTAGCCAGAATCTGCAGTCGATACAGAATAAAACTACAGTGGTACCTCTATTTAAGAACGCCTCTACTTAAGAACTTTTCTAGATAAGAACTGGGTGTTTAAGATTTGTTTGCCTCTTCTTAAGAACCATTTTCTACTTAAGAACCCAAGCCCGGAAAAATTTCCCAGGAAATTTGAGAGCGGCACGAATGCCCAGCCAGTTTCCTGCCATTCCCCCTTTAATCCCGGCCATCTCGGGCTTTTCTGGGCTGCCAGAGGAGCCTTTCAGTGGCGTTAAGGAGGCTTTGGCAGCCCAGAGCGAACGGAGCATTTTCCTTTCTCTGGGTGCTTGGAGAGGGAATAAACCACTTTGCTGTGGTGACTCCCTCGCGCTGCCTTCCATACACCCGGTGCGAGGTTGCCTCCCGGAGTGTCTGGGTGTGGAAAGGCAAAAGGGGGCACTTCACCCCGGCTGGATCAACTCGGCTTCAGCCAAACCAAGGAGGCACCACAGTGAAGGAAAGGTGCCGGCTACAAAGCGAGCGAGTGAGAGGAGAGGGGAGCCCTTCAGCATGGGAAGGAAGAGGAAGCAGGTAGCTGCAGCAAGTAGCAGCCACCTATCGGTCAAAGGAGCGGAAGGTTCCCCCCTCTCGCCCGCCTGGGTTTTTCTCTCTGGCACAGTGTATGGGAGGCAGCCTCGTGCCGGGTGTATGGGAGGCGCATACTCCTCCTCGCCGCCTTAGAGTCCCTTTTTTTTAAAAAGCCTTAAAGTTTTGAATTTTTTTTATTCCCGTCACCTCATCTTCTTCCTTTGGCAGCGACTGTCCTCCTCTTTTTCTTCCTCCTCCTCCTCCCTCCCAAATTCCGAGCTTTCATTTCTTTTCTAATGGGTTTGCACGTATTATTTGCTTTTACATTGATTCCTATGGGAAAAATTGCTTCTACTTACAAACTTTTCTACTTTTCTACCTGGTCACAGAACAAATTAAGTTCTTAAGTAGAGGTACCACTGTATCCTACTTTAGGATGAGAGCCAGTTTCAGTTCTGCCAGTTAAATTCTATGGTCCAGCATTTAAAGTTATTTTTTTTCTATGCTTTTCACAGCAGTTCGGACAAAAAAACCAAAAATACAAAACAGAAACATGACAAATCCTGAGAAAAAAGTAGAGAAAAGTATCTGTGGAGATCATTGTGATCAACAGCAAAACTATGAAGATGGGGAAAATCTCTGGGACGCATTTGAGTTTCTAGAAATTGATGGGAATGAGGAAAGATCCAATGAACAGGTTACAGGAAATGAGAATTGGTGTTCGGTATGTAAGCAATTGGAAATTTTTAATGCTGTTTCAGGTTGTGAATTTCAGTGTTTCACAAGGATGATATATTTTACATTGAAGAAGCGCCTGAAAGTCTTGTAACAATGGTTTTGTTTAAAGGCATACTCGTAGATATGTAAAGTAGGTACTTACACATTGTGAATTAATACTCTTTTTAACTCTACCTTCCCAGTTTGTAGGCAGCAACAAAGATTTTGTTTACTTCTCTTTCCCTTTATCTTACATATTTTGAAATAGCTCATTGTTGCTTTTTAGCTAAAAGATATCAATATCAAATGGGAAAGTACCATAATACAATACAATTACCATTTCATACAAAACACATTCAAATAAGAATCAAAATGTCTGAGCCAATGAATTTTTTGAAGCTGGTGCCTAAAAGTTGTCAGGTTGACATTAGCTAAGCCTTTCTCTATGCCAGTGGCCTAAAGCAGTGTTTTTCAACCAGTGTGCCGTGGCACAATAGTGTACCATGAGACATGGTCAGGTGTGCCGCGAAGAAGGAAGCTCAGATTCCGGTCTCGCAACTTTTTGCTGAGAGTGAGAAAGAGAGAGAGAGAGAAAGAAAGAGAGAGAGAGAAAGCAAGAGAGAGAGAAAGAGAGAGAGAGTGAGTGAGAGACAGAAAGCAAGAGAGAAAGAAAGCAAGAGAGAGAGAGAGAGAAAAGGAGAGGAGGGGAGAGAGAGAGAGAGAGAAATGAGCAAAAGGGGGAGAAAAAAAGAGAAATGAGAAAATGATTGAGACAGAGAATGAGAGGAAAGGGAGAGAAACAAAAGAGAGAGAAGTGACTCTTGATTTAAACCATATGATAAAAAGCACCCAACGAATAAGAGAGAAAAAACCCCAGCCCTCACCTGTTTTTGGAAATGGTTCAAGAGTGTGTATACACACACACACACACACACAAGGGTGGGGAGGAGACAGGGATGGAAAAAGAGAGGAGAGTGTCTTAGGATGTCATTTTGTATCATTTTCGTGGGTGGTATGCCCCAGGATTTTGTAAATCTAAAAAAATCTAAAAAATGTGCCACAGCTCAAAAAAGGTTGAAAATCACTGGCCTAAGGATCCTTTGATAATAATAACTGGAGGACAATCTGAACACTGTCATGAACTGTGGTGTCACAGTGGTTAGTGTGCAGTACTGTAGGCTATTCTCCGTACTGAAGGAGCGGGTCCAGCAGTCACATGGGTTGCTCATGTCCAATCCGGTGGAACTGAGCCTAGTGTTAAAAAAGCTTGCCGGATCCGCCCCTTCCCCAGAATTCGCTCAGTTCGCATATCCTGCGGTTGTATTGTGATAGCTCGTTCAACATTCTAACACCTTCCCTTCGATCTTTTCCTTCAAGAGTAGTAAGAATTGTTTTATCTTTATTATTTACTTGCACTAATAGCGCCAGCCGTTTGTGGCTCGGCTTTTTTCCTTGGAGAAGTTGCGGTTTCGTTTTCCCCTGGCGGTTTTGCCGGTTACGATTCCTGCTGCCGCTTGTGGATTCTTCTAATCCTTTGGCCTGGAGGTTTTGGTGCAAGTATTGATTTATTGATTCCTTATTGTATTACTATTAAAGGGCTTAAAATAATACCTCCTGCGGAGTGAGACGCTTCTAGTCTCCTGGACTTAGTCGATCGCTTCCCCTTTAAGAATTCTATTACGGAGCGATTTTTTTCGGCGCGAAGGCCTTCGCGCCCTTTTTAAATTCAGGCCTCTCGTGTTGGCCTCCTGCCAGCCGCGTAGGCCTCAGTCCACCGCGTGGATCCCGGAGTGGGCTTTGGGACGCTCAGGCTTAATTCTCCACCGGCTAAGCCTCCAACCAGAGTGCCTTGGTTTACTTTAATTTAAAAGTTTAGGGAGGCTGGCCCCGCTGGATTTGGGGACACGAACTCTGGGTTTGCCCAGATTGACCTCAAGTCTCAGCAGCTCCGAGGCCTCGGAGCAGGATCCATTCCTCTTGGGAAGTCCTTGAAATTCTTCTCCCTAATTATTCAGTTATTGGCTCAGCCTTGTCTTCTGTTAATTGTCAGACTATGGCTACTTTTCCCAAGAGAGGCACAACAAAAGGTCCCAGAGAGGCCAGGCCTACAGGCGATGAGATTACTAGTATTCCCCAGGCCTCCTCCTCCTCTTCTCCAGGGGCCCGCCCCTCGACCAAGGTCACCAGGGCTGAGAAGAGAAGGGACCTAGCCCTACAAAGAATCCATGACAAATCAGCAAAACGTTTGAAAGTACAGGCCCAAGTACTCAGTAGTCAAGACCCCCCAGAGGCTTCTAGTCTGCCTCCTTCTGGGGTCCCTGTGTTATCTCTGGATGAGCCAAACCTAGACAGACCCCAGCCTAACCTATGGGGAATAGGTCCAGAGGAACCAGATATTATTGAAGATTCCCCCCAGCCAGGATCCTCCCAGGCCTTCAGGAATTCTTCTGCCATTCCTGCTGATATTTCTAATTTACCTCCTGAATTCCAATCTATTTTTTCTGTGTTGTCCAAGGCCATTGATGCCAAACTCTCTACCATCAATGAGCTTTCCCTACCTCCTCCTCCTCCTCGCCCCTCCCGCCCCTTGGGTTCTTCCCCAGCGGTTAGAGCTCCTATTCAGGATGATTCAGATTCCTCTCAGGACGAATATGAGGATATGGAGGAGGATGAGGATCCCTTTCAAGGCCTCTCAGATGATGAGGAATCCCAAATAAAGGTTCCTTCTCCAATTACTATTTTTCCTTCTCAATTGTTCAAATCTCTCCTCCTCAAAGCTAGAATTTCTACGGGATTAGCGGCCCAGGAGAAACAGGCCTCCACATCCACTGATCCCCCGGAGGAAAATTTACCTTACTTCACAGAGGAACAGGAGGATAATGAGGTAATTCCTATGCCTAAATTGTTTAAAGATGCTTTACTTAAACAGTGGGATTTCCCAGCCTCTGGCCTTAATCCCTCTACCAAGGATAGAAAATTGTACAAACTTTCCTCTTCCTATGAGGAGCTCCTATCTTTTCCTAAACCGGATGAACCTGTCAAGATCCTTCACTCGGCGGCGGCTGTGCCAGGCGAAGCAGAGGAAGTCCTTCGCCCAGAGGACAAGCGGATTGAACAAATGCTCAAAAGAGGATTCACCGCAGATTCCTGGGCCATTAAAAGTTCTGCAGCGGCTTCCTTTTTCTCCAGAGCCATGCTTCTGTGGCTTCGCCAACTTCAACAGCATATTCCTCCCGATGACTTGAGAGGTCAACAAGACTTCAACAAGGTCTTTGCAGCTGCCCAGTACGTGGCCGATGCCACCTTGCAATCTACTAGATTTTCTGCTAAGTCTATTGCAGCTTCTACAACGGCAAGAAGACTCCTATGGATTCGCCCTTGGCAAGCGGGAGTACGCCAGAAGTGGCAGTTATCCCAGGGACCCTTAAAGCGCGACCTTCTTTTCGGTGATCTTCTGGATCCACTCCTCACGGAAACCACGGACAAGAAGAAAGTTTTGGGTCCAACCACCAAAAAGGCTACCAAAACGCAGTCCTTTCGTCGCCCAGGGCGCCAGCAAGACCAAGCGGCTTCCTATCAGAGATCTCCAGGTCAGTATTCCCCCCGCTTTCGTTCCCAAAGTAGGAACCCCAGGGGCAGAGGTTTTCGCTTCCAAAGGGGAGCGTCCTCTAACAGGGCTTCAAAGAAACCTAGATGGTAATTTTTCTTCTATTCCCATAGGGGGTCGCCTAGCCCATTTCGCCTCTAATTGGCGTCTCACTTCCAAGGACCCTTGGGTCATTGACACGGTTCAAACTGGCCTTCTTTTAGAGTTTATTTCTCCCCCCCCAAAACGTTTTATTTCTTGTCCTTCTCCCAGGTCCTCCTCAGATTGTAACCGTATGGAGGAGGCCATTTCTCACTTATTGTCCATCAGAGCCATTCAACCGGTTCCTGCCGGTCAGAAGGGCCTAGGTTTTTATTCCATTCTATTTATGGTTCCAAAGTCCTCCGGAGGTTGGAGAGCTATTTTGGATTTAAAGAAGCTGAACCTATTCATCAAATATAGAAAGTTTAAGATGCACTCCTTATCTTCTATTTTGGCCGCCATCCACACGGGAGATTTCATGGCCTCTTTAGACCTTACTGAGGCCTACCTTCACATTCCTATAGCCAAATGCCACAGAAAATTTTTACGTTTTTCCTTTCAAGGCAGGCATTTCCAGTATAGGGCGATGCCATTTGGCCTTTCCTCGGCCCCTCGGGTCTTTACAAAGCTCTTGGGATCCCTGGCGGCCTATATCCGGGCGTCTCCCATCCACATTTTATGTTATCTTGATGATATTTTGATTCATGGGAACTCCCTAGAGAAAGTAAAAACAGACCTTTCTATCACCATGTCAGTCCTTCAGGACCATGGATTTTCCATCAATTTTGATAAAAGTCATCTCCAACCTTCCACATCCATCTTACACCTGGGATCCATTATTAATTCAGAATCCTCCCAGGTTTTTCTCTCTCCCGAGAGAAAATTCAGTATAGGGGAGTTAATTTCTGGCATTTTATCAAAACCTTCAGTATCCATAGTAACCTTGTCTTCCCTTTTGGGGAAGATGGTGTCATGCATAGGCATCATTCCCTGGGCTCGCCTTCATGCTAGGGAACTTCAGTGGCTCCTATTACCCTTTCAGAGATCGGGGCACAGCAACTCAAATCGTCGCATTGTCATCCCACCAATGGTTCGCAGATCCTTCAAGTGGTGGAAGTCTCCGGCCATGGACAAAGGATCCCCGTTCAGGTGCCCGGATCAATTTGTCATCACCACAGATGCCAGTCTATCGGGATGGGGAGCCCACACCCAGGGGATGATAGCCCAGGGCACGTGGTCCCCGGAGGAAGCTTCCAAGCCAATCAATTGGCTAGAGTTAAGAGCCGTTTCTCTAGCTCTGAAGCAATTTTCTCCTCGCATTCCCAACCGGCACGTTCTCATTCTCACCGACAACATTGCCACGAAAAGCCATATCTGCAGACAGGGGGGCACGAGATCCAAGGCTCTCATGAGGGAGGCCCTCAAGTTAGGCCTTTGGGCGGAAAAACATCTTCGGTCGCTCCTAGCCGACCACATCTCGGGGAGCCTCAACGTCCAGGCGGATTGGCTATCTCGAGCAACGTTAGACCCAGGAGAGTGGAACCTCCATCAAGACCTGTTCCATCAAATCAGCCTCAGATTCGGTCTACCAATCCTGGATCTCTTCGCGACCAACGCGAACGCCCAACTCCCTCGCTTCTTTTCCAGATTTCCATCCCCGGGAGCGGAAGCAATCAATGCCCTCCGGAGCCCCTGGCCTCCAGGCCTACTTTACGCATTCCCTCCAATTCCAATTCTCCCGGACGTGATTCACAAGGTCCTCACCGAGAGGGCCCGGGTAATCTTAATCGCCCCTCATTGGCCCCGCCGGCCCTGGTTCGCGGATCTCCAACAGTTGTCCATCCAGGACCCTTGGCGACTCCCCGTTTCGGCGGATATGCTGCGGCAGGGGGCCTCATTCCATCCAGACCCGGAGTGGTTCCACCTCACCGCCTGGCTGTTATCAGGAGAGACTTAGAACTGCGTGGTCACGACCCCGATACAGTGGAGGTCATTTTGAAGGCCAGGAGGGCCTCGACCAATCGAATCTACGACCACACGTGGTCCAAGTTTCACCAGTGGTGTCTACAGGAAGGCCTCTCTCCCCTGTGCATTCCCATACACAGAATCATTTCCTTCCTTATGCAAGGTTTCCATAAAGGACTTTCCACCAGCACCCTCCGGCGTCATCTGGCAGCCATTTCATCTGTCCTAGGGGGCCCCCGCAGACAGCCTCTTCGATCCTTCCCAGCAGTTCAGGAATTCCTCAAGGGCATAGCCAACCTCAGACCTTCCAAGGTCCACAGGTATCCATCCTGGGATTTGCCACGGGTTCTCCATTCCCTCACGCAGGCACCATACGAACCCTTAAAATCGGCGTCCCTCAGGTACCTATCCTTTAAAGTAGCATTCCTGGTGGCTATTACCTCTGCCCGACGCATTTCGGAGCTGGCTGCCCTCTCAATCAGGCAGGACCTTTGTCAATTCCATCAAGACAAGGTAGTCTTGCGACTGGACCCCACCTTCTTACCCAAGGTCAGTTCCATGTTCCACAGAACTCAAGATATTGTTCTACCTTCTTTCTCCCTCCAACGAGACCATCCTTTGGCAATTAGATGGCACACCCTGGATCTCATTAGAGCGCTGAGAATCTATATCCAACGCACAGGACCCTTTCGGAGGTCAGAAGCACTTTTTATAGCCTATCACCCCAGAGTCATGGGTGCCAAAGTGTCTTCAACAGTAATAGGCCGTTGGATCAGAGGGACTATATCTAAGGCCTATGAGTCGGCCTCCCTCTCAGTTCCAAGGAACATCACAGCGCATTCCACCAGGAGCGCAGCCACCTCGGCCGCTTGGGCGACTCAAGCCCCGTTGGAGGAGGTCTGCAAAGCAGCCACTTGGGCCTCGCCAAACTCCTTCATCAGGCACTACAAGATTGATTCTTACGCTTCAGCGGACGCTGCCTTCGGCAGAAGGGTACTCCAATCCGTTATCTCACACGATAGCAATCTAATCCCACCCTAGGGACCATCTATTGGGTATGTCCCATGTGACTGCTGGACCCGCTCCTTCAGTACGGAGAATAGGCGTTGATTGCTTACCTGAACGCCTCTTCTCGTACGGTGAGCGGGTACAGCAGTCACTTCCCGCCCTTGTATGTGTCTTCTTTACCTTCCTATAACTTTTCTTCCTTTAACTATAAGAGTTGAACACTACAGAGCTTCACAGCTGAGCCTAGTCTATGGATTCGCGAATTCTGGGGAAGGGGCGGATCCGGCAAGCTTTTTTAACACTAGGCTCAGTTCCACCGGATTGGACATGAGCAACCCATGTGACTGCTGTACCCGCTCACCGTACGAGAAGAGGCGTTCAGGTAAGCAATCAACGCCTATTTCTGCTGACTGCCAGCTACCTGCAATTTGGCAGTTCAATTCTCACTGGCTCAAGGTTGACTCAGCCTTCTGTCCTTCCAAGGTGGGTAAAACGAGGATCCAGATTGTTGGGGGCAATATGCTGAGTCTGTATACCGCTTAGAGAGGGCTATAAAGCACTGTAAAGCGGTATAGAAGTCTAGGTGCTATTGCTATCAGTATTGACAAAATCACCATAGGTCAATTGCAAAAGGTAGCTTTATTTGGACCAGTTTACATCCTGCAATGGTAACCCTCAGGCAAGGAAGACTCAAAAGATGAATAAAAATGCCAAATCTATTCTAAACATCTCAGTGTGACCAATCATAATAATAAGCAGGTCCTTGGGACAAACTAAATTGATGGATAAAAATGCCAAATCCAGCTATCAGCCAACCAACAATATTAATAAGAATGCTACCGTGTTTCCCCGATAGTAAGACCCCCCCGATTGTAAGACATATGGGGGGTTTCAGGGGGGTCGGCTTATATAAGCCATACCCCGAAAGTAAGACATATGTCTTACTTTCGGGGAAACACGGTAGTATAAAAGGAATTAAAGGGGGAAAAAACTAGACAAATACTATTGCTGCGCCCTCCTTCACCAGCCTCCTTTCCGGCAGCTCCCTGCGCGCCCCTCGCCTTCGCTCGCCGCGGCGCCACCGCCTCTTCCCCTGCCGAGGCTCAGCTGCAAGCGGCCAGTGAGGCCGATCGGCTCCGAGGCGAGCGGCCGGAGCTGCGCCCTCCTTCGCCCGCCTCCTTTCCGCTCGCCTCGGAGCCGATCGGCCTCGCTGGCCGCTTGCAGCTGAGCCTCGGCAGGGGAAGAGGCCGTGGCGCCGCGGCGAGCGAAGGCGAGGGGCGCGCACGGAGCTGCTGGAAAGGAGGCTGTTGAAGGAGGGCGCAGCTCCGGCCGCTCGCCTCAGAGCCGATCGGCCTCGCTGGGCGCTTCCCCTGCCGAGGCTCAGCTGCAAGCGGCCAGCGAGGCCGATTGGCTCCGAGGCGAGCAGCCGGAGCTGCGCCCTCCTTCACCAGCCTCCTTTCCGGCAGCTCCCTGCGCGCCCCTCGCCTTCGCTCGCCGCGGCGCCACCGCCTCTTCCCCTGCCGAGGCTCAGCTGCAAGCGGCCAGTGAGGCCGATCGGCTCCGAGGCGAGCGGAAAGGTGAGTGGCGCGGTCAGGCGCCCTCCTTCGCCCGCCTCCTTTCCGGCAGCTCCCCGCGCCCGAAGACGAGCCGGCCCCGGTGCCCGGGACAATGTAAGACATACCCCCAAAGTAAGACACAGTGGGGCTTTTGGGGGTAAAAAGATAGTAAGACACTGCCTTACTATCGGGGAAACACGGTACTACAAAAATAGCAGATCTTTTCTGGATTTCCACAAAGATCTTTTATGCATTTAGAAAGGCAAGCAATGTGCCAAAATGCCATTTATACATAACAACTGCTATTAACTGAAAGCACTAAGCAAATAATACTGTACTTCCATCATTTTTAGAGGCAGAAGAAATAATCATAACTATTCTGCCACTTTTTAATGGTTATCTGGGGAAAAAATACAGCATGTGATTATGTAAGTCTTTCTGTAAAATTGCAATTTGTAACAGTTTCTGTGTGTGAGAGGTAGAAAAAAAGATAAATAGCTATTGTGTACACTTGTATTAGATCAGTGTTTCTCAATTATTTCCTGTTATGTCCTACCTAGGAAAAAGTAAACATTTTGCACGCCCCCAACTCTCCACTGGAACAATTGTTTGCAATATTCAGCATGTTTTTGCTTAAAAAACTCGGCTTATCAGCATGATTGGGTTGCAATGTATTTAAGTGACACCTTAATTTATTTCGCTTCATGCTGTCCATTGCCAACATTTTTAGACGCACCTATTGGTCTTTCCTTGTCTCCCACTGTAGTCACAGTGAAACCAAGCGCCACATACGCTTCGTCATATTTCCTCATCGTAGCTTTCAGGAGACTTACGTTTGTCTCATTATCTCCATCTCTCTCCTCCTTTCTTTTCATCCCTGTTAAATATTTTTCCATGGTGTCTCTTAGGGGTTTGTTATATGCATTTCATATCTCCTACTCTGTGCTGTGTGCTATTGTTCAGTGCAAAACCCCCCTACTCCTTATGGCCAAAAAAGCACATTCCGCACGCCCCTAGGGGCCCCCGCCGCAGTATTTGAGAAACACTGTATTAGATGAATATATGCAAAATTTGGGAAGTTTAAATATTGGAACATAATCACAAACATTCAAACGTCTATGAACCCCTAACATCCAGTTCGGGTAAAAAAAATCTTTCCAAATGGCTTTTTCTCCTCCCTTATATGTGTCTGTTTATTTTTCTTTATATTAAGAGGAATGTTCTAAGGAAACAACGGCACTGGGAGAAGATTGTTTCGGCAAAGAAAGATAAAAGAAAATCTGAAAGAGAACGGCGTAAAACAAAGCATGCTGAACAAAAAGGTACAAGAAACACAGAATAATTTATGTCGCCATCTTCTACGGAAAATAGTTTGCTCTCTCTGTACCCTGAAATTTCAAGGGACTTAAGTTTTCTGTGAGGAGATCCATAATGGTGGTCGGATTTTCTGGAAGAGGTTTCTGTACTACAGCTAATATTTTGTATTGTACATGTGGAAGAGGGCAGGCTGGGCAACATTTTTGGGGGGGAGAGATTTTGATTTATAGGCACTGAAGTGCCTTTCAAAGAAGTCATTGCTACCCTGCAAAATCATGGCTTATGCCTTACCTGTATGCTTAACATCATTCAGTAGTTGAGCCACTAGATGATTATTCTTTCTATTTTCTCTTATTTCAGGCACTGCTCCTCAACTTAGTAAGCGAGATCTAAAAGCCATTGCAAAAGATCGTCTTCTAGAGGCCAAGGCAACAGGTCCTCGGCTGTGTATCGATATGAGCTTGACCGGTCACATGACTAAGAAGGTAGCGTTATATTTTTTGCTCCTTTTAAAAAAAATGTGGAATTTGATTTTAGGGACTGGTGGGTGCGCCTCTGCCCTTCAGTAGTTATTTTGCAATACAGTGATACCTTGTCTTACAAACTTAATTGGTTCCAGGACGAGGTTCTTAAGATGAAAAGTTTGTAAGACGAAACAATGTTTCCCATAGGAATCAATGGAAAAGCGATTAATGCGTGCAAGCCCAAAATTCACCCCTTTTGCCAGCCGAAGCGCCTGTTTTTGCGCTGCTGGGATTCCCCTGAGGCTCCCCTCCATGGGAAACCCCACCTCTGGACTTCTGTTGCCAGCGAAGCACCCGTTTTTGCACTGCTGGGATTCCCCTGCAGCATCACAAAAACACAGAGGTCCAGAGGTTGGGTTTCCCAGCCAGGCGTTTGTAAGATGAGGTATCACTGTACTTTGAAGAGGTTGCAGTAGTATTATTTGCTGTATTGACTGAAGAATTGTGCTCCATAAAAATTAGAAATTTGGACGTGAGCATTTGATCCTTCCTCATGCAAACAATAGAAAGCTTCCTGCACATTTAAGCCCAGATTGGAATGTTAGTTTTTAGTTCCAGAAGTGCGGGAAACAGCATCCATGGGGAAGGAAAATCGTTGATGAAGGAGCCATATTCTGTGAGAGATTTTGTACCTTGCTCATAGTTATATGACTTAAGTCCTCTTGAACTGAAAAAACATTGAGATTGGCAGGATTTTAAGCACATTTTCTAAGATTTACCTCTTGGATTAGATATACCAGAAGTGGAATGGAGAGGACTTTAGAGCATGAGATCTAGTGTTTTGAGATGCTCATAAACAGAAGTGGTTTTTTGTTCCTTTGAGTAAGTTTTGACTCCTGGCAACTGCCTTGCAGTTTTCTTGGCAGGGTTTCAGAAATGCTTTGTCCTTGCCGGTGTCTTAGAGCTAAGAGAAAAGTAACTGTCCCAAGATCACACAGCTAGCTTTGTGACCAAGGTGGGGCTAGAACTTACAGTCTCCTGGTTTGTTGCTTGGTACCTTAAACAGTACGGCAAATTGGCTCTCTATACAGCTATTGCTCAAAAGGAAATTTAGAGTGGTTACATCAGCCTGAAATAAAACTGCACAGTTCTTGGATTCATATGCTCCGTGATGTACTCCCTAGCTCTTGTGTACCCTTGTTATATGCTAATATAAATTGGTATGTGCAAACTTAACAATTAAAGACGTAAATGTGATGAGCTACATTTCCAAATTGTCAAATAGAATTTGATACTTTATGGAGCATTCATGGAGTTCTTGATAGAGAATTACTCTACCTTATTAGAAAGAAGCGTACAGTGGTACCTCTACCTAAGAACGCCTCTACTTAAGAATTTTTCTAGATAAGAACCGGGTGCTCAAGATTTTTTTGCCTCTTCTTAAGAACCATTTTTTACTTAAGAGCCTGAGCCTGGAAAATTTTCCAAGGAAATTTGAGAGTGACACAAAGGCCCAGCCAGTTTTCTGCCATCCCCCTGGGTTTCTCTCTCTGGCGCAGTGTATGGGATGCAGCCTCGCGCCAGGTGTATTGGAAGCCTCAGAGTCCCTCTTTTTTTTTTAAGCCTTAAAGTTTTGACGTTTTTTGATTCCCCTCATCTCACCTTCTTCCTTCGGCAGCGACTGTCCTCCTCCTCCTCTTCTTCCTCCTCCTCCTCCCACCCAAATCCGGAGCTTTTATTTCTTTCCTAATGGGTTTGCAGCCATTATTTGCTGTTATATTGATTCCTATGGGGAAAATTGCTTCTACTTACAAACTTTTCTACTTAAGAACCTGGTCACAGAACGAATTAAGTTCTTAAGTAGAGGTACCACTGTATATTCCTGCTGTTAAATAAAGAATTCTAGACATATCCTCCCAATGTGAACATCTAGAGCAGTGATGGCGAACCTTTTAGACACTGAGTGCCCAAACTGCTTATGCCCGTGTGCAGACAAGCGCATGTGCCTGAATGGACATGCACACATGCGCAGCAGTGACCCGAAGACTAGCTGGCCAGTGGGAGGCGGGGCACCCAATGCCGGCTGCAGAAAAAGAGATGAGATCTTTTTCTTTCGTGAGCTTCTGTTTTGTTGTTTGCAGGGAAACAGAAGCGCACAAAAGAAACATCACAGAGATCTGACCTGGGGTGATGGCATGCATGCTAGTAGAAAGAGCTCTGCGTGCCACCTCCGCGGCTAGGATTATATATGCGCAAAATTGGAAAGGGGAGAATATCCCCAAAGAAGAAGTGATCACAAAAATATTAGACTGCGCCGAGATGGATATGATGACAAGACGCTTAAATGATCAAGAAGACACGAAATTTTATGAAACATGGAACAAAGTTTATACAGTATATGGGTAAATAAGAAAAAAATAATAGAAAACTAAGATGTAATGTGTAATTGTTTTGGCAAGGATAATGATTTTTCTTTCAGGTTATAGTAGTGTTAGATAAACTAAGTTTGGTTTAGTAATATAGTAGAATTAGGTTATATATTAAGAAATATTATGAGAAGAATTCTTTTTTAAATGAAAAGTTTAACAAATTATTTTTTCTAATATTCAATTATGTATTCAATTACGTATTCTTTTTTCTGTATCTAAATTTATACTTTCGAGATAGGCGGGGAATATACATCCCCACCCTTTTATGTTAAATGTATGTATGTCTGTCTATTTTATGAAAAAATTAATAAAAAGATTTAAACAAAAAAGAAAGAAAGAGCTCTGCGTGCCACCTCTGGTACCCATGCTATAGGTTTGCCATCACAGTTCTAGAATAAAAAAGGAAGAAAAAAACCCACCCCACTGAGACTTTTCCTCCTTCTTCAAAGGAAATGAGTCGGCTTGCTGCACAGGTTAGGCGGCTTTATGGGTCTAACAAGAAAGCTCAGAAGCCCTTTTGGCTCCACTTGACGGGAATTGTGGAAAACAGTCCTATTTATGAAGCATGCCTGAGAATGAATGATGGATTTGCCGATTATCTGGTAAGTATATCCCCCCTCTTTTCCTCTGCTTGAGCTTTCTCAAAGAGATTTATTTTTTTATTTATTTGTTTGTTTGTTTGTTTATTTATTTATTTGATTTGTATGCTGCCTCTCTCCGTGGACTCGGGGCGGCTAACAACAATAATAAAACAGCATATGACAAATCTAATATTTAAAATAACTAAAAAACCCTTATTAAAAAGAAAACATACACACAAACATACCATGCATAAACTATATAGGCCTGGGGGAGATGTCTCAATTCGACAGAGATGGGTTTTAAGGAGTTTACGAAAGGCAAGGAGGGTGGGGGCAATTCTGATCTCTGGGGGCAGTTGGTTCCAGAGGGTCGGGGCCACCACAGAGAAGGCTCTTCCCCTGGGTCCCGCCAAACGACACTGTTTAGTCGACAGGACCCGGAGAAGGCCAAATCTGTGGGACCTAACTGGTCGCTGGGATTCATGCGGCAGAAGGTGGTCCTGGAGATATTCTGGTCCGATGCCATGAAGGGCTTTATAGGTCATAACCAACACTTTGAATTGTGACCGGAAACTGATCGGCAACCAATGCAGACTGCGGAGTGTTGGTGTAACATGGGCATACTTAGGGAAGATAACACTGAAGGAAAATAATTCCTGCTCAAGTTGCTCCTCAATACAAGGTAAAATGCTTAGAATTGGTAGCTTTGCTTTGCCTTCCTTTCCCATAATATTCTCTGTATAGTCAACTTGGTACCTTCCAGAGTTGCAGTCCCAACACGACCAGACACAGAATAGTTGCTTTTTAAGAAGTCCCGTCGTTTAATATCTTCAATAGTGTGGTGAAATATTATTATGTTTCAATTGGACTAAAATGCTGTTTCGATTCAAAATGGGTTTTCCACTAGAATAGTAGTGGACAGAGTGGCACGTTTTTCCAAAATTGCACTCTCATTTCTGCATAAGTGGTCTTTCTAAAAGGATTTTTTTTGAAATTCCATTTATGTATGTTGTATTCTTTTTCAGATGGATGTTACTGCAGAAAGTTACCTTGAGCTATTTCCTTTGGACACGATTGTATATCTCACACCAGATTCTGATAATGGTATATTGCAGCTTTGGGGCTGTTTCAAATTTTATTGTTCTTATTTTAAATGAGTAATAATTGGATTTTTGGTTTCTTAATGTGTGTTTCAAATCAGCTTAAACTTGTTTCCACTTATTGTACACCCTCCTCCTGAACTGTCAGCAGCCTTACATACCAAACTGAGCAAGAGTTTACTTGAACTCAGTCCTTAGTAAGAATAGCAGTAAGTAGGGTGATTATAACTCAGCCCAACCTAATTCAGGTTTGTAGTGCTTGCTGACGCACTTCCTCTTTCTCTAATTACTGTGGCTGAAAATCAAAAATTAATATGTCTTGGAGGACTCACACTTACAGGTTTTTGCAGCACTGCTGAAATAATGCAGCCCTGGACTCTTACTAACACTTAAAAATTATATAAAAAGAACTAAAAAAAATTAGATAAAAAGTACTAGAAAACGAATTTTAAGTAAAATCTAAACCTAGGTATTCAATCTGTACAGTAATACAATAAATGAACCACATAGTTATAAATTATATTTTAAAATCTAATAATCTAAATTGTCACTAAATGGTGTTAAATTTAAATTTACTGACAAAAAAGGCTCCTGGATTGAGGATGAAAGGCAAAAGCGGAAGCAATATGCTCCGTCCCATGTTTGGGTAAGCTAGGTTGCCCTTCATGGCATCGGACCAGAATATCTCCGGGACTGCCTTCTGCAGCACAAATCCCAGTGACCGGTTAGGTCCCACAGAGTTGGCCTTCTCCGGGTCCTGTCGACTAAACAATGCTGTCTGGCGGGACCCAGGGGAAGAGCCTTCTCTGTGGCGGCCCCGACCCTCTGGAACCAATTCCCCCCAGAGATCAGAGTTGCCCCCACCTTCCTTGCCTTTCGTAAGCTCTTTAATACCCACCTCTGTCGTCAGGCATGGGGGAATTGAGATATTCCCTTCCCCCTAGGCTTATAAAATTTATGCTTGGTATGTCTGTAAGTATGATTGGTTTCTCAAATTAGGGTTTTTAAATTTAACTTAAACTTAAACATTAGATTTGTTTATATTGTCTTATTATTGTTGTTAGCCGCCCCGAGTCTACGGAGAGGGGCGGCATACAAATCTGATAAATAAATAAATAAAATAAATTACCAACACTTTGAATTGTGTCCGGAAACCAATCAACAACCAATGCAGTCCGCGGAGTGTTGTAGAAATATGGGCAAGCCTAGGGAGGCCCATGACTGCTCTCGCGGCTTCCTTTTGCATTTTGTTATGTGTAACAAAATGAGGGGACACAATCTGAGGTTAGTTGGGGGAAAGATTAGAAGCAACATGAGAAAATATTATTTTACTGAAAGAATAGTAGATGCTTGGAACAAACTTCCAGCAGACGTGGTTGGTAAATCCACAGTAACTGAATTTAAACATGCCTGGGATAAACATATCCATCCTAGGTCCATTGTAATTTCTCACAGTCACCAAACAACCAGTTTTAAGTCGAAAACTTGCTTGTAGTTTAGTCTTCTGGAAATATATTCCAAGGTGACTTTCATTGCAGTAATCCACAAAAATATTAAGTGAGCATCTGAGGCCATTCGATACTCTTGAAATGATTGTCTGCATAAAAAAAATTGTGGAATTCATGTCTGTTACTCCAGTGTAGGGGTCGCCAACATTTTGTATCTTAGGGACCACTAAATTCATAATTTTAAATCCCGTGGACCACTAATAGTATTTAGTGCAATATTAAAAATGCAAATAATTTTTCTGCGGATAACCAAAATTTTCTCGCGGACCACGAGTTTGTGACCATTAATATAGAAGGCTGAAAGTTTGGATCTAAAATTTTCTTTGCTTATGAATTTATGTATAAGTTGAACAAAGGAGGAGCTAAGTTAATAGATCTTGTGAGTAAAACCAATTTCCTAATTCTAGAATATTTATGAAAATCCTGGATTAGAAGAAGAACTGAATCTAAAATACCAAGCCTTTCCTATTGAGGAAATCTAAAAATTGAATTAAATGTAGATTTAAAATAACTAAAGGCTGCCTAAATAGAAACATAGAAACATAGAAGACTGACGGCAGAAAAAGACCTCATGATCCATCTAGTCTGCCCTTATACTATTTTCTGTATTTTATCTTAGGATGGATATATGTTTATCCCAGGCATGTTTAAATTCAGTTACTGTGGATTTATCTACCACGTCTGCTGGAAGTTTGTTCCAAGGTTCTACTACTCTTTCAGTAAAATAAGCTACAGATCTTCTACTGCAAGGGTTCCCTAACCCCCAGGCGACAACCCACTATCTGAAACTGGATGACGGCAGTGTTCTTGAGCAAAGGGTGTTTGTGTTCACATGCAAAGCTCTACTCATGTGAGTGGAGCGGCTTGTGCACGAAGCTCCACGCAAATGGAGCTTCGCGAGCAAGCGGTCTCGGCTCACACGAGTGGAGCTTTGCGTGTGAGCGCAAGCATGAAGCTCCATTTGCTTAAGTACATGGCATGCACGCCCGCCTCCCACCAATGGTGCTTTGCATCTGCCACTCACATGCCAGGCTGCCAAAATGGAAAAGTTGGGAACCGCTGTTGTAGTGTATTTTTTCAAAAAGATCATAAAAGAATATGGACTAGCATGGAATATATAGTAACCCTTAGAGCAAAAATAGAGCTTATTACTACCGATAATTAGAAGGGTACATTTCAAAATAGAAAAATCTATAATATTAAGCAGATGGTAGTTTAGTTTGATACACTTTCAGCCAGAAATACTCTTACTGGAGATATGAGAAAATGATATTGTAAATGGTATCTATAAATAACACTGTTCCCTTCATTTCCAGTACTCAAGTACCAGCACTTAATGTTTTATTTAGCCAAAATAACATCACCAGCTACATGCAAGCTTGCTGAGAGCATCAGCAAGCTTTGGAAAACAGCAAAGTTGGTAGACAGATAAAACATAATTAAGAATACCGTAATTTTTTAAATGAGAAAGGAGAATTCTTCAAAAGAGTCCAGTGAATAAGCTCATTGGAGCTGGGAAAGAAGGGGGGAAAAAGCTTCACAAAGCAGGCAACAAGAAATTGGGATCAGATTTTATTACACTTCTTCTGTGTTGTATATTGTGTAGATTTTGTTAGGCAGAATTTTAAAAATCTGACAAAATCAGACATTTTGTCTTGAACCAATGCAGTGACTAACACTTTTGGCAGCAGTTCTATTTCAGTCTTTCTGATTTTAATCAGGTTTTTTTAAAGAGTGCTACACAATTCAGAGAATTAAGGTAGAATAACATATTACTCAATGATCCTGTTCTCAGTGCATCCTTCACTGGCTCAGGGAGAGAGTTAACGTAGCAACATAGAGAAGAATCAATTGCCTTGACCCTCTCCCGTGAAGTTAAATTTGCCTCAGAACAGACCCAACTGATTCCACCAAGCCAGCTGTATTATAGAACATCAAATAGAATATAATAGAGCTGTGATGGCGAACCTCTGGCACGTGGAGTCGTATCTCGGGGCATTCGAGGCTTTCCCCATGTCAACTCCAGCGCTGGCCAGCGGAATTTTGGCTTTTTGGAGGATGGGGGAGGCCATTTTTGTCCTCCACAGGTTTGAGAAAGGACTTCCAAAGGCTCCAGAGCCTTTCCTGAAGCCTGGGGAAGGTGAGAAATGGCCCAACGGGCCTACCAGAAGTTCGGAGGCTTCAGTGAGGCCTGCGTGCACACCGGAGGAGACAGTACAGGGGGATTGTGCGTGCATACACGGGGGCATTACATTATGGCTGTGGGGGCCCTATCACATGCCCTTTTGGCACCCGAGCAAAAAAGGTTTGCCATCATTGTAATAGAACATCCCACATTTTGACCTATTTTGTGTAAGTAGTCAGAAGAGAGAATTTGACACAGAGTGGTAGAAGCCTCTCCATTACTAAATTGCCTGTTGAGTTTAGCCCTACAACACAGAACATTTGGTTTGCCTGAGCTACATTGAGTGAAGAGGAATTTTCCTGGGACACACATATAGCTAATGTACAGTTTAGAAATTAAAATTATTAAAAGGTGGTTATCTCCGGATGCGCTACATGATCAACTATCCAAAGCAGCTTGAGCCGCTGGTGGGACATGTCTACTCTAGAACAAAGCTCCCACATTTTGAGTGGATGAGAAAAGAAATGGAAAAAAGGGTTAGTAGTGTCATGGAACCTTGTTAGAATATTAACTGGGCAGATGTTGTAGGAGTTGACCAGGCTGAGTCTGAGAGAGAGGGATCAAAGACATCATTAGTTATGAGTCTCCTCACCCATAGAAGACATTTTAGGCCAGCCCGCCTTGAATTACTTTCTATGTTTAACTCCTAATTTCCCTTGACCCTTGGAAGTTCAGATTCTTGTAGAGAGCTCAAGCTTACAATAAACCTTTATACACATTGGAACTGCGTGGATCTCCTGAAATCTTCGGTGCTTGACAGATGCTTTTGCAATATACGTCATTTCTTGGAGAAAGTGGACAGATATTCCAAATTCCCCAAATTGTGTGGGTTGTTTGTTGTTTTTGAGCTAGTTAGTAGGACTGTGTGCTACCAAAGCCACCAGTGACAGAGTAATTAGTGCCCAATTGAGTTAAACATGTTATAAGAGACGAATGAAGTTTTTACCCAAACTCTGAACATTTTTTAAAATCAATCTATATTGTTCTTCTCCACTTTCTGGCATATGATTAGGAAGTTAAAAACATAAACAAAACTTGAAACACAACACACCAGGTAGCACACATATTCCCTGCAATAATCCCCTAAAATGGGATTCACCTAGCTTCTTGGCCCAGTGTCCAAGAAAAAATATATAAGCTTTTACTGACCATTGGGACTCAGGCCTTTTGAATTTTGGGATAAGGAGGGGCAAATTGTTCCGCTGGCCGACACAGCAACAGAAGTTAAGCCTCCTAGATACCAATATATGCTGTTGTGTAATTGCATGGACTCAGAACCTGCCTACCTGTCAGGTCTCATGGAATTGGCAGAAATAACTATAGATAGGCAGTCCTGCAGTCTTGTCCTATGAAGGTCTTATAGGTGACCAGCAGCACCTTGAACTGCATCCAGAAACATACTGGGAGCCACTGCAGCTCAAAAGTAGTGGTGTTGAAGGAGCCTGCCGAGGAGACAATGTTAAATGAGTTTAGTGCACCTGCATTCTGAACTGCTGCAGTTTTTGAACGACTTTCAAAACTAGCCCCATGTAGAGGGACAGCGTATATATTGAATGCTCCCCATTCACAATAATACTGCTACACCTGTACTGCCAGTTTTGATGTTCTCTGTATTTCTTTGCCTTTATTACTGGCTGTTGCTAGAGGTGTTATGGATAGGCAAAACATTAACAGGAGTATGAAGATAGTAACGAGGATGATATGATGCAGTCTGTCTTTATTCCTAGATGTTTATTTATTAGTGTTCTTCTCATTTTAGTTCTTGAGGAAGTTGATCCACAAAAAGTACATATTTTGGGAGGGCTGGTGGATGAAACCATTCAAAAAGTAAGTATATTGAACATATTATGATAGTCTTACAGAAATAGCTAGGTAGTGTTTTAGTGGGGAACTGCAGGAACCTATCTCTTCCTAAATATAATTTATATGTGAACAATTAGTAACATAATTAAAATAGAGCTTCTGGGTTTGGAGGATAGGCATCATAAGCTTTTTAGGGAATCTAATAGCCAGATGTAGTTCTGTTTTAAGAAAACCAGCATAAAAACCATTTCCTCCCTTCCTCCTTTCAGTAGATATAATTTGTTTTTGTAGAAACTCACTTTCCACATTGCCCAGGAAAGACATCTGCAGACAGCACGATTGCCTATTCAAGAGTACATGGTAAAAAACATCAATGCAAAAAATTACCACTCAACAACCTTAGCAATCAACCAAGGTAAGTAATGCACACACCGGTTGATAGAATTCACTGCCATCTTATTTGCAGGCACGATATTTACCACCAGCTTTCCTATACAATTTAGAGCTGGAATTACCATAGCTGTTGCAGATGAACTCCTGATAACTTGCATAGATGGTGTTGGTCCATTTTTATTTTATTTTTGAAAATTACACCTTTCTGACAATAGTTGCACAGTTGATTTAGGCACTCTGAAGTTTTGGACTCAGTTCTCTACAGAATTGATCTTCGCTTTTATTTATTGTACTTTTTAGGGTACAAAACGTTGTATCACATGATGAACTGTTCAAGAAATTGTTCCTCTTTAGGTAAACATAGTCTTAACAGAGGGGAGCGGTCCTATGAGATAGGGGCAAATAGGCATTAAATAGTAGAGGTCTACCTTGAGCAAAGCAGTAAAGAGTCATGCTGTATTAAAGAACACAAATGTTTCAATGATTGTTGGAAAATAAACAGTCTAAAAATATCAAGAGTGGGCATTGTTTCTATAGAAGGTCTGTGTTAATGTCGTTATTGGATTTGATACTCCTTGTAATTTTCATGATGTTTTTGTAATTTTGTAATTATCCAATGCATTTTTTTTTAGTGTTCGATGCCTTATCAACTTTCTATGATACAAAGAGTTGGGAAGAAGCACTTAAAGCTGCTGTTTCTCCTGGAAAGGGATACGTCTTCAAAGACGCACAATGACAAAAGGGTTCTGGATACAAATAGCAGAAAACAAGATTTGGTCTGCCTTTGGTAACATACAAGAGACTCTTTTACCTAATTGCATTCCAGTGATTAAAATTTTCAGTGGTAAATTATGGGAGTTTGACTCCAGCACTACTGTATATACTGTAGAAATGTGGAGAGAATAAATGATTATTTAATTGATCTTCATTTCTGCTTATTGTACTTCTTGGAGAAAAGACTGGGTCTCTCATTGCTTATTCTTGGTGAATCTATTAGAAGGGTTAAAGTATTGTTTTACACTGCAGTTAATTGCGCTTATTACTGATATACACTTTTTAAAAAACATGACATTTGTGCTGGGAATTTTTGCTGAAAACAATGAGTCTTTCATAATGAATGGGTAGTTTTTCCTGCACTCATAGGCAAAGGAGCTGAGGTTATGTATATTTATTTTTAATGTAAATGTTTTATTTGCTCTGATTTCAGATTAAATCTCCTTGCCACCATTATTTACCCTTCCAAACATAGCTGAGTCGAGTAATTGCCTTATTAGGAGGGTTCTAAAATTAAGGATAGGTAGAATAGAATAGAATAGAATAGAATAGAATTTTATACCACTTAATAAGGCCTTGGTAAGGCCTTGGAATACTGCATTTAGTTTTGGTCGCTACGATGCAAAAACAATATTGAGACCCTAGAAAAAGTGCAGAGAAGAGCAACAAAGATGATCAGGGGACTGGAGGCTAAAACATATGAAGAACGGTTGCAGGAACTGGGTATGTCTTGTTTAATGAAAAGAAAGATCAGGGGAGACATGATAGCAGTGTTCCAGTATCTCAGGAGTTGCCACAAAGAAGAAGGAGTCAACCTATTCTCCAAAGCACCTGAGGGTAGAACAAGAAGCAATGGGTGAAAACTAAACTAAGAGAGAAGTAACTTGGAACTAAGGAGAAATTTCCTGACAGTCAGAACGATGGATCAATGGAACAACTTGCCTCCAGAAGTTGTGAATGCTCCAACACTGGAAGTTTTTAACCAGATGTTGGATAACCATCTGTCTGAAGTAGTGTAGGGTTTCCTGCCTAAGCAGGGGGTTGGACTAGAAGACCTCCAAGGTCCCTTCCAACTCTGTTATTATTATTATTATTATTATTATTATTATAATAAAATAGAATAGTTCTGCAACCCAACAGGACCGGCACAGACTTCAGAGGATAATCAGAACTGCAGAAAGAACAATTGCTGCCAATCTGCCTTCCATTGAGGACCTGTATACTGCATGAGTCTAAAAGAGGGCTATGAAAATATTTACTAACCTCTTGCATCCTGAAACTATTTCAACTCCTACCCTCAAAATGTTGCTACAGAGCACTGCACACCAAGACAACTAGACACAAGAACAGTTTTTCCCCCAAATGTCACCATTCTGCTAAATAATTCCCTCAACACTGTCAAATTATTTACTATGTCTGCACTATTATTACTACTAGTTTTTTCTCATCATTCCTATTACCTATTTTCTCCCACTTATGACTATATGACTGCAACTTGTTGCTTGTATCCTTAAGATTTTTTATTAATATTGATTGTTTCCTCATTGCATATTTGACCCCTATGACAATCACTAAGTGATTCTTAACAAATGTATATTTTCTTCTATGTACATTGAGAGCATATTCACCAAAGACAAATTCCTGCATAGGTACTCAGAAGCAAGGCCACTTTGGTAGAGCTTACTTCCTGCTAATTAACTAGGTCTTTATTAATTAGGTATAATAAAGAGATGCATTGCTGTGTTTGCTTAGAAACAGCCGGCCGGTTAGAGCCGTGCGATTGGCGTCCCTATCCAAGGTTCTGATAGGGCGCTTTCCATAGTTACTTTGTAAGCGGGAAAGCTACTGTGTATTTGATTGGTTCCTGCCTCAGCCAGGGCTTGCTATATAACACTGTGTGCATTGTATGTTTCTCTAAGCCTGTACCTGCCTGTCTGGCATGCATGCCGTATTAAAGCCATCTGTTAAATAAGGCCTCCTCTGTTTTACTGGCGACGAGGATTCTCGCCATTTCTTGAAGAATTCTATGCTTGGACTCTGTACGTAAGTGAAAATGTCAGTGCAGCTTACTTTCGCCCCTTTCAATCCCCAAGGGGAGACATGGGAGTCCTATGTTGCCCGTTTCGATTGCTTCTTAATCTCCAACGGGTACACGGAAATTTCCGGAGACAGGAAAAGGTCTTATTTCCTGGGGTTTTGTGGCCCCGAGATGTTTGAAACTGCCCGAGCATTGTTTGCCCCTACTTCAATCCACGATGTATCTTGGGAAGATTTTTTAAAAACCTTGCAGGATCATTATGCCCCGGCTCCATCTCGTTGTGCGAGGCGCTATAAATTTTACCAGCGGAACCAAGCCGAGGGGGAGTCTATAAATGACTATGTGGCCGCCCTGCGCCGTGCGGCACTGTATTGCGAGTTTGCTGACCTGAATGACTACCTCCTAGACAGGCTTGTAATTGGGGTGAGAGACGGTCAGCTTAAGCGGCGTCTCCTGGCCATTAGGGATTTGACATTTCAAGCGGCGCTAGCGGAGGCTCGTGCGTTTGAGCTGTCAACGCAGTCGCTGGCAGCCATGGACAGCACCGTTAATATCACCCGAAAGACTACAGTTTCCACTGATAGGGCCACCGTTCTTCCTGAAGAGGATGGCAGTCATGAAGCAGAGGAGGAGGAGGTGTGCAAATTGGCAGTGAATAGGAACCGAGACGCTCCTGTTACCCGTCCCAGGCCACCCCAGTCACCTTGTCAGGGCTGTGGGGGCAATCATCTGAGGTCCTCCTGCCCTTCCCGTGATGCCGTGTGTTGGCATTGTGGTGCCAAAGGGCACCTTTCCAGAGTCTGCCGTTCCCGCAGAGTTTCTACAGCCACGGCCCGTGAGCAACGGGAACCCCAGGGTTTCATTCCCCGATGGCAGAAGAAATTCCCTTCAAACCGGCGTGAGGATTGCAACGCTATTTATAGTCGGCCACGTTTGGCTACCACTTTTGTGAAGGAGATGTCTAGTTCAGCGGAAAAGATCTCGTTGGAGGTCCAGTTGGGCGCTTCGAGGTGCCCTAGGCAAGTGGACACTGGATCTGCCCATTCCTTAATTTCGTGGGCGACATTGAAGCGCTGTTTTCCAGCTATCAGCAGAGGTCGCCTGTCTCCATGCGCTGTGCAACTGAAAGACTATCAAGGGACACCAATTCCTATTTTTGGGGAGGGCCGTTTCCCAGTCCGTTTCAAAACTTTTGTGGGCAATTTGCCTCTTATTGTAATTAATGGGCCTTTCTCTAATCTTTTAGGATTGGACTGGTTCAAGGCTTTGGGACTCTCAGTGACTGGGGTAAATACTGTCAGTGATATGGGAAGGTTTGAGGTCCTGGCGCGGGAGTTTCCAACAGTATTTGATGGTCAGTTGGGCTGTTATACGGGAACCCCGATTTCATTTGGTTTGAACCCGCAAGAACCGGCGGTTCGTTTAAAAGCCCGCTGGGTGCCCATTCCCCTCCGGCCGAAAGTGGATGAGGAACTGGACAGACTGATTGCCCAGGGGGTGCTAGAACCGGTGGATCAGGCAAAATGGGAAACCCCGGTGGTCATTGCTTTCAAGGGGGATGGGGGAATTAGGCTGTGTGGGGACTATAAATGTTCCATTAACAAAGCGTTGGCACACCACTCATATCCGTTGCCAGTGGTGCAACAGCCGCTGCACACCTTGGGAAAGGGTCGGGTGTTCGCGAAGCTTGACCTGTCTCAGGCTTATCAGCAGCTTCCCGTTGACCCCCCTAGCTGCAGAAGCGCAGTCAATCATCACCCATCGGGGGGTATTCAAGTGTCACCGCTTACAATTTGGGGTCTCCATTGCCCCAGGACTATTCCAGGGCCTGATGGAAAGGTTGCTATATGGGCTCGAAGGAACTGTGCCATATTTTGATGACGTCCTGGTGTCGGGGAGTTCCACAGACGAGTTGATGGCACGAGTAAGAAAGGTTTTGTCCAAGTTCAGGGACGCGGGGCTTAAACTAAAAGAAAAAAAGTGTGTTTTTGGTGTCCCGAGGGTGGAATTCCTGGGCTTTATTGTAGATGGGGAGGGAATTCACCCCACCCCTGAAAAGACACGGGCGATTAGGGATGCCCCCAGGCCACGTTCCAAGGCTGAGCTGCAAGCTTTTTTGGGACTTTTAAATTTTTACGCGGTTTTTATTCCGCATAAGGCATCGGTGGCCGAGCCTTTACACCGGCTTTTGGACAAGCACTCAAACTGGCACTGGGGATGAAGGGAGGAATTGGCATTCAACGGGGTCAAGGCAATACTCTTGTCCAACAATGTGCTGACCCAATACTCACCTGGTTTACCTTTAATTTTGACTTGTGACGCTTCACAACACGGGGTGGGCGCTGTCCTCAGTCACAGGCTGCCAAGTGGAGCCGAAGCCCCTCTGGCATTTTTCTCTTGCACATTGGCTTCGGCAGAGAGAAATTATGGACATATCGACAAGGAGGCGCTGGCACTAATTGCGGGGGTCAAGCGGTTCCACGATTACTTATATGGGAGGCATTTCAAATTAGTCACAGACCACCAACCATTGCTGGGGCTTTTATCAGGCAGCCGTCAAAGTCCGGTAGTCCTTTCACCCAGGATGTCACGTTGGATCGTTTTCCTAGCGAACTACAATTATACGTTATCCTATAAGCCAGGACGCCACATAGCACACGCTGATGCCCTGAGCAGATGCCCGCTGCCAGATGTTCTCGTCGACCCTGCT
This sequence comes from Erythrolamprus reginae, assembly GCF_031021105.1. Classification (NCBI taxonomy): domain Eukaryota; kingdom Metazoa; phylum Chordata; class Lepidosauria; order Squamata; family Dipsadidae; genus Erythrolamprus; species Erythrolamprus reginae. The sequence goes on along the minus strand of NC_091951.1, from coordinate 235,489,392 downwards.
CCGGCGTGCTCCGTGTTTGCTCTATCTGAGAGCACTATTCCTATTTCTGCAACCGAAGTAGCGGGTGTAACTGGTCGAGATGCCATTCTGTCCCAAGTAAGGCAATGGGTGTTAAGAGGATGGCCAGTTGCAGCCCCCGCAGATGTTTTTGTCCCATTTTTCAGGTGTCAATCAGAGTTCTCTGTAGAAAAGGGGGTGGTGCTGCGAGGAAGCAGGGTGGTAATTCCAGAAACCTTGCGCAGCCAGGTGCTGGCCTTATTGCATAGGGGTCACCCTGGCATAGTGCGCATGAAGAGCTTAGCTCGGGACTATGTTTGGTGGCCTGGGTTGGACAAGGCGGTAGAGCTAAGAGTAGCTGGATGTGCAGCGTGCCAGGAAAGTCGCCCTTTCCCTCCTCGAGCCGAGCCGCTGGTATGGGAGCCGCCAGCTGGACCTTGGGCTCGTATACACATTGACTTAGCCGGTCCCTTTATGGGACAGACCTTCCTAATAATCGTGGATGCCCATTCGAAATGGGTGGAGGTTGTCCAGCTCAGATCTACCTGCGCTCAGGCGATCATAGACGCCCTACTGACTTTATTTGCCACGCATGGGTTCCCCGACCTTCTCGTTTCTGACAACGGTCCCCAGTTCACTGCGGTGCAGTTTGAGTCATTCTTAGCATCTGCTGGCATCAGACATGCGTTAAGCTCGCCTTGGCATCCGGCCAGTAATGGCCAGGCGGAACGGGCAGTTAGGTCTGTAAAAGACGCCCTTAAGAGGATGCCACAAGGTTCTTGGCAGGAAAGGCTAGCAGATTTGATGCTAGCGCAACATTCCACCCCCTGTGTGGCCACGGGTAAAACCCCAGCCGAACTTTTGATGGGTCGCAAGCTCCGCATCATTCTTGATAGACTGCACCCATGGTACTCACAATCAGTGCAGTGGCCAGTAACCCCGACCCGGCAGGTAAAAATTGGAAACACTGTTTTTGTCAGGTCATACTCAGGAGGACGGAATTGGGAAAGGGGAACAGTAAGCAGAGAGCTGGGGCCTCGATCTTTTGAAATCGAACTTGGGGATGGAAGGGTTTGGAAGAGGCATTTAGACCAGATCCGGATTGACAGGGCGAGCGATCTCCAAAGGGAAGGAGATGGTGAGCAGTCGGGATCGGCTCACAGTCAGTTTCAGCTGCCCGAAAGACTGTCAGGGGAAAACGCCTCCTCAAAGTCATTAAGGGGTGAGGAAGTTCTGGATTCAGAAGAGGGAGTGCAAGAATCAAATTCGGAGAGGATTTCCGAGCAGGCGGTCATGCCTCGGCGCTCCGAGAGAGTGCGCTACAAACCGGCATATTTAAAGGACTATGTATGTGTCAATCAAGGGGTTAGGAGTGCTGTGTTTGCTTAGAAACAGCCGGCCGGTTAGAGCCGTGCGATTGGCGTCCCTATCCAAGGTTCTGATAGGGCGCTTTCCATAGTTACTTTGTAAGCGGGAAAGCTACTGTGTATTTGATTGGTTCCTGCCTCAGCCAGGGCTTGCTATATAACACTGTGTGCATTGTGTGTTTCTCTAAGCCTGTACCTGCCTGTCTGGCATGCATTCCGTATTAAAGCCATCTGTTAAATAAGGCCTCCTCTGTTTTATGCATGTTTTCCATTTTCAGTGAGTTACAAAAGACGCTGCTACTACCTGTAATAGGCTGTGAAAACAGTCCTGGGAAACAGGAGGCAGAGCCATTATGTAGGCATCAATCCTTCCTATTTCCTAAGGTTATTCATGCAGCCCTTTAAACCACCTGTGATGCTTCACCGCCTGTGACCCTTGGCGTGTCAGGCAGTTTTGGGCTGAAAAAGTGAGTGGCCCAAAGTTGCCATGTGACCCTCCATGGCTTAGGTAAATAAGAATCTGGGTCTTCTTTGGTGTTAGTCCAACATCTTATCAAGTACACACATAGAAACATAGAAGTCTGACGGCAGGAAAAAACCTCGTGGTCCATCTAGTCTGCCCTTATACTATTTTCTGTATTTTATCTTAGGATGGATATATGTTTATCCCAGGCATGTTTAAATTCAGTTACTGTGGATTTATCTACCACGTCTGCTGGAAGTTTGTTCCAAGGATCTACTACTCTTTCAGTAAAATAATATTTTCTCATGTTGCTTTTGATCTTTCCCCCAACTAACACACCACTGCGTTTATTTAAAATACCAGAAAGAGGAGTCCCAGACAAAAGACAGATACCCATGGTACGGTTTCTTTAACCTTGGTCAACATTTCCACAACTTGACACCCGCTAACACTGTAAGATAATATGTTCAGCAGATCTCTCCAATTTGACCCACAGCTATTCTTAAGTAGCAGTTAACATTGAAAAAACCTTCAGAAAAGATTGATCTCGTGTCTTTTTCACTTAAGGAGAATGGGGGGAGGGTGTGTGTAGTAAAACTGGATGTGAATTAACATACTATTTCTGATTTTTTTAAAAATGAGAAATGACTTATTTCCTTGACTTCATTCAAACTTCAACTATTAATATCCATTGACAAATGAAACCAAACAATTGCTTCAGTTTTCCTTCAAGCCATTCTTTTACACATCCCCTGCTTTTATTAGAATTTCCCAGGGTTATACATTTATCAGGCCAACTCAGAAGGTCACAAAAATACGCAAGTTTTCAAAATAGCTAATTCTCTTTATAATGAATTTAACAGTAGTTACGCTGTTAGTGCAAAGAAACGAGAAGCGAGAAGAGACAACTTAGCAAATCCACCTCATGTGCACGATGAAGCTTTGAACTGTTGTATAAGGCAGAAAAGAGAAGTGGTGAGGGCCGTATATTGACACACACACCGTTTTAAGCTTCGGTTGGAGTAATCGTCATGAGTTTGTCTGCTTGCCTCCAAAAACTGTTGATAGCTACATAAAACATCCCTCAGGTTGGTTTTAAGGCTTGTGTGCCCACTACTGCAAAAACCACAGTTTGTGAACTGTAGGCATGCTTCTGTCAACTGGAGAAGGTTCTGGAAGGTGTTTTGAATTATCATAGGTGTCTCTGGAGAAGGGCCTTGTGCTTTGATAATCTTCTGGCAATTAGCTAACAGTCTCTTTGATTCCACCTGCAAGGCGTTCTTGTTTTCTGAAAAAAGGGCAGCGCATTGATCCTCTGGATGTTTTCTTTGGCTTCCTGAAGAACGCTTCAAAATTTCCTTCAGCTCTACTACATCCCCTAACAAGTGGCAGAAGTCAAATGGCGAGACAGACCATTTTTCTTTCATGCAGCTCAGTTCTTGGATCGGCAATTCTGGGAGGTATCTGTGATTCTGAGAATCTCTAGGGGTCCCGTTCATATAAGTATGTTCTTGGTGGTGCCTGGCGGGATTAAAATATGAAGGCAGTGGGTTTCCTGTTGAAGGTGGGGTCGTTAAGGGTCCTTCAGAAATGCTACTTGCGAAGGGTTTGGCGCTGTCTAATTCTGATTCATTTTCTGTCCCATGGAAACAGCTGGCATAAGACAACTGGCAGCTGCATCTCTCGCGTTTATGTCCAGGTGTAAATGTTTCCTCAGAATTCACCAAACATGGCGGACCTGTGTCACTGAATGCCACTGCACCTCCAGTTGCATTGTCAGAAGACAGAAAGGATAGAGCTGACGTACAGTTTTTCTCACTGGGTCTGGCAGCCTTAGACAAAATGTCAAATGAAGGGTAACCCTGTCCCGCTGAATTGTCAGTTTTGCTCTGTTTTATGTTCTCTGAGGAAACCATTAGTGAACTAGATCTCTTATTTTTATAATCTGCAACGAGACCATTTCCTGTGAGGTTTCCCCCCTCTGTTTTAAAGTCACCAGCCACGTCTGTAGACTGGCACAGATTACGAGACATACTCATGGCTGATAAGTGGGCTGGGACTTGATTTATAACGCCATCTTTCAAAGATAAATTATTAACGCCCAGGCCATTTCGGCTAGTAATTCTTTGGCGCTCGTCATCTGCTTGCTGACAGATTTTTGCATTTCCTGCTGCTGAACTGAAATTTGGCCAGCAAATTCGGCCTGATGTATCGCTGCAGTTGAAAAATAGTTGAGTTACATTTGAAGTCCCCAGACGTTTTTCATCTCCCGATTTCTGTGTAGCATCCTTATTTGACAACTGGCTGGTACCTTCTTCAAACTTCAAGTCTCCAAGGGCGTGGCTGGAGTCACACAAGATGGAGTCACTTTTGACTCTCTTGCAGGGATCTGACAAAACCTGTTCCTGTTTCTTAGTTTTCTCTGCAGGGAGAGAATCCAGGTCCAAGACTGGGGCGAAAGATGAAGGTTTGTCTTGGATGCTGTTCGGAGATCCTGAAGGTTTGGTAGTAGTGTGTATTATTTCCTCAATCAATACATAGCTGATTCCTGTTGGAGGTTTGATTGTACTCGCTTTTTTGTGAAGTTCTTGCTTTACGGCACTCTCTGCTTTTACTTCACAATGTCCCTGAACTTGTCTAGCCATTTCTGTAAGCTTTTCTGTTTTTTCTTTGCAAGAGGGATCAAGATCTTCCCGGTGAAAATTAATTTCTGGTGTATTTAAATGGGGACTCTGATGGAGGGGCATATAAAAAGAATCTAAAGAACCAACGCTTGAGTCTAAACTTCCTCCTCTTGCCTGTGCAGAGGCCAAGCGCAAGACTGAATTCGGTACTGATGAATTCCGCCCTGTTTCTGTTGAATCAGGTGAAGAGGTTGAATTTTGGACCACCTGGGTTTTCTGTGTGGCTTCGAGAAGATTGGGAATTTGCTGGGGTTCCTTCAATAAAGTCTCCGCTGCGGGGTTTCCAATTCCTGAAATGGTTGTGTCTTTACTGCAACGAACATTGGTTTCCAGGGATGAAGCTCTGGGGAAACTAACTTGGGAAGTATAATTTGTCTCGAGGAAGGACCTTCTTTTCCTCAAATTGTTGGCACCCATTGGGTCTTTTCCTGGCTTGGGTTTCATCCTTCTGCTTTGCCTTGACAGGATGTTTTCATCCAAACTGCCACAAGATGGCAACTCTTGGGAAGGATGTAAAGGCAGAATTTCAGAACCTAAAAAATTTAAAAAAGAGGGCATAAATATGGAGAATTACTTTTTTGTCCTATTTCAGAAGTCGTTTGTGAAAAGATTTGTGTTGCTGCTGCTGCTGTGTGTGAATCGTCTAAAGGTGTACAGTGTTCCCTCGATTTTCGCGGGTTCGAACTTCGCGAATAGCTTATACCATGGTTTTTCAAAAAATATTAATTAAAAAATACTTCGCGATTTTTTTCCTATACCACGGTTTTCCCCGCCCGATTATGTCATAGGTCATCGCCAAACTAATAATTTTTGCAAATAAATAACAAAAAAATAATAATAATTGTTAATAAATAATTATGTTTATAAATATCAGGATCACTAAGTATTTTATTCAATGGTGAGTACCAGTAATAATGGTGAGTAAATGGTTGTTAAGGGAATGGGAAATGGTAATTTAGGGGTTTAAAGTGTTAAGGGATGGCTTTTGATACTGTCCATAGCCAAAAATGGTGTATTTACTTCTGCATCTGTACTTCGCGGAAATTCGACTTTCGCGGGCGGTCTTGGAACGCATCCCCCGCGAAAATCGAGGGAACACTGTATTCGATTCCTTTCTTTTTGCAAGCTAATAAAGAAACTAGGGAAATGCCAGGTGTAATGTAGTGCCCTGCCTCCCTCACCCTGACTAACACTGAGAAATAATCTATTGTAAGCAACTCAAAAGCATCACCACTACAAACAGATTTGGAGATATACTTACCCATCATCCTCTTCCATCCACTTTTGTATCTTTTTATGGCACAAAGGGATGAAAAGTTGAGAGAGACTAGAGAAACCCTGCTGTCACAGGGTAGTAGTTAGTAGTAGTAAATTTCTAGTTTTTAAAAAAACTACCGTACATTAAAACTTTCTCACATAATCGTTCCACCACTTATAATTACATGAACACAAATAGTAAGTACCGCAACAATCTATTTCCATATATTGATTCTTTTGGCAACTAAAAGGAAAAAAAAAACCATCAGAAAAAATGTAATAATAGAAAACACTGAACTGGAATTTTCTTTGCAATAGGTTTTGTAGAATAGCCATTAAGTCTAGCCTTAGGCACCCTTGGAAGCAAAATATAATAATAATAATAATAATAATAATAATAATAATAATAATAATAATTATAATTATAGTTATTATTATTATTTGTTGTTGTCGATGTTGTTGTTGTTGTTATTATTATTATTATTATTATTATTATTATTATTAATTAGATTTGTATGCCGCCCCTCTCCGCAGACTCGGGGCGGCTCACAAGAGCAATAGTAACAATATAACAATGTAACAAATCTAATATTTAAAAAACATCTAAAATACTGGGCAGCTATAAGGAATAATATATTTGAATATGCAATAATAACTGCTAGATATCAGTAAGTGAATCAATCAGCTTTAATTATTCGAAGGGCCTCATATTGATACCATAGCCATCACTCCTTCCCCTGACCAGGTGTGACAATGTGAGACCCCATGAGTAACTGTGTGAAATGTGCAAGGATCGCTAAGGGTAGCAGTCAAAATAACAATCCTATATAATAATAATAATAATAATAATAATAATAATAATAATAATAATTACTCAAGACCCACCTTTGTCGCCAGGAAGGAATTAAGATATTCCTTCCCCTAGGCCATTACAAGTTATGCATGCTATGTTTGTGTGTATGTTTGGTTTTTTATAATGAGGGTTTTTAGTTGTTTTATTAAATTGGATTGTTACATGTTGTTTTACCATTGTTGTTAGCAGCCCCGAGTCTGCGGAGAGGGGCGGCATACAAATCCAATAACTAAATAATAATAATAATAATAATAATAATAATAATAATAATAATAATAATAATAATTATTATTATTATTATTATTTATTAGATTTGTATGCCGCCGCTCTCCGAAGACTCGGGGCGGCTCACAACAATAATAAAAACAATATTATAGTAGAACAAATCTAATATTTTTAAAAAACATATAAAACCCTATCATTATTTAAAAAACCAAACAACACATTCATACCAAACATAAAACAAAATATAAAAGAGCCTGGGGGAAAGGTGTCTCAACTCCCCCATGCCTGGCGGTATAAGTGAGTCTTGAGTAGTTTAAAAGACCTTGGGAGGTTCGTACCACAACAAAGAGACTCCAGGGATTATCTTTTAACTTACCTGCTTGTGGCTCTGTTGGGGTCATCCTTTTGCTTCCATCACAAATGTTATCATCTGAATTAGTCTTTTTAAAGCCAGGGGGAGATCTCAAGACAAAGGCAAGCGCCTGGCCCTCAATGATTTTCTCATAGTCTCCAGGCTCCTGCAAAGAACAGCTTTCAGGACTGTCACTCTGGGTATTCTTCCCTCCACTGCTGGCTGGAGAGAGATTGGCACAGAGGCTGTAGTACTCCATGACGTTGCTTTGGGCCAACTTGGACTCTAGAACACTCCCACCATTTTCTCTCCTGGATTCCTCTTCCGACTGTGGAAGACCCGGACTGGATAATAGGGGCGGCAGGAAGAAAGCAAAAAAATTTTCTTGTGACGTTCCGCTTTCCTCATCTCCATCCGCACTAAAAATGACCATCTTGTCATTATGGGCCAATTTCTGAAGAGCAGAGTTACAAAACTGAAAAATCTCCGGATGGCTTGCTGAGCACGCTTCTAAATCATCTTCCTCCAAGGCATCCAGGGAGTCGCTTGAGCCGCTGGACTTCGGCCCCCTGCTTTCCGTGTTGGCTGAATCAGAGGCTTCTGAAAGGCTATCGCTTATGCTGTACCCGTTGGAAAAGCTCATTTGTTTGTCCTCCAAGGTCTTCCTTTCTTGCTCCAGGTCTTCCTGCTCTCTTTCCTCCTCAATTGGGGGACTTATAGTGCTGTACTTAGGAGAATGTGTGTCTGAGAAACGGTCCAAGGAGGAATCTGGCTCAGAAGAGTCTTCAGAGTCACTGCAGGTTCTAGATTCATATCCTGAAAACACATACAGACAATTTCCTTGGAGTTGCACCTTCTTTCCAAGCAAACTTAGAACACAGCTGAAATAAAACCTCCCTGAAAAGATCCTTAAAATGACTGTACAGATAAATATGAAAAAGTATTCCTCTGTACACTATTTATCTGTACACTATTGTGCCTACCGTCTGTTGTGGTTAGCTCTGGCCCAGCTCCTGCCCCAAGGACTGTGGATGTGGGGGAGACATCCACATGCTGCAGGCCTGTTTTGCTCCCGGTGGAATCTGATGATGAAGGCTCCTCTGACCAAGAAGACATGAGTGACAGGGAGGAGGAGAGTGTGGCAGACAGCTCAGAAGGAGATCAATTATCTAGCTCCTCCTTGGATTCGGAACAGGAGTTAATGATACAGCCATGCATGCGGAGAGCGATGCATAGGCAACAACAACTGAGAGATTATTATCAAAGAAAATGAAACCACCTGTGGTTGGGTGGGGCTGTGGTAATTAGTCAGGCTGCTATAAATAGCAGCCTGTGGGTTTGGCTATTGTGGAGGATTATCTGATTGTTGTGTTTCATGACTGCTTTACTGACTTTGACTTTTTGTGTGCTGATTTTTCCCCGCTTTGAAACTAAACCAGAGCAAAGTGTGTTTCACTTTGTGAAAGAAGAAGGACTGTGAATTGCCTCACAGCTGCAAGCTAAGTATCATAGAAATGATAAGGGACTTGTACAAATTACCAGTTTGTTTGGAGATGAGTGCTCTTTGCTATACAAAAAGAGCGCTTAGTTTATTTGAATTTTCGGTATAAAGAACGTTGTTTTGAATTTTTAAACATGTGTGTGTCTGAAATTGTATCTGTGCATTTTCGGGAGGATTCTACCAGAGAGCTCGACAGAACACCGTCCCTGTCCTTCTATCCTATCCTATTCTCGGCAGTGTCCAAAGGATAACATGTCTGTTATCAAAGGATCAAAGGATGTCTTAAGTGACGTTTTTGAATGTCTGTCTCAATATATGGGGTCTGTGGGGATCTGGATGGGGGAAAGTTAGCTCAGTTTCAACTATAGGAAGCCTGATAATTTTGATTGCATGCAAAATTATGAGAACTGTGCCCTGAATGGTAACTCTGGTGTTGGTGCATGCACCTGAAATTAGATGAATTCGCATTCAAATGTGACAGAAACATCTCCCAGATCCTTTCTGTCTATCTCTATGACCATTTCCAATGGTTCTCCTAAGAATCCTTTTGCTTTTGCCCATACAAATGAAGGGGGCAGTAAAGCTGTATAGAGAAGAATACATAACACACTAAGACAGGGGTAGGCAAAGTTGGCTCTTCTATGACATGTGGACTTCAACTCCCAGAATTCCCAAGCTAGCATTATTGACTTAGGAATTCTGGGAGTTGAAGTCCACAAGTCACAGAAGAGCCAACTTGGCCTACCTCTGAACTAAGACATTAGTTGCTAAATATATGGACGTATTTCTAGCAGCAGGTGTACTATTGAGCTTGGAACAATCCCTCTCACTCCTTTACTTATTTATGAAAAACTTGCTTTTTACCTTCCTCAGCAGAGATCCGGTGCATTTGAGGTTTTCTCTCCTCCCAGATGAACATGGAGCTGCTTGAATCTACAAGCATTCTGTAGTAACCACTGATGAGGCAAGCCAGGTCTTTGGCACTGTTGGACTCCAGCAGCACAGTAAGCACCTTGTATAGAAGACGGGAAGCATGACGAGCTGAAATGCTCCTGGACAGAGTAATTATATCAAAATAGATATGAAATATAGTTACCTTTATATCTTGGAGGTAGATCTTCACCATGCTTACTTTGTCGGATTCTTTAGTGAGCTCCAGTCTGCTGATGTTAGCAAATTCCGCCAGCAAGGTTACGATGTTGAGTTTGCTATTAACCACTTGACTGATTCCATATTTGGCTCCCACCAGCAAGGCAATGCACGTCTCTCTATCCTGTAGCTTCACGAAGGGAAAAGCAGTTTATGACCAAACTTAGAAAAGAACAAACTCATGCCTATGTATTCAGTGGCTAACAATATCTATACAGTATAATTAGGACATGTAAAGAAACCCACACAGGTGAAGCCGTGATGGGTTCCAAAGGGTACGGTCAGGTATGCAGAACCGGTAGGGAAAAAATGATTTTTTTTTCTTTTTTTCCCTTCTGGGCTCTGGGTATGTTTTTCCTATTGCGGTAAATGAGGTTGAATGTGTGTGTGTTAATATAGTAGATAATGTATATTTTTGTGTACTTGTGTGTAATATGTATGTGTACCTGTGTGTAATATGTATGCACACATATGCCATATATACATAGAATTAAATAGTATATTTTGGATGTTAAGTAATAGTAAAAAGGTAAGGAAATTGTATCTCTTTGAGATGAGGAGAGGCCAGGCACCCTCACCCAAACCCTTGATGTGAGTGACGTCAAGTTCATTTATTTTATTTTATTATTTATTTTATTTATTAGATTTGTATGCTGCCCCTCTCCGAAGACTCACAACAATGATAAAAACAATATTATAGTGACACAAATCTAATATTAAAAGAAATAACTAAAATCCTATCATATTAAAAACCAGACAACACATACAAGTTGGCCACCTTTAAGCCAGTCACATGACCTTTAAGCCACCCCGTCATATGATCATCAAGCCACTCCCACCTGGTCACATGGCCAGCAAGCCACACCCACAAAATAAACCTGTGGCTTATTTACTACAGTGGTAGTAAAAAAGTTTGCAGTCATTCACTGAGATGAAGTAACACAATTTGAACTTTCATATCATATCATATTATGTTTAAATACACTCTGCTCTCGAGTAGATATTGCTGTCTGTTCAGAAGTTGTTTGAATAACGTTCTATATTAGCTAACAGTTAACCTTTTCTCACATTGCTTCCGGTGAGAAGATATGATAGAGACCCAGCAATGTTTTTTCTAAAGAGAAATCTCTCCCCACCCCCTCTCTCAAATAGTGGCTTACACTTGTGCTGTCTAAAGACTGGTTTAGAAATGTTTAGAATGTGTGAAATTAATCGTCATTAATTCAGAAATATGTAGTTAAACAACAGCTTATGTTTTATGAATGCAGCCAAAAGTTTACAAAAGCATTACAATGGGAATTGAGCAGCTCACTTTAACACAAATGCAATGTTTTATGAAACTTACTGGCAATCATTTGTGCTATGCTGTAGAGAAGAAAGCAGGAAATTACTCTGTTATTTCATTTATTAACTCCAGCACTGGATGATGGCAGCAGGTCTGTTTTTGTCTATATTATTATCAACTCAGGAAATTACTATTTCCACATACAGTAATTGGTTCTGGCAGAACATTTTTGGATTATCATAGCTCATCTTAACAGATGTGATCAAGCTGTGGGTCCCTCACAATTCATGCCTCTGAAAAATACTCACAGCTTTTAAAGTGATTGGCCAACCAGTTAATTGGAAGGAGAGTGTCAAGGTTGATTCTGGGAACAAATGGATGGAAGGAGGCCTTCCTGGACTGATCTTATGTGTTATCTATACATGGACACACCAATGGGATAAACAATTTTGAATTCAGAGACTCAAAATATAGGCACTCAACCTTTTAACACCAAACATCCTGCAGCCTGTTCGTAATCTGACTCTATATATCAGGCCCCCTTTCTGAATGGGGATGAAGAAAATGATTATGATATAAATATATAGGATCTATTTATTTCCTTGTCAAGCAAAATAGAAATAGCATCATGCATAGGCTTCAGGAAAAAAAGGTTCCTGGTTATTTCAAGGTCAAAATAAGAAAAGACTTTGACATTTCTAATGCCGATATTTAATTTCAGAACTCTTAAAATAACTGGGCCTTGTATACCACAAAAGGCATCTTCTCCTATGCCTTGTTTATTGTTACACATTAGACATTAACAGCAAAAAAGTGTTTCTGAAGCTTCCTGCAGCCATGGACAATTGTTTCACCTTGGGCCACACTCTTCCAAGGCTACACAAAGTCTGCTCTGTCCCCATCTCTCTAGTTGCCAGCACAATTTGAGGTGCTAATGGTTTAAAACCCTTCTTGATTTGCAACCTTTATATCTACAGGACCACTTTGTCCCACTACTAATTACTATCCAATAAGGTAGAACTAGCAACATTCATTTTTTATTGGTGTAAAATCTGAGACATCTACATGGGTGCTATTTTATTTTCATCTTCCATGAATTCAAGATGGCCCTCCCCCTCCTATTAGTAAACTCACAATATCTCTGTCAGTCAGGAAAGTAAGAGAGATACCTCAAGTAATAGCTAAACAAAGCATTAACACCAACTCCCCCCAGATATCAGAGTTGCCCCCACCCTCCTTGCCTTTCGTAAGCTCCTTAAAACCCACCTCTGTCGTCAGGCGTGAGAGAATTGAGACTTTCCCTCCCCCTAGGCTTATAAAATTTATGCATGGTATGTTAGTATGTATGATTGGTTTCTAAATTGGGGTTTTAAATTAACTTAAATATTAGATTTGTTTACATTGTATTATTATTGCTGTGAGCCGCCCCGAGTCTGCGGAGAGGGGCGGCATACAAATCTGATTAATAAATAAATAAGAGTGACAGCTCCCAGCTCTTGCTTCAGTTCATTAATTACTATGCAACTTTTGTTTCAGAAACGGGGCAGTCCTTCCTTCCTTCCTTCCTTCCTTCCCTCCCTCCCTCCCTTTTACTTTCTCTCTCTTTCTATCTGTAAACCACATTGGAAGCAGGGAACTTTTTTGGATGTGAGCAGTGATAGATGACTTAACATTGCCACACCCTAGGTTGTGTCACTGCATCATCATTGCAATCTGTCATGTGTGCATATGTCCTAGCATTTGATCACTTAATTTTATTTTGGCTCATATGGCAAGCAGTTCAATTCTAATCAATAAACATCAGATAACTGCCTTGTTTAATCTGGAAGAGGTACACATGATGACAAGGGGGTCTCAAAAGTCATTTTAAGACAGGGACCTAGCTAATTCAAATAAAGGATTCAAACTGTTTCCTTGCATTATGGCATTCCCAATGACACTGAGAAAAATGGAGTAAACAATGTCATTTGGCGGGACCCAGGGAAAGAGCCTTCTCTGTGGCGGCCCTGGCCCTCTGGAACCAACTCCCCCCAGAGATCAGAATTGCCCCCACCCTCCTTGCCTTTCGTAAGCTTCTCAAAACCCACCTCTGCCGTCAGGCATGGGGGAATTGAAATATCTTCCCCAGGCCTATATAATTTATGTAGGGTGTGTTGTGGGCATGTTTTTTAAATTATGGGTTTTTAAATTCGTATTATTAGATTTGTATTGTACATTGTTTCTATCACTGCTGTGAGCCGCCCCGAGTCTGCGGAGAGGGGCGGCATACTAAATAAATAAGTAAGTAAGTAAGTAAGTAAGTAAGTAAGTAAGTAAGTAAGTAAGTAAGTAAGTAAGTAAGTAAGTAAGTAAGTAAGTAAGTAAGTAAGTAAGTAAGTTAATCAATCAATCAATCAATCAACCAATCAACCAACCAACCAACCAATCAATCACAGGGATGATCTAGCTTTCATGCTGTAACACAAAGAGTTGAATGCAATGGTGGAAGGGCTGACACATTCACTAAAACTATTCACTAGTACTATTTTGCTGTAAAAATAAATCTCAACTGTTGGGTCCTTGATATTTTTTGAGCTTGGATTTTTTTTTGCAGACATTTCAATACCAGACTAGATATCCATCAGTGGAAAGGAGAGTGGGGTTCATTCAAATTCTGTTTATATAGGTATATTAAGCATCTTGCCTTGCCAATCTTTGTGTGGGTGTGGCTTCCTTTTCGAAGGTTCCTTGATTAAGGTGTTATTCTGGGCCCTGAGTGTTTATCTAAACTAAACAATGTCGTTCGGCGTCAACTAAACAATGTCGTTTGGCGGGACCCAGGGGAAGAGCCTTCTCTGTAGTGGCCCCGGCCCTCTGGAACCAACTCCCCACAGAGATTAGAATAGCCCCCACCCTTCTTGCCTTTCGTAAGCTCCTTAAAACCCACCTCTGCCATCAGGCATGGGGGAACTGAGATATTCTTTTCCCCTAGGCTTCTACAATTTATGTATGGTATATTTGTATGTATGATTGGTTTTAAAATAAGGTTTTTAGCTGTTTTAGTATTGGATTGTCGCATGTTGTTTTTACCACTGTTGTTAGCCGCCCCGAGTCTATGGAGAGGGGCGGCATACAAATCCAATAAATAATAATAATAATTATTATTATCTGGTCCTGTTTTTTTGCCTATCTGGGTGTTGGCTGCTTGGAACAGGATGTGTTCTAGGCTGCTTATTTCCTTTCTAGGTTTTTGATTGTATGTCTTTTGAATAGTATGTAAATAGAATTTGTGTATCTTCCCTAACATTCTAAAATGTTAACAGTATTTCAGTATAAGCTATGGTCAAGTCTGTCTATGTGTTACAAGATTAAGGCACCGTTCATGTCTTCTTTCCACCATTTGATGTTTGTGGTGCAGTCTGCCATCTGTTTGGACTACATAATGGCTGTAACAATCCTTAACATTGAATGGCGTACGTGACTCCCATTTTTTTTCCTTCTTTGCTTAATTCTGTTAGGGTCTAGATATAAATAGCCACCAGATTGTGCTGCCAGCAGAATGTGTGATGTAAAAAAGAGCTTGCCCCCAGAAATTTGGGCATCCTTCTCGATCCACAGCTTACATTAGAGAACCACCTTTCAGCTGTGGCGAGGGGGGCGTTTGCCCAGGTTCGCCTGGTGCACCAGTTGCAGCCCTATTTGGACCGGAAGTCACTGCTCACAGTCACTCATGCCCTCATCACCTCGAGGTTCGACTACTGTAATGCTCTCTACATGGGGCTAACTTTGAAGAGTGTTCGGAAACTTCAGATCGTGCAGAATGCAGCTGCGAGAGCAATCATGGGCTTCCCTAGGTACGCCCATGTTTCACCAACACTCCGCAGTCTGCATTGGCTGCCGATCAGTTTCTGGTCACAATTCAAAGTGTTGGTTATGACCTATAAAGCCCTCCATGGCATCGGACCAGAATACCTCCGGGACCGCCTTCTGCCTTACGAATCCCAGCGACCAGTTAGGTCCCACAGAGTTGGCCTTCTCCGGGTCCCGTTGACTAAACCAGTGTTTCCCAACCTTTTTTGAGCCGCGGCACATTATTCATGTTTTCAAAATTCTGGGGAACACTGAACGGGGGGGTGGGGGGGCTAAAGAAAAGTTTGGACAAAAAAAATATCTCTTCCTCCATTTCACTCTATTTCTCCCTCCCTCTTTCTCTCTCTTCCTTCCTTCCCTTCTTTCTCTCCATCCCTCTTTCTTTCTTTCTTCCTCTCTTTTTTGCTCTCTTTCTCTCTCCCTCCTTCCCTCCTTCTATGTATTTCCCTCTCCCTCTCTTGCTTTCTTTCCCTCTCTTTCTCTTGCTTTCTTTCTCTCTCATTCTCTCTCCCCTCCTTTTTCTCTCTCTCTCTTTCTCTCTCGTTCACCACGCCAGCAACAGAGAGAAAAAGAAAGAGCGAGAGAGAGCCAGAGAGAGAGTGGAGTGCACAGCAGCCATCAGCCTCCTCGCCCTCCCAGACGTCCCCAGCGCCCGGCCTCGCGCCGCCTCCCGTTAGCCCGGCTGACTTTTCCCTGCTGCCGTTTTCTCTTCATGGCGCAAAGCCACACAGTCCCGGACTCCTGGATCGGTCGCTTCTCCGGCCAGTGCGGCGCTTTCCTGGGCAGATGGCTTTGCTGACCGGAGAAGCGAGCGATCCGGGAGTCCGGGACTGTGTGGCTTTGCGCCATGAAGAGAAAACGGCAGCAGGGAAAAGTCGGCCGTTTTCTCTTCATGGCGCAAAGCCACACAGTCCCGGACTCCCGGATTGCTCGCCCCAAGGCAGGAGGCGGCGGCGGAGGAGAGGGGGCGGATCGCGCCCCAAGGCAGGAGGCGGCGGCGGAGGAGAGTGGGCGGATCGGGCGGGCAATGGGGCAGGGCGGAGAAGCCAGGGGCGCGTTTGGCCGGAGGCACCGTGGGGAGGCAGGGACAGCCGCGGCTCCCTTTACTCCTACTGCCGCACCTCCCTGCCCCTGCCTCCTTTTTCCCGCCTTCCTTCTTTGGGACCCAGCAGGAGAACGCCGGATACGGCGGTCTGGCACAGGAAGCGCCCCGCCGAGCTGGAGCTTCCTAGGAGCGCCGCGGCACACCTGTTGGGAAACGCTGGACTAAACAATGTCGTCTGGCGGGACCCAGGGGAAGAGCCTTCTCTGTGGTGGCCCCGACCCTCTGGAACCAGCTCCCCCCAGAGATGAGGATTGCCCCCACCCTCCTTGCCTTTCGTAAGCTCCTTAAGACCCACCTCTGTCGTCAGGCATGGGGGAATTGAGACATCTTCCCCAGGCCTATATAATTTATGTATGGTATGGTTTTTTTAAAAATTATGCTTGTTCCCCCCCCTCCCTTCCATCTGCTCCTCCTGCAGAGGAAGAAGTTTGCAGATGGAGGGGTTTTAAGAGAGTAAGCTGTTGACATGGTGTGCCCATGACATTCACATTGCTTTGGATGTGTACAAGACATTAGCAGACACTCTAGCAATACAGAGTAGTAATTGGAAGGCAAACAAAATCCAGAAGTATGAAATTCAGTTTTGAGATGGGAAAACATAGTTGCAGTCATGTGATTCCCCACTTAGCAACTGCTTTGCTTATCAGCAAAGTTGCTGGTCCAAAGTAGGACTACCTGCATCATTAAGAAAATAAATCAATATCAGAGAGCACCAAGAACCCAACAGTTCAGCCCTGAACTACATATTTTCTTTTCTATTAGACATCATAAATTTACCATGAGCGTGACATTAAAGACTTTCCCTCCGTAGAGCTTCAGGTCTCCAAGAATCTGCAGGTAACACAATCGCACTTGAGCTGCCGAAAGGAGGTGCTGCAATTGTTGAAAAACAAAGTTAACACAGCCAGATCTTCATAATCGGTAGGCTCACAGCCTCTTATACATTATTACTCTCATGCAATAAAATTTGGGGTCAATAATAACACGGCAAGCTACTACTACCATGATCTTCTTGGGACAACAGCATGGCAAATGTCCCAATTGTCCGCCAGTATTATCTCTGAATCAGAAATACAGGCGGTTCTTGTTTACCTACTGCCTCGTTTAGCAAAAGTTAAACAGTGATGAAAAAGTAACTTTACAACCGATCTTCACATTAATGATCTTCACAGGTCATAAAGAAAATGAAAGCTGAAGTAAGATCATAAGCTGTAGTTTCACAAGAGATTGCTTTATTTAGTGACCAAATTGCTGGTTCCAATTGTATTCACTAAATGAGGACCATATATAGTCTTGGGAACAGTCAGTATTTCTGAAGGTATCACAGAGTAATATTCAGCACAGAAATACTGTTTCCTTTTAACTAATAATATTATCCCAAGCATCGAACAAGACAGTAAAATATGATATTAGTTGATTCCCAATAAATACAAAAGCATCAAATCGCAAATATAGGCAATTATTAACCAGCTTTATCGGTATTGTCTGGCTTTTTTTTTTACCAACAGCACATGCACATCCTAAAATTCCCCATGGATCCATCATTGTGCTCTTGGAACATAAGTATTATTATCTCATTAGTTTTTCTAATGGAGATCACAGAGATCAAATCACCCTTTTTAGTCAATGACCAGATCATTTTTAGTTACACACCACAGCCCCCCTGTCTATATTTTACTGGCCATTGATATTTTCTAGCTTTTCCTAGTGCCAACATATGAAGCATCTTCTAGCCCTTCATCTTGGTCCCACTAATAAAAGAACTGATTTTATTATTGTTGTTGTGGTTAGCTCTGGCCCAGCTCCTACCCCAAAGACTGTGGATGTGGGGGAGACATCCACATGCTGCAGGCCTGTTTTGCCCCCGGTGGAATCTGCTGATGAAGGCTCCTCTGACCAAGACGACATGAGTGACAGGGAGGAGGAGAGTGTGGCAGACAGTTCAGAAGGAGATCAATTATCTAGCTCCTCCTTGGATTCAGAACAAGAGTTAATGATACAGCCACACATGCGGAGAGCGATGCATAGGCAACAACAACTGAGAGATTATTATCAAAGAAAATGAGGCCACCTGTGGTTGGGTGGGGCTGTGGTAATTAGTGAGGCTGCTATAAATAGCAGCCTGTGGGTTTGGCCATTGTGGAGGATTATCTGATCGTTGTGTTTCGTGACTGCTTTACTGACTTTGACTTTTTGTGTGCTGATTTCCCCCTGCTTTGAAACTAAACCAGAGCAAAGTGTGTTTCACTTTGTGAAAGAAGAAGGACTGTGAATTGCCTCACAGCTGCAAGCTAAGTATCACAGAACTGATAAGGGACTTGTATAAATTACCAGTTTGTTTGGAGACGAGTGCTCTTTGCTATACCAAAAGAGGGCTTAGTTTAAGTGAATTTTCATTATAAAGAACATTGTTTTGAATTTTCAAACGTGTGTGTGTCTGAAATTTGTACCTGTGAATTTTTGGGAGGAGTCTACCAGAGAGACCGACAGAACAATTATAGAAGCGAAATATCTTCAAAGAAAAACCAGAAAGTCTAGTTGTCTCTTGAAAAAGCACCTTTGGGACAACCATGACCTGGATGACTGAGAATCTCCATAGACAATTATAGCCACTTTACCTTTTGCCTTGGGTCCAGCAAAAGATGATTCCTCTTCATATGGAAACTAATAGCTTTTTTGATGTCTTTGCCTCTCATGTTTCGGAGTAAAGTTGGAGAAATAAAATTTTCTATTCCCCAATCTTTCCTGGAGCATAAGAAAAAAAGGAGAGGGAAAAAAAACCTTATCCGGAAATGATCATCTGGGTAGAACTTGCAGTCACCATCCTATAATTCAGGGATTTTCAACCTTTTTTGAGCCGCGGCATATTGTTTATATTTATGAAACCGTGGGGCACATTCGGGGGGGGGGGGGGGGTTGTTTAAAAAAAGTTTGGACCAAAAAATTCTCTCTCTCTCTTCCTCCCTTTAGGTCTATTTCTCTCTCCCTCTTTCTCTCCCTTCCTTCCTCTTTCTTTCTCTCTCTCTCCATCCCTCTTTCTTTCTCTTCCTTCCTTCCTCTCTTTTTTGCTCTCTTTCTCCCTCCCTCTATGTCTTTCTCTCTCTCTCTTTCTCTCTCTTTCTTTCTTTCTCTTGTTCTCTTTCTCTCTCTCTTGCTTTCTTTCTGGAACCAACTCCCCCAGAGATCAGAATTGCCCCCCCTCGCCTTTCGTAAGCTTCTTAAAACCCACCTCCGTCATCAGACATGGGGGAATTGAGATATTCCCTTCCCCCTAGGCATATACAATTTATGCATGGTATGTTTGTGTGTATGTTCGGTTTTTTAAATAAGGGTCTTTTAATTATTTTAAATATTAGATTTGTTATATGTTGTTTCATTATTGTTGTTAGCCGCCCCGAGTCTACGGAGAGGGGCGGCATACAAATTTAATAAATAAATAAATTTCTCTCTCTGAGCTTCGCGGCACACCTGACCATGTCTCGCGCCACACTGGTTGAAAAACACTGCTATAATTGGTACAGAAGGATTTAGAGTTCACGACTGCAATGTACTGTAGGTTTCGGCAATTGCTAGCCTTCAAAACCAGAAGCGGCATTGTTATCAACAATAGGCATCCACCTGAGGCAGACAGCCAAGGAGAGCAAATGATGCAAACGACTCAAGTAAAAGACCAACCGATATGACAGATCACTTTTGAACAGCTTGGCTCAAGAGCCATGGTGGTGCAGTGGTCAGAATGCAGTACTACAGGCTATTTCTGACTGCCGGCTGCCTCATACACATAACAAAATGCAAAATGAAGCCGCGAGAGCAGTCATGGGCCTCCCTAGGCTTGCCCATATTTCTCCAACAGTCCGCGGACTGCATTGGTTGCCGATTGGTTTCTGGACACAATTCAAAGTGTTGGTAATTTATTTTATTTATTTATTCATCAGATTTGTATGCTGCCCCTCTCCGTAGACTGGGGGCGGCTAACAACAATAATAAGACAATATAAACAAATCTAATATTTAAGTTTAAGTTAAATTTAAAAACCCTAATTTGAGAAACCAATCATACATACAGAGATACCAAGCATAAATTTTATAAGCCTAGGGGGAAGGGAATATCTCAATTCCCCCATGCCTGACGACAGAGGTGGGCTTTAAGGAGCTTATGAAAGGCAAGGAGGGTGGGGGCAACTCTGATCTCTGGGAGGAGTTGGTTGCAGACGGTCGGGGCCACCACAGAGAAGGCTCTTCCCCTGGGTCCCGCCAGACGGCATTGTTTAGTCGACGGGACCCGGAGAAAGCCAACTCTGTGGGACCTAACTGGTCGCTGGGATTCGTGCGGCAGAAGGCGGTCCCAGAGATATTCTGGTCCGGTGCCATGAAGGGCTTTATAATGACCTATAGAGCCCTACATGGCATTGAGCCAGATTACTTGCTGAACCACCTTCTGCCGTATGAGTCCCAGAGACCGGTTAGGTCCCATAGAGTTGGCCTTCTCTAGGTCAGCCACAATGTCGCTTGGTGGGGCTTAGGGGAAGAGCCTTCTCTATGGGGGCCCTGGCCCTCTGGAATCAGGTCCCCCTGGAGATTCACACTGCCCCCACCCTCCTCGTCTTCCATTAGGGTCTTAAGACTCACCTATGTCGCCAGGCTTGGGGCAATTAGGTCTCAGCTCCCTGGCCAATGAAATGAGATATATGTTGTATGATTGAACTGGTATGATTGTTTTTAAATATTGGATTTTTAGATTGTAGTTTTAAATTTAATTAGATTTGCCGTTGTACTGTATTGGTATGTTATATGCTGTTAGCTGCCCCGAGTCCTCGGGAAAGGGCGGCATACCAATCTAATAAATAAATAAATAAATAAATAAATAAATAAATAAATAAATAAATAACTCAGACTGCTTTTTGAATAAAATAAAAGCCCCTACCAATTGCTCATTTCTGGAAAAAGCTGACATGGATATGAAGGAGTGTGTCTTCTCCTTTTGATAGCATCTGGATAGCAAGGTCTGCTGTCTTCCAGTTAGATTGAGCCGTGGTAGTGCAATGGTTAAAGTGCAGTACCGCAGGCCATTTCTGCTGCCTGCTGGCTGCGTGGAATTTGGCAGTTCAAACCTCACCTGGCTCAAAGTTGACTCAGACTTCCATCCTTCCGAAGTGGGTAAAATGAGGACCCAGATTGTTGGGGGCAATATGCTGACTCTGTAAACTGTTTAGAGAGGGCCGTAAAGCACTGTGAAGCAGACCCATCCTTGAATACAGTTTATCTGTCTGGAACCCATACCACATCTTGGACATCAACACCCTTGAAAATGTCCAAAGATACTTCACCAGAAGAGCCCTTCACTCCTCCACTCGAAACAGAATACCCTACGAAAGCAGATTATCAATCCTAGGTCTAGAAAGCTTAGAACTACATCGCCTAAAACACGATCTAAGTATTGCCCACAAGATCATATGCTGCAACATTCTACATGTCAATGACTATTTCAGCTTCAATCGCAACAACACAAGAGCACGCATCAGATTCAAACTTAATATTAACCGCTCCAAACCTGACTGTAAAAAATATGACTTCAGCAACCGAGTTGTTGAAGCGTGGAACTCATTACCTGACTCAATAATGTCAACCCCTAACCCCAAACATTTTTACCTTAGACTATCCACGATTGACCTCTCCAGGTTCCTTAGAGGTCAGTAAGGGGCGTGCATAAGTGCACCAGTGTGCCTTCCGTCCCCTGTCCAATTGTCTCTCCTTATCTCATTTATCTTTTCTTCCTTTCAAATATGTTCCCCTATACTTTTATATCTTTTCTTCTGTTCTTTTCTTTATTTATATTATTACATATATTTCTCTTCAATGTGTATTGTGTATTGGACAAAATAAATAAATAAATAAATAAATAAATAAATAAATAAATAAATAAATAAATAAATAAATAAATAAATAAATAAAGTATGTAAGTCTAAGTGCTATATTTATTTGTTGGTTGGTTGGTTGTTGTCAAGCATGTATTAGATCAGTGATTTTCAACCTTTTTTAGCTGCGGCACATTTTTTATATTTACAAAACCCTGGGGCACATTGAGGGGGGGGTTTAAAAAAATTATCTCTCTTCCTCCCTTTCGCTCTATTTCTCTCTCCCACTTTATCTCCCTTCCTTCCTCTTTTTTTCTCTCTCTCCATCCCTCTTTCTTTCTCTTCCTTCCTCTCTTTTTTGCTCTCTTTCTCTCTCCCTCCCTACCTCTCTCTCTTTCTTTCTTTCTCTCCCTTTCTCTCTCTTGCTTTCTTTCTCTTGTTCTCTTTCTCTCTCTCTTGCTTTCTTTCTCTCTCTCTTGTTCTCTTTCTCTCTCGCTCGCTCTTTCTCTCTTTTTTTCTTTCTCTTTCTTTCTATCTCACTTGCTTGCTTTCTCTCTCTGAGCTTCGCGGCACACCTGACCATGTCTCACAGCACACTAGTGTGCCACGGCACACTGGTTGAAAAACACTGTATTAGATAATAGGTATAGGTACAAGCATGGTTATTAATACATGAAATGGATATGAATAAAAGGGGACATTAGGACAGGGACAGTAGACATGTTGATATGCTTAGGCACGCCCCTTACAGACCTCTTAGGAATGGGGTGAGATCAACAGTAGATAGAGTAAGGTTTAAGTTTTGGGGGTTTGGGGAAGAAACCACAGAGTCAGGTAGTGTATTCCAGGTATTCACCATTCTGTTGCTGAAGTCGTATTTCCTGCAATCAAGTTTGGTGCAGGTTACCTTAAGTTTGTATCTATTGTATGCTCGTGTATTGTTGTGGTTGAAGCTGAAGTAGTCATTGACAGGTAGGACATTGTTATTAAGGTCTTAGTGGTTTGTTTGTTTTTAAATCTCCTGTATTTTCCTTAAGAAGTTTCAAGTATTTTTTGGTCTATTATCCCAAGGAGGAACGCTTTGGGTCTTCTATTTATCTTAATTTGTAACATTTATTTTATCCATTTTTGTATTTTAATCCAAAATTTTTTAATTATTGGGCAACTCCACCAAATATGGTAATAGGTCCCCTTTTCTTTGCATCTCCAACATTGTGGGTTTATTCCTTTATACATTTGTAATAATTTGTGATAGACCAAAAAATAGACAAAAATAAATATTATTTATTAATACATACATTGACTGGAACTAGGATGGCAATTGCCCAACAATGGAAACAACCCAAACCCCCTGACGATACTTTGATATTAAAAAAAATATTAGACTGTTCAGAATCAGACGCATTAACACTCAAATTAAAAAATAAAGAAGACTCTGACCACTATAAAACTTGGAAATACTTCTATGATTGGTTCAAGAGAAGAAACAAAAACTTAAATTGAAATACAACAATAATAATACTTTATATCCTTTTTTTAATATATATAACAAATCACAAAAGATCTACATACAGTAATTTTTCAGGGAAAATTTGTATGAATTTAAATAAATCAAATATGAATGTATGAAGGCGGTTAAGAAAATAAAAATAATTAAAAATATATGGATAACCAAAAGGAAAAATGGTAGATACCGAGAATATGATATACTTCACCAGAAGATAATTTGAAATTATAAGATGATTTATAACTTACCCCCTCAAGGGAATTTAAGTATAAATATTATATATTAGGTTATTTGTTTATTGTTATTGTTATTATTGTTTAGTGTACATAAATAAGTAATTAACTATATCACTAGAATTATTCTTCTTTTTGTTTGTTTGTCCGTTCGTTAGTATGTGTTAGTTTTGCTTTGTTTCAACTTATGATTTGAATATTTATCTTATTTTTGTAAATGTGTATACAGTATATGTATTTTAAATTAATAAAAAATTATTTTTTAAAAAGAAGAAGTTTCAAGTAGATTTTACAAACTGAATACATCTTCACTTACTCAATATACTTTAGTGAGACTTTCTGAGGCTGAGCACAGGTGATTATCCGTTCTTGAATGTGCAAGGCGGCCAGCCGTAACGCGACACTGCATTTCATCTCAACAGCAAACCTTTCTTGAAGGACGTCACTACAGCTCTGAAATGGACAGGGTCAAGTTAACAAAGGGAGAGAAGAGAGACACACTTGCACCAGGCTACATTAAACAGGATTTAATCTAATCCTGTTATTGTAAGAAGTAGTTTCTACTGTTGGACCATTTGGCAA
Organism: Erythrolamprus reginae; assembly: GCF_031021105.1. Lineage (NCBI taxonomy): Eukaryota > Metazoa > Chordata > Lepidosauria > Squamata > Dipsadidae > Erythrolamprus > Erythrolamprus reginae. Next base: position 235,465,129 of record NC_091951.1, on the reverse strand, counting down.
TTATGTTGGTTGCAAAGCCCAATGTTTAATTAATTTATTTGGGTCATGTACAATTTGAGACTTGTTCACACGTGCACCACATTAGCTGGATAGAGAATTTGTAACTTCTGTATCTGGAAACCCACATTCAGTTTTTAAGAAGAGACGAAACAGCCATTTGTCTGAAAAGTTATAGGGTCTCCTACTTGAGTAGTGGGTTGGACTGGGAGATCTCTAAGATCTCTTCTAACTCTGTTATTCTGTGTTCCATCATCTATGTTGATATGAGAAATCAAGTGGGATAGGAATGAACCCAATCCAGATTTTTTCATTCCACTTTTTCTCTATATAATTAAGACAGAAAGAGACGGACCCAAAGATTCATGTGGTATATTTATAGCTGAGTTTTTAACATTTTACAATACAGAATATGTAGGTGTGTTTCAGAGACAGGTTTATATTTGTTTTCAAACATAGTCACCCATGGTTTACTTTAACCATAGTTTATTTAACAAAACAAAAGAAGTCTGGCAGATTATCAAAACAATATTCTTATTTTTTTTTGCCAGTTGTTGATATGCTTTCTTTCCAATTTTGCTGCTGTTGATGACTTAGAGCATTGTGAGTTAGATTGCTAAGCAAAGCAGGAGGAATTCTGGCAAGCATAAACCACCCATTACATAATAAACAATAAACACACGAACAAATACCTACTGAAAAATTGTGATGTATTTTCATACAGTAAGACAATATAAGCACATTACATAAACTTTAGTGTAACGTGTGATCGCTGTCTACGTGTGTATCTGAGTAGGTGTAATGTCTGGACATTTCTATGTAAGAATCCATGTAAGGAACATGTTAGAATATTGTTATCTTTTTTGACAGTAAGGTAGAGAACAGCCATTGTTGAAGAATTTCTTGGACTTTTTAGTCTGTTGTTTAATATATTGAAAATATAGGGTGGAAACAGAATCCAAGGATAATCAAACATTGAAGTGAAAAGCATTTAACAAGATTCACAGTATAGATTGTCCCCAGTTAAAGCTAGCTTTCTCTAAACCTGAGATGCAAATTTTAAACCAATAAATGAGGGTACTAGTCCCTTAAGAATGCTTCTCTTTTCTTACTGATCTGTTAAATTTGTCAAGCTTCTTCCTACTCTCACAAAGAGAACTGCGCTCACGGAAAACTATCTGCATTCTGAAACAATTATCTTTAAAACTACTATATATTGTGAATAAATGAATTAATATAGAAACACAAAATACATTCTTCAACCCAATTTACTATCCAATCCTCACCCCATTCTTATTTCTGCACATATATCACATTACGACACACAATATGGCCTTTATTTTTTCCCTGTTTGTCACTGTAATTAAAAACTGCATGTAAAAATTAAAGTCAAAATTTCTGAAATAGATTAAATCTTGAATGATTCCAAATGTGTTCAAACAATTGGTAAAGTATTATTAGTGTTTTGTAGTATTGTATTATACTCATCTGTATATTCATTAATGTGAAGGCACTGACATTATGGATGAATAAGATTGTGTGATACTTGGGTTTATGCTATTGATTGATGAAACCTAACCAAATCAGAAGAGCTCATAGTGTATTCCCATATCACCTGCAAGTAGAGATATTCAAAAGCCACTGGATCTTGCTGCAAGAGATGCAATGGATCCCTGGGGATAAAGCAAACTCTGAAGAGGCATCGATAATCATGAGACTCTTTCCTCTGAACCACCTGAAACAAAGGAGAGATGGCAGATAGATAGACAGACAGACAGACAGATAAAAAAATCTATATTATGCTACCCAGTTATGGGCTGCAACCAATTTAGCAACCAGTAGGGTGATCACATACTTTGTGTGTCTAACACACTTATGCGCTGTGTTCAAAATGCAGCAATTTGAAGCTCAGCTGCTTACCTTCTAATTTATTTATTTATTTATTTATTCATTTATTCATTCATTCATTCATTCATTCATTAGATTTGTATGCCGCCCCTCTCCGTAGGCTCGGGGCAGCTAACAACAACAATGAAACAACATATAACAAATCTAATATTTAAAATAATTTTTAAAACCCTTATTTAAAAAACCAAACATACACACAAGCATACCATGCATAAATTGTATAGGCCTAGGGGGAAGGGAATATCTCAGTTCCCCCGTGCCTGACAACAAAGATGGTAATCTAAGGCAACTCTAGCAAGTAGAACAGTACAGGCACAGAAATCAGCTATGACATGTGAATCAGCTGAGCCAGAAAGAAGGAAATATAGGACTGGATAGTGCAGAGGTGAGTGGGCGGGGCCAGATGATCGTCCCAACTGGCAGCAGCCCACCACTGCTATTGCCACTGTAACAAAAGTCCTTGGATACCAGCGTCTAATGATTATCTACTAAGATATTTTGATAAACAAGATATTAAGTACTTTATAGCTGCTCAGATAAGTGGATAATTTCTAGCAAAACTCGTGAAGGCAGAACAATTTTATTATAAAAAGTTTTGAGTTATGAAGTTTTGAGTCATCAGTGGAATGCTCCTTCAGATTTCCATCTAACTTCTTGATCCTCCCCACATAGGGTAGAAGCAAAATAAATTGTGCAGTTATATACATATCAATTTAAAAAATGCTTGCATATTTGCGCAACTGCCACCATTCCTCTTTCTGGTAACAAAATTACCCAGCAATCACCACTATTTTGATTTTCATCTTGGCTGCGTACACAATTTTGGAAAGCAATCACATAAAATGAGAATCTGTGATCAAATGGTAAAATGATAAATGGCTGCTGAGAACAACTCACCTTCAAAATTCAGATAGAGTTGCCAAGGATGGGGAGGGGGGGGGGATATTGGATCACCCAAATCTTTATTGAAACCTAATCTATGTGGATCTCATCAAAGGAACCAAAATGATGGAAATTCATTTCTAAAAAATTTAAACACTCAATCATTCAGTATCAACTATTATAACAAGGCGAGTGCTTGCCATTCTGGAAGGAAGAATTCAAGGAATAGATTTTGTATGACAAATCAGTGTACAGTGTTCCTTCGCTTTTCGCGGGGGATGCATTCCGAGACCGCCCGCGAAAGTCGAATTTCTGCGAAGTAGAGATGCGGAGGTAAATACACTATTTTTGGCTATGAACAGTATCACAAGCCTTCCCTTAACACTTTAAACCCCTAAATTGCAATTTTCCATTCCCTTAGCAACCATTCAGATTATTACTCACCATGTTTATTTATTAAAGTTTATTAAAAAAAATATTTATGAAAGGCGGACGAAAGTTTGGCAATGACGTATGATGTCATCGGGTGGGGAAAACCATGGTATAGGGAAAAAACCCACAAAGTATTTTTTAATTAATATTTTTGAAAAAACGTGGTATAGACTTTCCGCGAAGTTCGAACCCACGAAAATCGAGGGAACACTGTATACAAATTCTAAGAGGGAGTTTAAAATTTTACTTTGAAGAACAAATGTATTCACTGTATTGAAAAGAGTTCATGAAAGTTGATTCCAAGGAAAGTGATATTCATATCAAATCAAATCCTTATTACAGTTATAGACCAATAAATGAAAACTGGGATGATTTCAATAAGGCTGCTGCTATATAAAGTTTGCAATGTTCTGAATCAATAGCCCCAGTTTTCCATCCGCCATATATTTTGAAGGGATACATATTTTTGTTTTGGAAGGTGTGAGACTTGTGGTCCTATTCATGTGACTGGTCTATAAATCCCATTTCTGTGATCACTAGCTATGCTAGCCAAGCTGATAGGAATTGATAATTGGAGTTTCTCCCAATCTATAGATTATGAAGCATAGAAGACAAAATGGTGAAGTGAGCAATTCTAAACCACCACCACCACCCCGCACTGGTTAGTATCTCCAGGCAAAAAGTTCATTAATTTGTCCCCAGAAATGTCCTAGAGCAGTGAAACTCACCTGTCCAATGAGCTCATCGTCATGCAGAAGATACATCTTCAACACATTGTACTGTTCTTCCAAAACTAAGGCAAAATGTTCAATGCTTCGAATGGACAGCTTTTCTTTCAAAGTGAGAACAATGTCCTACCAATTATGGGTGTAAAAAAAAATCACAATTTCAACAACATGTAGAAATTATCTAGGTCCACACAATGGAGAGCTTAATTGTTCACAAAGATAATTGTACAGCAGATCTGACCCACGATGGAGGAGCCATTCAAATGCGAAAGAATTCTTTGGCACACAATCTTAGCTAGTGCAGTTTGCTGACAACCGGGGTGGATTCCTCCTGGTTTGGATCGGTTCTCCCAAACTGGTAGCGATCCACTGGTGATGTCACAATGAACCAAATCAGTTGGCGCCAGTCCATGGCCGCTGCCATTTTTTAAAAAAAGTTTATGAATATTTTTTTAAAATTTTTTTAAAATTTCTTTTTCTTTCGCACATGTGCAGAAGCCGATTTTCCAGCATTGTGGACATGTGGTCACCATTTTGTTTTTGGTGGGTTTTTAAAATTTTATTTTTGGGGGCTTTTTAAAACTGCAAATGCATGTGCAAAGCATGAGTGCCCATGAAGTGCACCCACGACATGCAGGAGGAAGCAAATTGGCAGCAAGGTAAGCAGGAACCCACCCCTGCTGACAACGAACCCACATTGTTGACTGCAATATAATCTGACCACAATTTGAAAAAAGAAATACCCACGTGGATTAGAACCGAAATAGAATACAATCCAGTAGAGGGATATATAGGATTAAGATTTGTACTACTGATTTCACTTGCAGTTAAGTGAGGATTACCATTAGAACGTAGTCATAAAATTTACAATGAAGGGCATTAAGGCTACAATAAAACTCTGCTCCTTGACTAAATGTGGATCATGTCCCCACCAAATTTATGAGTGTTAAAAAAAAACAGGACAGCATTATGACTGAGGCTATTTGATTGCTTTCTTATTCTATTTTTAAGACACTTCAGCAAACAAAAATAATGAAAGATGTTGTCTGCTTACTGAGGGTCCAAGCATTTCCATCATATACCAGATTTGTTACCAGATTATTAGTTTAAGCAAGCTGCAATGAAATACGATGTGGATTTTCTCTAGGATTCTAGCCAATGCAAGATGCACAGTAACTGGATTTATCACTTTCACTATTGGGAAAGGGCCTAAAAGTTTTGGTCTGAGCTTTTGCTAGGTATTCCCAACTGGATGTATTTAGTTGATAAGAAAACCTTGTCCCACTCTAAATGGGGGTTGGAACAACCAATGTTTGTTTCTCGTAGACTTCTGCTGCTTCAGCAAGTGTCTTCTTGGTGTCTTCCCACCCTTTATTTAGCTTCTCCAGCCATTCCACGAGGAGATCGAAAAAGGAGGTTCCATAGGCTGTTTAGGCATAGGGATGAACTCTTGGCCACTGGTGATCTGGAAGGGGGTTAGTCCCGTACTGCTATGGACAGAGTTGTTATAAGCCACTTCTACAAAAGGCAGTAACTCCGCCCAATTATCCTGTTGGTAGTCCACATAATATCTGAGATACTGTTCCACTAGGGCATTGGCTTTTTCAGCTGCTCCAGTAGTGGAAGGGTGGAAAGCTGAACTAAGTCCTTGTGTGGACCCAATGTGTTTTCCATTGTTATAGTAGATGCTGCAGCAATGTATTCACCTTCTGGCTTTCATCATTGTGTTTAAAGGGTGTTTGATGGGCGTCTCTCAGGGGTGGGTTCCACCTTACCTCACTGCTGGTTTGCTTCTTCCCACACCATGTGCATGCGCAGTGGCAAATAATCCCCCAAAATAATTTTTTTAAAAAGCCAAAAACAAGATTGCGACCACATGCCACATTGCCGGAAACTTGGCTTCTGCACATGTGTAGGAGGGGGAAAAAAACCAGAAAAAAATTCCCCACCCAAAATTCAAAAAATTACCCCTCCCCCAAAAAAGCCAAAAACAAGATGCACAGCGCTAGAAACGTGGCTTCTGCACATGGGAAAAAGAAAAAAAACCGGGGGGGAAATCCCTCCTCCCTTTGCAGTCTTATGGCATTTGCTATGGATTGTTTTTCGCCTACTCCATCCTGGACGAGGGAAAGGATTTGTGGTTACGGGGTGCATCTGTATGTAAATAGGTTCTGATTCAACAATTGGATGTTTACATTCTTGGTCACTATATGGCAGAAACGGGGCGGAAAGGGTATCAGTAGCAACTGTGTGTTCTCCTTTGGGCATCTTTTGTAAGATGATTGGCACCCCCATTGCACAACTCAAGCTTCCTCCACGGACAGAGAGGTGTGAAGGGGGTGCCCTTGGGGCTCACCTACATCATTTCCGGTTCCGGGTCATGCAGGGCGAGCCCTCCCACACGCTGGGCGTAGCTTTCGGGCTGGGTGTAGGCAGGGCACACCTCACCCTAACCAGGCATGGAGTAACGCCCATTTGAGTTGCCCAAGTATGTTGTGTTCAGGAAACTCCGCCCCATTTAGCGACCCCTGCAGGTCTTTCTGTTAATATTTAATAAAGTGACCCATTTTACCCAGCTTGGTGTCCGAGTGTTCATTTCCCGTCCAAGGCAATTCGAAACAACTAAAAAAAAAAAGATGGTGGTGCTCACAGGCCAGCACCAACCAAACTCGTTCCATGATGTCATAGTGACATCATCAGTGGTTTGCTACCGGTTCAGGCAAATCGGTCCAAATTGGGAGGAACCCACTTCTGGTATCTCATTTTATTCAGTTTCTCTCAACACAACATTTTGCAATATAGGAGAGAGTTTGAGAAATGTTCCTCAAGAAGCCCAACTCCTCCATGGCCACCACTTCCAAGTGAGAGTTCCTAATCCAGAATTTAATCATGTTACTGTACTTAAACATACCTTGACTGTCGTGTTTGCTTCAAACTTGAATGCTTTAGTCTGCCCATTTTCTAAATAAACTTTGAGAACATTGGGCATACACAGAAGGGAACTTCCCTAGACAAACACACAAAAGACAATGCATTGGACTCTCAATTTCTCTCTGAAATATGCAACAATTTATTGAGGAACAAAAGGAGTTCTTAGCAGAAAGTAAAGTTTGCTTAATTCTGGGGATTTCCTTACTGGCTTCCAAGGCTTAATAGGGTTTGGGAACATTTACATTTTAAATAACATTTTGTCATGTGGAGGTGCTGTTGTATATTTAATTTTCAGCATTTATTTTTCTGTCTATAGAGCAAGCCTGCCAGCCAGAAGTTACAGAACAAGAAATGAATGCTGTTAAGTAAAGAATTAGCCTTCCTGTTGCTTGCCTTTCTGTTGTCTCTTGGGTGCAAGTGAGAGAAATCAAAAGATTAAATTTAATTCTAGTGCTATAAAGCAGCTTCCTTGTGGGAAAGTTAAAGCATTGCCACATGCTTTGGAGATAGTAATAAAAGATAATTCTTGTGATTTCCAGATTTCAGCCATACACCCAGTTACTTTAATTTATTATCTTATCCAGAATAGAGTTTATTATTCTTATTATTGAATGATCGTATTATTATTTTTTATTATTCTTTTATATTGGCAGGATTCAATTAATTCAGCCAGTTCTCAAGTCAACAATCATGATCTGTTTTGCTTGCCAGTGGAACCAGCCCCGAGAAACCCCATTTGCACAAGTTCCATTGGTTTAAAGATTTTGAAGAGGGGATATGCCTTAATGAAACATGAGTAGTCGATAATTTTGCAATTCCAAAGGATTTTTCTTTAGCTCAACATTTTACATTGTTTTAAGATCTCCTAAGAGGTTCTTTTTCAAAATTCCTTCCCAAAAAATAATGAAGTTCTCCAGGAATAAGGAGTAACCTTCTAAATGGTATGGTCTTAAGCTAGAAATGTCTTCCTAAATGACTTGAGTGACTCAAACAACACTTTAAAAGATAATTGTTACAGAATATTAACACTCTATAACCTTACCCTTTAATTCTGCACAACAAAAAAGCAAGGAAAAGGGTTGTTTTTGGTCTAATTCTGGTATTCTCAATGGTCTTCTCTAATACCAATGTTCAAAAAAGTCAATAACTGTTTTATCCTTTTTCTTCAAAGTCCAATTTTCACTTCTGGAGAATGTTACTAGAAAAACCATGTCCTGCATGATTCTAATGGTTAAGAGTATAGAACAGATGTGCCATAGCATCTGAATATATTTTACCAAAACCTTCACTGCTATCCTACTAAATGTTGGTCTGTGTCATCTGGACTGTTGGTTCTTAGACAGTTGATCTTAAAAGGCAGAAACTATTCACTGCTTTAATATCTTCTGAATGACATACCAGTCCATTTCAATTTGCTGATACTCAAACTGTCAGTGTGTTAATTAATTCAGCTTTCACTGCATTGAGCTTATTTCATGTTCCCACTGTAATTTTATCTTTGTAACTTTAGATTTTCTTTTTCTGCATGACAAGTCCCAAAGAGCTCTACTCTAACTATGTGACAAATACAATCAACTCTTCTTCAGTAGCATATTGGGTGCCCTTTGACCCTAGAGGCCCATCATCCACTACAGGTATTCCTCAACAACAGCTCATTTAGTGACCATTCAAAGTTACAACGGCACTGGAAAAAGTGACTTATGACTTTTTCCCCCCACACTTATTACTATTGCAGCTTCCCCATGGTCACGTGATCAAAATCTGGATGATTGGCAACTGACTCATATTTATGACGGTTGCAATGCCTCGGGGTCATGCGACCACCTTTTGCAACCTTCTGAGAAGCAAAGTCAATGGGGAAGCCAGATTCACTTAACAACCATGTCACTAAGTTAACAGCTGCTGTGATTCACTTAGCAACTGTGGCAAGAAAGGTCGTAAAATGGGTCAAAGTTCACTTAACGGCAGAAGTTTTGGTTTAATTGTGGTTCTAAGTCAAATACTAGCTGTATTATATAAGCAATCCCTTCATTGTGTCTATCCATGGGATTTTCTCTGCAAAATATGGAAGTCAATCATCGTTGCCTTCTCCCACATGCTATGAATTACCATGTTTTTCGGACTATAAGACGCACCCTTTTCCTCTCTACAAGAGGCTGAAAATTTGGGTGCATCTTATACTCTGAATGCAGCTTTTTCCAAAGCTTTTTTTTCCAGCCCTAACAAAGTTCTTCCCAGCTCTTACCAGCTTGCAGACTTTTTTCATTGTTACTCTCTCCAAAGAATGTTTTTTCCAGCCCAAAGTCTTTGCATTGCTACTTGCTCCAAATAAGGTTTTTGCTAGCCCTAACCAAGGGATAAAATAATGTGCTGAAGCTGACCAGACTAAGGATGCTAGCCAGATGAATACCTCGTAGGCAGATTCCCCCCCTCCATCTTCCTCTCCCAAAACTAAGGTGTGTCTTATACTCCAGTGCGTCTTATTTATCTATCTATCTATCTATCTATCTATCTATCTATCTATCTATCTATCTATCTATCTATCTATCTATCTATCTATCTATCTATTAGATTTGAATGCCGCCCCTCTCCGAAGGCTTGGGGCGGCTAACAACAACTCTGAAAAATATGGTAATTCTGAAAGCCAATTTCAATATCTTTCTATGGTGCTGCTGCCCAATATAGCTGCCTTCCTTGCTTTGGCTGGGCAGCTGAGTTGACCTTCAAGCCTCGGTGAGCCTGCTGGGCTTATATATACTCCTGGCATATTCTCCCATTATTCCTTGCTCATTCCTCCCAGGATAACCTCTTCCCGCCCCCCTGCCCCCCAGGATGAGGCAGCATAGCAGAACTGAGGGGAGATATCATAATTTACATAGCCAGATTCCTCAGATGACCCATGCAGAAGATTGCCACAGGGTGATACACAAGGCTTACCTTGGAAAAGTAAGGTTTAAAAGCATTTCGCCTCATCAACAATTTATGCCTTCAGGCCAACACCGTGAAAGCACTTCTGGGATTTTTCCAAAAAAATCTTACTTCAGCTGTAATATTCCATTTAAAATTACTACTGTGAGGGGGCCCTCCTGCGAAGGCTGCTGCTTCGTTTGGAAAAGCACTGTAAAACATCTGGGAAGGTTATCTTCCTGCATGGATAAAGTGGATGGACTTAGAGAGATCCCTCTATGTAAAACAATGCCTCTCCTGTTGTATATCCATGAGCTCATAATCCTTGACTGAGCCGGAGAAAAAAGGCTAGACGGCGAGCAATGTGATTAGAAATGGGAGAACAATAGGTCTGGTTTACATCGTAATGCAAAACTACTGAGCTATAACAAGCAGGAAGAGGGAGATTGTGATCCCCTTATATAGAGCGCTGGTGAGACCCCATTTGGAATACTGTGTTCAGTTCTGGAGACCTCACTTACAAAAAGATATTGATAAAATTGAACGGGTCCAAAGACTGGCTACAAGAATGGTGGAAGGTCTTAAGCATAAAACGTATCAGGAAAGACTTAATGAACTCAATCTGTATAGTCTGCAGGACAGAAGGAAAAGGGGGGACATGATCGAAACATTTAAATATGTCAAAGGGTTAAATAAGGTTCAGGAGGGAAGTGTTTTTAATAGGAAAGTGAACACAAGAACAAGGGGACACAATCTGAAGTTAGTTGGGGGAAAGATCAAAAGCAACGTGAGAAAATATTATTTCACTGAAAGAGTAGTAGATCCTTGGAACAAACTTCCAGCAGACGTGGTTGGTAAATCCACAGTAACTGAATTTAAACATGCCTGGGATAAACATATATCCATTGTAAGATGAAATACAGGAAATAGTATAAGGGCAGACTAGATAGACCATGAGGTCTTTTTCTGCCGTCAGTCTTCTATGTTTCTATGTTTCTATTTCACCTTTTCCCGGAAACAGGCGATTGGAACTGCAGCGATACTCACTGCAATATTGGAATTACAACCCACCCACCCCCGCCCCAAAGCTTTCCAATTAAAAATATGCATATTAAATGTTTTGAAGAAAAGTGCATTGTCTCGGTGGACATGATTTATGAAAATGGACTGCATTAAAGAAAACAGCGGATAAAATATGTGTGTGCTAGAGACGTGTCCATGCATCTTACCAGAAGAGGCATGCAAAAAATGGATAAGTATATTTGTGGAAACTTCAAACTGAGGTCAGCATAATTGAAAAAAAGGGAAACTGAGCAAAGGGAAGGGTTTATTCATCTCTGCCAGGGATAACCTGTAGCAAACTGTTCACAAGTTTGTAAACAGGAAAAGAATGGGGGAGAAATAGGGTTCCATTAATACTCCATGCAGACATGGGTAACTTGAGGCTCTCGACTATTTCTGAATTCCCAGCAACAGCAGCCAGCTTAGCCAATAATCAGAAACTATAGTTTAACGACTATATAACTGACTATCTGCAAATTATAGTTTAGTAAAACTCAAGAAATGCAGACGATCCCTACTTTTTAAATTAACAATTTTGCAATTACATTGTTTATTAATACTCCAGCAGGAGAAATAGTACACACCCAGAAAAAAACAGGAATGCCTGCAAAGGCAGTTCGAAAAATGTAAGATGACTTCTGTGATTGCACAATTGAATCAAGCATGTAAAAAAGTAAAAACACCCCTGGAGCTTCAATTCATGGTCATGGATATCATTTTGACATTTTTTTGACTCCCGTCCCCCGTGGATACCCTAGTTAACAATGTCATTCCATTTTCTTTTTCCAAGAATACATAGGATAAATTGATTTCAGTGTGCTTACTGTATCAGGTGGAAACATACACTTTTAACAAGCTTATTCCTTCTAGCAAGGAAAGAAAGATTTTTGTTTATTTTTCATTGGCATTCTACTTGGTTCAAATGACCTCGAGCCCATGGATCTATCTGACAAAGTGCAAATATATTTAAGTTGGAGGGGATAACAGTTGTGAAAAGGCCAACTTCATGCTCACTCCCAGCCAGTGCAGTTAGCTTAATATGTAATTTGCTCTACCTGTCAAAATTTTAAAGCCAACTATTCCGTATGGCTTGGCAACAACAGAATTCACACAAACCTGATTATGTCCATTGACGACAACCTCTTCCGCAAAACGGACTTTAACAGGATTTGTTTTTAGCCTGGCTCTTTTTTCTGCTGTAAGAAAGGATGATTTAGGGCCACCCTGAAAAACAAAAGCACTGGATTGGCAAACTATTATATAACACGGCAACAAATTCTGAGAGCACTTAATGCCTTCTCACAACAGAAATTGACACAGAATCACAAGAAGAGTAAGGTCAGAAGTTTGCTGGATCAGAGCATTAAGTACAAAAGGTGGGTAATTTCCTCTTTTTTTGAAACTACTGGAATTTTTCTTTTTCTTTTGACAACCCCGTGAGGCATGATTCCTTGCTTCAGGGTGGGGTCAGCGTGACTGAATGGAGCTGAGGAGTAACCGACCAGATGCCGGACACCTATGCAAAGTTTGCAGCAAATATTTACTCTTGGTGCCCTGATACAGAAACATTTGCTACTGCCTACGATTGGCCTCTCAACCTTCCAAGTGGTAGGTAACAGTCTTTACCTCTAAAGCACAGGTCACCAATTTATAATCCGTGGACCACTGGTGGTTCCAGGAAAAAATTGGTGGTCTGTGCAGAAATCTTGGCCCCTGGGCCAGATATGGCCAAGAGCAATTAAGAGAGGAGAGGAGAGGAGAGGAGAGGGGAGGGGAGGAGGGGAAGGGGGGAGAGGAGAGGACTACAGCCACAGCTGTACTGACATCCCATCAGCAAACTGACATCCCATCAGCAAACCACCGTCAAATAAGCTTCTATTATTTTGTAATAATTACACTACCTTTAATAATTTTGTTACAATTAAACAACCTTTAAAGATTTTGTTATGATTAAATAAGCATTTATGATTTGTTATAATTAATTAAGCACTTATAATTTTGTTATGTTAAATAGGTGCATTTCATATTATGATCATTATTTTACAAATGTACAGTATTTATATATTTTTAAAAATTCATATTAGTTGTCTGCTTGACTTAAAATTATGAATTAGGGTCCATGGGATTTAAAATTATGAATTTGGGGGTCCCTGAGGTCCAAAAGGTTGGGGGGGGGCTGCTCTAGATCACCATGCTATTCCAACTCATAGAATATTTTATTTCATTTCATTATTTTATTTTATTTTTATTTTATATCTATCTACAGTATATATTATATCTATCTATCTATCTATCTATCTATCTATCTATCTATCTATCTATCTATCATCTATCTTTCACATTTCTGAACCACCCATCTTCCTCAACAGACCATAAACACCAGGAACATGGGGTGAACATGTGAAAACTAGAGCATGATCTCTAAAATAGGCAGCATAGTTAAGAAAAGTGGATTTCAAGTCCTCCAAAAATATTAATAGTGGCTTCTGCCCATCAAAACTGGCCCAATTTCCTGCATTTTGTTAAGAGCAGCTAGCCTTTTTCTTCTGAAGTTCCCAAATGGAGCATGAAAAAAAGAGATATCGTTTCTGTTCCTTCATAACCATCTTCCTTAATTTGTTGCCTTCCAAGTTGCAATTCCTGTTAGCCCAATCAACATAGATTGCAATGCTAAGAGTACAACCTGAATTCTTGGAGCAGCCTTTGTTAATGGATGATCTTTAGAGGGCTGGGATCACAACTCCTAACCTTATCCTCAGGACCAATGATTTTCATTACAACCACAGTCGAACAAAAAGCAGTTCACATTCAGTCGTTGCAACAAATCTTCTCAACCTGGAACACCCTTTGTAATTCTCAACAATCCCATCTTGACATGAATGAATGGGATGGGTTAGGGCAGGGATGTCAAACTGGTAGCCTGCGGGCCGGGCCGAATGATCACATGCAGACCATGCCCACCCCAGTTCTGTGAAGGGAACAAATGTTGTGAAAAGTCAAGTGACGGCTACGTGATGCCATGAGTTTGGCACCCCTGGGTTAGGGTGACATAAAACATCTGGAAGGTGGCAGGAATAGGAAGGTTTGTAGAAGGATCTTGGAGGTGGAGTTTCTTAAGGTGGAGTTTCTTCTCCGGAACCACCTGCTACCGCACGAATCCCAGCGGCCGAAAAGGTCCCACAGAGTTGGCCTTCTCCGGGTCCCGTCGACTAAACAATGTCGTCTGGCAGGCCCCAGGGGAAGAGCCTTCTCTGTGGCAGCCCCGGCCCTCTGGAATCAACTCCCCCCGGAGATTAGAACTGCTCCCACCCTCGTCTTCCGTAAACTACTTAAGACCCACCTATACCGCCAGACATGGGGGATTTGAGACATCTTTCCCTCAGGCTTATTATAATTTATGTTTGGTATGTGTGTGCTGTTTGGTTTTTAATTATGATAGGGTTTTTAGTTTTTTAATATTTGATTTGTGCCATTATAATATTGTTTTTATCGTTGTTGTGAGCCGCCCCGAGTCTTCGGAGAGGGGCGGCATACAAATCTAATAAATTATTATTATTATTATTGTTATTATTATTATTATTATTATTATTATTAATTGTCATGATTAATTGCTATCACAGTGACAGTTATTTAGTGGCCATCAACACTGCCTTGAACTAGACAAAGTTTTACTGTATGTTAAGTGAAGACAAGCCAGCATAATCTGTTTGTTTGTTTTTTTGTAACTATGTGCTGAGTGAAGATGTATATCATCCTCCACCATTCAATTCATCACCAGACCCTGAATTCTTGCATTGCCTTAGTTGGGGTGTGTGTGGACTCTGAATACACTCAACACTGTGCATTTATCAGTTTCTTTCAAGTCTATTCATTGCAGTGGTTTTCAGCACCCTTAAACTAAACAAACCCGCTTTGATAGGATTATCTGGTAGCAAATTGAAATTTTGCTGCATCCCACCACAAATATGGATGAACGTATTGTGATGCCAATTCTCAATGTCTTTCAATTTCTTTAATCCCTTTATGCATGTATTTCCGGAGTTAGGGCTGGTGGTAAATTTTTAATTACAATTAAATATATTGAAAAATCAGGAGAGAAAAGGGAACATCCCAGAACTATGCAATCTTTGAATTAGCAGGTCTAAGAAATAAAAGCAAAATGGTTCAAATGTACAGAGAAGGAGGTCTAGTTCCAAGTAGTTGGTTTCACACATGCCCCCAAAAGCTCAGAACTTTTATCAACACCATACAACCCACCGTAACAGAAAACGGGTTTTATTTTATCACTGTTAGTTTACCAAACATTTCAGAATGGATTTGTATTTTATAACTTACAGATATATTGACCAACTTCTTTTTCTCCTTCCACCAACCAAATATGCTCCAGCTTATGAACTTTATTATTATTATTCCAGAGGGGAGTTGATTCCAGAGGGCCGGGGCCGCCACAGAGAAGGCTCTTCCCCTGGGTCCCGCCAGACTGTATTACTTAGTCGCTGGGACATGGAGAAGGCCAACTCTGTGGGACCTAATTGGTCGCTGGGATTTATGTGGCAGAAGGCGATCCCGGTCCTTTACTTTTTAATAGCCCCATCCAATATTTTCTATCTTTTAAACAGCTTCATCCTTCCTTCTTTCCTCTTCCTTACTTGAAATAGCCTCCCAGAATACTTGCTAGATATCCCAAATGTCTTCTCAAAATGCATGCTTTCAGTGAAGAGTTTGGCACTAATGTCCTTCCTAATTTATTATAACTGAGCCTGTAACTAAGCCTTGATTTCCCTGTAACTTCACCAACTTGGTTAATATTTCCTAATGTTCACCATTTTGATTTCTGTTATCTCACCTGTTGTCTCACAAACAATCTCAAAGCAGTGTTATTCTCTGCGAATTGCAGTGTACCCTTAAGATGTTAGTTTCCCAATACAGCGTTCCCTCGCTTTTCGCGGGGGATGCGTTCCGAGACCGCCCGCGAAAGTTGAATTTCCGCGAAGTAGAGATGCGGAAGTAAATACACCATTTTTGGCTATGAACAGTATCCCAAGCCTTCCCTTAACACTTTAAACCCCTAAATTGCAATTTTCCATTCCCTTAGCAACCATTCAGATTATTACTCACCATGTTTATTTATTAAAGTTTATTAAAAAAATATTTATTAAAGGCAGACGAAAGTTTGGTGATGACATATGATGTCATCGGGTGGGGAAAAACCGTGGTATAGGGAAAAAACCCGCAAAGTATTTTTTAATTAATATTTTTGAAAAAACGTGGTATAGACTTTCCGCGGAGTTCGAACCCGCGAAAATCGAGGGAACACTGTAATTTCAAAATAGGTTTGTATTTTATTACCCACAGATACATCTGCACGCAAAGGCAAGATTTAGTGCATTGTTTCATGGCACTTTACATGCTGAAAGCTCTCAAGTTCTATCTTCAGCAACATCTTCAGCTCCAAAGAATCTAATGTGGCAGGTTGGAAGCCCCAGAGAATTGTGACTGTTGTAATGGACTGGGGCCAACAAGGCTTCTGCAGCCAAGGCAATACTTGTTTTCCTTATCAAACGGCAGGGTGATGATGTGATGACACTACTGAAAAAGACAGCATCACAATTTCCTGCATCACCCTCACATAGTAGGATGTCTGGATTATTATTTTTTTAAATCTCAAACAGTGCCTTCTTAGTGTACTTCTTTTGCTTCTTAATTTTCAATTGTTTGCTGACCCAACACACAGAGCTTTTTGGTGATGGTATCTCAAGATAAAATGATGGCAGTGAAGAAGGTGCAGTTGCTTAGCCTTGGGGAACATTCCTGGGCAAGATGGATTTTTTAACTTTCCAAAAGAGAGCGATTTTGTATGTCTGCATGATGGCACTCAAGTCATTGATTGTTACTATCATTGAAGTGCAGTATTGCAAGCTACCTCTGCTGATCACCGTCTGCCAGCAGTTTGGCAGATCAAATCTCAGTAGGCTCAAGGTTGACTCAGCCTTCTATCCTTCCGGGGTGCGTAAAACGAGGCCCCAGATTGTTGGGGGCAATATGCTGATTCTGTAAACTGCTTAGAGAGGGCTGTAAAAACACTGTCAAGTGGTATATACTGTAAGGCTAAATGCTATTATACAGGAGCCCTCAAATTATTATTTTATTTATTTATTTATTAGATTTGTATGCTGTCCCTCTCCGTAGACTCGGGGCGGCTCACAACATACAATAAAACAATTCACAACAAATCTAATAAATTTTAAAAATTAAAAACCCCATTATTAAACCAGACATACACACAGACATACCATACATAAATTGTATAGGCCCAGGGGGGGGGGGAATGCCTCAGTTCCCCCATGCCTGATGGCAGAGGTGAGTCTTAAGGAGTTTAAGGCAAGGAGGGTGGGGACAGTTCTAATCTCCGGGGGGAGCTGGTTCCAGAGAGTCGGGGCTGCCACAGAGAAGGCTCTTTCCCTGGGACCCGCCAGACGACATTGTTTAGTCGACGGAACCTGGAGAAGGCCAACTCTGTGGGACCTTATCGGTCGCTGGGATTCGTGCGGCAGAAGGCGGTCCCGGAGATAGACAAGTGCCTATAAATGTTAGTTTAAAGGAATTTTTATATAAGGGAAAGTTGCTTCTGGAAGAAGGTGTTTGGATAGACTGCAGTTGGTCTTTCCACTTATATTTACCAACTACAAATTCATATTTTCTCTTCCCATCGACAATGTTTCCTGGATGGATTTAAAAGCAGACATGAATACATATATTTGGGCTTGTGAGAGGTCTTGTTTGGGCTAGAAAGCTAAGCAGGGTCAATTTCAAATGTAAACTACATGGGCGGAAGAGTGGGGGAAGAAAAGTTCTGTTGTGGCAGCCAAAATGATTATTTTCAGAATTTGCAGATGTAGTGTGATTACAGTGCAATGTAAGTATGTTCTTTTGTCAGCCATTGAGATCAATGGATCCAATAGCTGTGCACGCGGCAGCAGCATTGAACAATACAGGTAAATCAATCAAGGTAAATCAATAGACGCAATTTACATTGACTTTTGTAAAGCCTTTGATTCAGTAATACAGACAAACTACTTCGAACTAAAATCTTATGGCATCTCTGGTCCCCTTCGTGATTGGATAACTGCATTCTTGTCAAACAAGCAACTAATAGTTAAAATAGGGAGTGCCTTATCAAATCCTGCACCTGTCAACAGTGGTATCTTTCAAGGCAGCGTTCTAGGACCAACATTATTCATACTTCACATAAATGACCTTTGTGATCATATTACAGCGTTCCCTCGATTTTTGCGGGGGTTGCGTTCCAAGACCGCCCGCGAAAGTCGAATTTCCGCGAAGTAGCGGTGCGGAAGTAAAAACACAATTTTTGGCTATGGACAGCCAAAAACTACCCCCACGCACCCTTTTTCAAGGCAGCGCAAGGAGCCGGGCTTGAAGTTGGGGGCGGGGAGCGACAAAAGTGCGGAGGCCAACAAAGATTGTTTTGAATGTCGTCTGCCCCACCCCCCCAGCACCTCCGGCCCCCTCGCCGCTACCCCCCGCCCACCCGATTCGCCCCTCACTGGCTTTCTTGGGACACAGGTCCTCCTGCAGCAGCGCTGGCAGCTACGGCTTCTCATCCTCCTCATTCGGCTGCTAGCCGCTCTGAGCGCTTTGAGAATGCCCGCCCCGCCTCTCTCACAGTCCCTTAGCTGAGAGCGCTTTCGTCCCAGCTATCAGCGAGGGGGCTGCAGGAGAGGGCAGGCATTCTCACAGAGAGGGAGAGAGAGAGGGAGAAAGAGAGAGAGAGCAAGAGGGGGGAGAGTGGAAGGTAGAGAGAGAGAGAGAAATGATAGAAAAAAGGGGAGAAAAAAAGAGAAATGAGAAAATGATTGAAGCAGAGAATGACAGGAAAGAAAGAGAAAGAGAGAGAGAAGTAACTCTTGGTGATGACGTATGACGTCATCGGGTGGGAAAAACCGTGGTATAGAAAAAAAAACCGTGGAGTATTTTTTAATTAATATTTTTTGAAAAACCGTGGTATAGCCGTTTTGCGAAGTTTGAACCCGCGAAAATCGAGGGATCACTGTATAAGTAATTGCATTCTCTTTGCTGATGATGTTAAACTATTCAACACCACCTACAATACTTCTACCCTTCAAAAAGATCTAGACAATGGTCTAGGTCACAGTGGTCTGATCGCAACTTAAAATCTTAACCAGCAAATGCTCTGTCTTACACATTGGCAAAAAGAATCAGAACATAATATACAAGCTTGGAAGACACGATCTTGTAGACGACCCTCACTCTGTCAAAGACCTTGGAGTACTCATATCTAATGACCTAAGTGCCAGAGCCCATTGTAACAACATTGCTAAAAAGGCATTAAGAGTTGTTAACCTAATCATGCGTAGCTTCTTTTCGGGCAACATTGCACTGCTAATCAGAGCATACAAAACATCTGCTAGACCAATTCTCGAATATAGCTCACCTGTCTGGAACCAGCACTGCAAATCGGATATTAATACAATTGAGAGTTCAGAAATATTTCACAAGAAGAGTCCTCCATTCCTCTACTTGCAACAGAATACAGTGATCCCCCGGTTATTGCGTCCCCAACCATTGCGAACAGGGTAATTTGCGATTTTTGAACCCGGAAGTCAAAACACCATCTACGCATGCGTGCCCTTTTTCTATGGGCACGCATGCGTAGATGGGGCCCGGCAGATCAGCTGCTGGGCGGCTTCCCTGGGTCTTCCCCCTCTTGCTGGCGGGAGGGCGAGCAGCGGGCATCAGCAAGGAGTTTCCCCACCGCCCACGCAAACTCCTCGCTGCCGCCCGCCCTTCGCCCGCCCACGCCGTTCATTCTCGCCGCTTTCGAGCTGAGTCCTGAAGCGAATTCGCTCCCGGACTCAGCTCGAAAGCGCCGAGAGCCAGCGTGGACAAGCCGTTCGTTGGCGCTGGCTATCGGCGCTTTTGAGCTGAGTCCGGAAGCGAATTCGCTCCCGGACTCAGCTCGAAAGCGCCAAGAGCCAGCGCCCCCCGAACCCCCAACCCGGGTTTGGGGGGCTGCTAGGAAGCCCCCCATGCCGGCGGCAAACAGCCGCGCCGCCCCCAATCTTCGGCTCCTCGCTAGCGCTGTGGGAGTAAAAACACCATCTGCACATGCGCAGATGGTGTTTTTACTTCTGCAGCGCTACTTCGCGAAAACCCGCTCGTTGCGGGGGGTCCTGGAACGGAACCCTCGCAACGAGCGGGGGATCACTGTACCTTATTCCACCAGACTTGAAATTTTGGGCTTAAATAGCTTAGCGCTACATTGCCTTCAATCTGATCTAAAGATAGTTCATGTAATAATCTACCACAATGTCCTACCTGTCAATGAATACTTCAGCTTTAACTGCAATAATTCACGAGCACACAATAGATTCAAACTCAATATAAACCACTTGAAACTCAATTGCAGGAAATACGACTTCAGCAACAGAGTGATCAATGCCTGTAATGCACTACCCGACTCTGTAATTTCTTCCCTAAACCTCAAAAACTTTAATCTTAGACTCTCTATAGTTGACCTCACCCCATTCCTAAAAGGTCTGTAAGAGGCATGCATAAGCGCACCAGTGTGCCTACTGTCCCTGTCCTACTGTCCTCATTTATCTATACTTTGTTTATGTTTATACAAATTATCTCATGTTTTATATGTTATGCCTTATGTAGTATGTGCTTTGACAAATAAATAAATAAATAAATAAATAAATAAATAACTGGAAGGGATAAAAAATCATTGGATGTATAGAAAGAAATTGTTTGCAATGTAATCAAATATATACCACCAATATTTCATTGTTACAAGAATCTGAACTGGATTCAAGTTTAAGATTTTAATACAGTAGATTTTACCCAGAAGGGTAAGATTACCTAACTGATCTTGGCTGATCTCAAAAAGGTAAGCAGAATCAGAGCTGATTAGCATTTATATTGGGGGCTGCAAGGAAATCCAAAAACTATAGGTTAGACAGAGAAATTGAGAACACTTTCTAAAAAGTAGCGACTGGAAATCTCTTATCATTTTTTTGTATAGAAATGGGGGGGGGGGAATGAACTTGTGATGTATGGCTTTGATGATTATACAGGATAGATTATAGAAAGAAGAGTATTAGGATGTGATATATGCTGTATGATTATATATATACTGTATATATGTATAATTGTACTTACTGTATATCTGTTATGAAGAATATCAGAAGTCACTTTTCTATTTACTTTCTTTCTATTTTTCTTCAGCTTTCCTTTTTTCCCTTCCCTATACTTTTTGCTTTCTCTTTGCTTTCTTTTTCTTACTTTATATCTATTTATATTTGCTTCTATCATCCCTCCCTCCATCTCTCCATCTCTCCATCTCTATCTATCTATCTATCTATCTATCTATCTATCTATCTATCTATCTATCTATCTATCTATCTATTTATCTATCTATCTACCTACCTACCTACCTACCTACCTATCTCTATATCTATCTATCTATCTATCTATCTATCTATCTATCTATCTATCTATCTATCTATCTATCTCTATATCTATCTATCTATCTATCTACCTATCTACCTACCTACCTACCTACCTACCTACCTATCTAATCTATCTATCTATCTATCTACCTACCTACCTACCTACCTACCTATCTCCTATGTAAACATCATAGACATTAAGTCATTGGGTATTGAGCTTAAATTTGTCATTTTGAGGCTTTATTTTACTCCAAGCATATTTTGAGGGTAGGTCTATATTGCATCGAAAGCTGATGGATAAGTATTCCCTCTGCCTGGTACTATTTAAAAAAAAACTTTTTAAAATTTCTGTCTACTCTTCAAAAATCAATTTTTCACCATCTAAACAATTTGACAACATCCTGCTTTGCACATTTGCATGTAATATATAGCTTGAACCCAAATCCAACACTCTGTTTGCTGTTGGAGGCTAGGTGACAAAGGTCCAATGATGTCTACACGGCCACTTTAGTTCACTTTTATTGGCAAGCATCTCACCATCTTTGCCCAAGAATCCCCTAATACAGGGCTTTCAAACTCCCAGTCCGTGGGCTGGATTCATGACGTGCCGGCCATGCCCGCACCCATTTCAGCAAAGGGGGCGGGGGAAGTCTTGATATGTCATGTGATGCTGCCATGAGGACATGAGTTTGACACCCCTGACCTAATACATCAACTCTCTTATCTGGGAAAATTTCCCACCCTTTGTATCTCTAAGATTACCTCCTGGAACTTCGTATTTGTGGTTCTCATTTGCATACCCATCAGGAGGCCAAACCTTACCCTCCAAGGAGTAACTCAAACACCAGTGGTACATGAGGGCAATTTACCGAGGTGCATCGCAGAACTGTAAACTGGAGAGTGCCTTGCGAATCCCTGTTAAGACAATATAATAAAACAAAACAACACAAGTGAGAATACACAGGAAGGGGAACAAGGAGAGCACCCCCCCCACACAACAGTTTTATTTAAAGACATTGCTATGAACGCCAAAAAAATACTGCATCCTTTTCAACAAAGGTAGTCCTCAACCTACATCAGTTCATTTACGTTCTAAGTTACAACGGCCCTAAAAAGTGACTAGCGACCGTTTTTCACACTTACGACGGTTGCAGCATCAATGATCAAAATTCAGAGCTTGGCAACTGATTCATATTTACCGCAGTGGCAGTGTCCCCTGGGGTCATGTGATCACCTTTTGCGAACTTCTGACAAGAAAAGTCAATGGGCAAGCCAGGTTCACTTAACAGCTGTGTTACTAACTTCAAACAATTCACTTAACCATGGTGGCAAGAAAGGCTCTAAAACGGGGCAAAATTGACTTTCTCACTTAGCAACAGAAAAGTTGGGCTCAATTGTGTCGTAAGTCAAGGACCACCTGTACCTTTAAAGGCAGATAATTTCCAACTCTGTCCTTTCCCCCCAATTTCCTTCAGTTCTCTACAGGCAGTCCTCTACTTACAACAGCTCACTTAGTGACCGTTCGAAGTTACAGCAGGGTTGAAAAAAGTGACGTGACCCTTTTTCACACTATTGCAGCATCCCCATGGAGATTCAGGTGCTTGGCAACTGACTCACAGGTGGGATGGTTGCAGTCTCCTGGGATCATATGATCATCTTCTGCAACCTTCTGAGACAAGCAAAGTTAATGGGGAAACCAGGTTCACAGAAGAACTGCAGCAATTACCTTAACAAATCTGGCAAGTAAAATTGAAAATTGGGGCAAAACTCACTTAACAAATTTATCACCTAGCAACATCAATTTTAGGCTCTATTGTGATTGTAGGTTGAGGACTACCTGTATTTAGCCTAGAAGTAGCTACCAATCTCATACAAAATATGTGTTCGAGAAAACATCTTGCTACCCTCCCTACTCTTTGTATTGAGCAACAGTATCACCCTGTTGCACATATTGGTATTTTTTCATTAATCATTTGATGTCCCCATATTACAGTATATAATCAAATTACAGCACTTTCCTTTTAATAATACTTTTAATAATACTTTAAAACTTCCTTCAGAAATACTTCAGGCCAATACCTTCATAAGCACCTCTTGCTTAAAATAAATTTGCCTAAATTAATATTTTCCTCTCTGAGCTCACATTGCTCCATTCTGGTCCTACGTTTCTCTTTACATTGTTATAATGTCTTTCTGTTCATTCCATAATTTGGTACATATTGTTTGCTCTGACTTTCAGTGTCCTTCACAATCGACCAAACAGTTCTTCTCTTTCCTCCAACCAAATAAGCTCCAGCTTATGAATTTTAGTTTTTTAATACTATCATCCAAGGTTCTCCTACTTTCAAATAAGCTTCATCCTTTCTTCCTTCCTCTCCCTCATTTAAAACTAGTGGTGGGTTTCTACCAGTTCGCCCTAGTTCAGGCGAACCAGTAGCAGCTGTAGTGGGAGGCTCCTCCCACCCGCCCAGATGTCACCACGGACATTCTGCACATGCGCAGGAGAAGTCACCTGCATGCTCCCATTCCCAAATCAGTAACAAAGGTAAGAAAAACCCACCACTGCTTAAAACAACTTCCCAGAATATTTGTAGAATACCTCTACATGTGCTACAAATGCTTTCTTAAAGTGTACATTTTCAGTGAAGAATCTGCCATTAATGTCCTTCCCAATTTATTATAACTGAGCCTGTAACTAATTCCCATGCACTTTCACCAGCTTTGTGAGTGTTTCATAATTTTCACCATTTCGATTTCTGTTATCTCACCTGGACCAAAGCTGAGACTCCAAACAGTCTCAAGCCAGTGTGGGAACCTGCCTTGTTATTCTCCCCGAAGTGCTACGCACCCTGATGGCATGCTACATAAACAAATACACCTATAACTGCCCAACACCACAAAGAAAAATGGATGTTCCTGTTTTCATATTATAATTCTGTCCATCAAAAACATCATCAAAAAAGCACAACAAAGAATGTTCTTTCTGCGCCAGCTCAGGAAGCTCAAACTGCCCAAGGAGCTGCTGATTCAGTTCTACAGAGGAATCATTGAGTCTGTCATCTGCACCTCTATAACTGTCTGGTTTGGTGCTGCAACCCAACAGGACCGACACAGACTTCAGAGGATAATCAGAATTGCAGAAAAAACAATTGCTGCCAATCTGCCTTCCATTGAGGACCTGTATACTGCAAGAGTCAAAAAGAGGGCGTGTAAAATATTTACTGACCCCTCGCATCCTGGACACAAATTGTTTCAACTCCTACCCTCAAAACGTCGCTACAGAGTACTGCACACCAAGACAACTAGACACAAGATCAGTTTTTTCCCGAACGCCATCACTCTACTAAACAAATAATTCCCTCAAAACTGTCAGACTTTCTACTAAATCTGCACTTCTATTTCTACTAGTTTTTCTCATCATTCCTATCACCCATTTCCTCCCATGTTGACTGTATGACTGTAACTTGTTGCGTATATCCTAAGATTTTTATTAATATTGCTTCTTCATTGCTTATTTGACCCCTATGACAATCATTAAGTGTTGTATCACATGATTCTTGACAAATGTATATTTTATTTTATGTACGTTGAGAGCATATGCACCAAGACAAATTCCTTGTGTGTCCAATCACACTTGGCCAATAAAAATTCTATTCTATTCTGTTCTATTAAAGAACTGTCAAGTTATTTTGGTTACGTCAGGAAACTAGTTCTTCTTGAATAGCATTACTTCCTGTGAAACTGTTATCCCAGTAGTTCAAAGAAGCACAGGCAGAAATACTGTAATAGCTGTACCTTTGCACTGGATATTAAAGTATTTTTGCAAGGCTAAAAAGGATTTCTACCCTCCTTTCCTTTTACTGTCTGAAACATTTTCCATGCCCTCCCTCCTTCGGTGGGCTGAAATACCTTTAGCAGGCTGTCTGCAGTTCTCCCTCCTGTCTCCCAGTGTTATTGCCACATACCTTTGCCCTAAACTCACAACAATTCATTTAGTGACCATTCAAAGTTACAGCAGCACTGTAACGACCATTTTTCACAATGATGACCGTTGAAGCATCTCCATGATCATGGGATCAACCCGGTTCATACTTATGACGGTTGCAGTGTCCCATGATCATTTGGTCACCCTTTGTGACCTTCGGACAAGCAAAGTCAATGAGGACGCCAGATTCACTTAACAACTGTGAGATGCTAATTTATCAACCGCAGTGATTCACTTAACAACTGTGGCAAGAAAGGTCGTAAGGTTGGGTAAAACTCATTCAACAAACACCGCACTTAACGACAGAAATTTTGGGCTCAATTATAGCCCTAGGTCGAGGACTACTTGTGTAAAAATACCCAAAATGCTTTTTCGTATAGGATAACAGCTTCAAAATAGGGTATGGTTTTTGGAGTACAGTACTCAGCTGAAGAGAAGAGAAAGAGAAACCATTCGGGTTTCTTCCCGTGTAGGATTTAGAAATTTTTGGCGACGTTTCGACAAGGTCCCACTCGTCATCTTCAGGCTGGTGCTTCTGTCTTTGACGAAACGTCGCCAGAAATTTCTAAATCCTACACAGGAAGAAACCCGAATATACCAAGACCGTCATATATCAAATTGTATATATACAAAGATAACAGTCTGGTGTCTATATCATTTCAGTAAAGGATTGAAATAAGATATATGTAAAAACTAAACTTATCTTTCTAAAATTTCTTTGCTATTTTTCACTCAACTTTATTTCTTATTTACTTATAATGTAATTTTTAGTCATAATATAACGGGATATAGAGAATATTTATAGCACAAACTTTTATTATAGATCTGCCATTCACCATCCCGATTTTTACTATTTGTTTTGTTGTTACTGTACATTGTTCATTGTTATTTGTATGTTGTTGTGTTTATTGTATATATTCTTGTAAATAAAATTTATTAAATAAATAAAAAAAAGAAAGAAAGAAAGAGAAGCTCTGACAAAAGCCAACATGGCATGAAAGTCAGCCACTGGAGGGAAGGTTAGATTGCCATACTGCACCTTAAAAGAGCAGCTGCTTGTCCACTGGTAAGGTCTTCCGTTGCGTTGTCGTTTATTGCGAGGATGCGATCCCCTGGCAGAAGCTTCCCATCAGCAGTGCTGCCTGCAAAACATGAGCCTTGTCAGCCAGATACTTGGTATTTCCTATTTACAACATCACCCCAAAATAAACAAACAAATATGCAGGCATGCAAAGAAACTGAAGCCACTTGTAAGATGACCTGGCATTGCTTGCATGGGGGAACTGAGACACCTCTCCCAGGCTTTTATATTTTATGTTTGGTATGTATGTGTTGTATGGTTTTAATTGTTGCAGTTTTATATATCTTTTCTTATATATCTAATATTAGATTTATTTACTGTTATATTGTTTTTATTATTGTTGTGAGCCGTCCCAAGTCTTCGGAGAGGGGCGGCATACAAATCTAATAAATTGGCAGTAATAAATTGAATTGAATTGCCTACAATTTGGAAATCTGAATCCAAATGCTTGGGCACGAGAGATTTTGCTGATTTTCAGTGGGTTTTTTGTTTCGTGAGCATCCTCGCAGGAGATTTCGCTTCTGCACGCAGGCCAGGCGCACATGCATCAGGGATGCCGTATTGGCTACTGGGATGCTGTATTGGGCCGAACCAGCTGCAAACCACTCCTGGCTATATCCATCATTGGAAAAGGCAAAATCCGGAGCCAGAGTCTCAGAAGCAGTTTGTGACTGTGTACAGCCATGTTCTGGTAATAATAATAATAATAATAATAATAATAATAATAATAATAATTTATTAGATTTGTATGCCGCCCCTCTCCGAAGACTCGGGGCGGCTCACAACAGTAATAAAAAACAGCATAACAATGGGACAAATCTAATAATAAAAATATATAAAAACCCCAACAATTTAAAAACCATACAGCACATTCATACCAAACATATAATATAAAAGCCTGGAGGAGATGTCTTAGTTCCCCCATGCCTGGCGATACAGGTGGGTCTTGAGTAACCTGCGAAAGACAAGGAGGGTGGGGGCCATTCTAATCTCCTGGGGGAGTTGATTCCAGAGGGCCGGAGCCACCACAGAGAAGGCTCTTCCCCTGGGGCCCGCCAAACGACATTGTTTGGTCGACGGGGCCCGGAGAAGGCCAACTCTGTGGGACCTTATTGGCCGCTGGGATTCGTGCGGTAGAAGGCGGTTCCGGAGGTATTCTGGTCCAATGCCATGTAGGGCTTTAAAGGTCATAACCAACACTTTGAATTGTGACTGGAAACTGATCAGCAGCCAGTGCAGGCCACGGAGTGTTGTAGAAACATGGGCAAATCTGGGAAGCCCCACGATAGCTCTCGCGGCCGCATTCTGCACGATCTGAAGTTTCCGAACACTTTTCATGTAGAGAGCATTGCAGTAATCAAACCTCAAGGGGATAAGGGCATGAGCGACTGTGAGCAATGACTCCCTGTCCAGGTAGGGCCGCAACTGGTGCACCAGGCGAACCTGGGCAAACGCCCTCCTCGCCACAGCCGAGGCATACCTGGAACCAATCGCATTGGCCTTTGCCATTCCATTGGATTATTTCAGAAACTTGGAGAGGAAGGATCTGCTGCTCGGGTAACAGTCTATCCTCCATACTAACCTACCCAAGCCTCATGCTCTGGAGAGGTTACTCCAACTTTGCATACGGTATTTTAGGAACTCTTTCCAGAGCATTATAACATAGTCTTTCAAGGCTGAAGGATGCCAGCGATGAATGGGCACCATTCAACAAGCCCACACTGCCCTTTCTAGCAGAAGTAATGGCAGGAAGATAGTCTCTTTCTTAACGTAACCTTCCACTATATTCTGTTGTTCTAAATGCTGTTTTGACACGATACAAGGCATTTAAGGGCTGGCAACACTGGCATCTGCTTAGATTGACATTCCAGCAAAATCTGATTACCAGCTTTCCTCTGCCGAAAGGAACAGGTGAAAAAGCATTGTGCCCGGTTCCCTATTCTTTCAAAAATTCCAGAGCCTGGACTCAGCCAGTTTTCTCTATCTGACTGCTCAAAAAAATTAAAGGAAACATTTAAACAACACAATATAACTCCAAGTAAATCAAACTTCTGTGAAATCAAACTGTCCACTTAGGAAGCAACACTGATTGGCAATCAATTTCACCTGCTATTGTGCGCATTCAACTTTGTACAGAACAAAGTATTCAATGAGAATACTTTCAGATTCATTCAGATCTAAGATGTGTTCTTTGAGTGTTCCCTTTATTTTTTTGAGCAGTGTATATTAGCTTAGGATCAAGACAATGTCAGAGACCAACATGTTTTAAAGACATATTTATTTTTTAAAACCACAGCTTTGTATTTCTCCAGACAATTTTCAACATCAGGGAAAGTAGAGAAGGGAAAACTGTTTTCTACCTGCAGCAACTGATGTGATCAAAAGGGGGAAATTATGAGAAACTTCAATGCCATAATGTCCATGTAGCACATCTCTTTGAACATCCACTGTGAGTTTGACACGACTTGCAGGTTGCCTACTGCCATCAGACGGTCTATCACTCACTGATGCTCTCCCTCTGCAAATTTAGGGTGGAAAAAAGCCATTTTTAAAAAAAAGATATCCAGTGCTTTCCATTTCCTGAAATCTCAACATTTGCTTTTGAGATATTTTTGCAGCAGTGTACTGTATACCTACTTAAGAAAACAAACACAAGCCAGTAAACAAGAAAGAAGCTCGGATGTATATTGTGGCTGGAGTTTTTATTGTCAAATGTATGAAAGTAGAAAGTAACAATCTGATAAATATTTTAAATAGTACCGGGCAGATCCAGAAAATGTACCCATAAAGCTGAAAAGTAATGCTTGATTTTTGTTCCAGTATACATATACATAGCGAGAGATCTTGACTAAAATATGTATGGGTTGGCCTCAGTTAATCTTTTTCTTATTGTTACTGTTTCTCCTTT
The DNA here is from genome assembly GCF_031021105.1 of Erythrolamprus reginae. Taxonomy (NCBI): domain Eukaryota; kingdom Metazoa; phylum Chordata; class Lepidosauria; order Squamata; family Dipsadidae; genus Erythrolamprus; species Erythrolamprus reginae. The sequence continues at coordinate 235,435,815 of NC_091951.1, read as the reverse complement.
ATTGTTATTCTATTTTCTTTTTTTCTGTTCTGAATGTTTGTTATATTATATACAGTAATACCTCGTGATACGAACCCCTCATCTTACGAACTTTTCGAGATACGAACCCGGAGTTCGGGATTTTTGTGCCTCTTCTTACGAACTTTTTTTGCCTTACGAACCCGCCGCCACGAACGCCGAACCTGGAAGTTCGGCAAAAGTTCGGGTTTGGCATTCGGGTTCAGCCGATAAGTGCCGCCGCCCGGCTGTCACCTTTGCAGAAAAGCAGCGGAGCTGTCGGCCGGTTGGGAGGCTCAAATGGAGGTGGGGAATTCCATGGGCGGAGCTTTGACGTTACGGAGACGTCCGTCCTGGCCGGCCGAAACGTGGACTCCAGGAAGGACGTCTTCGTGACGTCAAAGCTCCGTCCATGGAATTCCCTATTGGGATTCCCCACCTCCGATTGAGCCTCCCAACCAGCGAACAGCTCCACGGCTCTTCTGGCAAGGTGACAGTCGGGCGGCGGTGCTTCTCAGCTGAACCCGAATGTCAAACCCGAACTTTTGTCGAACTTCCGGGTTTGGCATTCTGGAGAACCCCGAGAAGCCCCCGGGATGTTTCAAAAGATGACAGCCAAGCGGCAGCGCTTCTCGGCGGCCTCCCGAACCCGAACTCGAAATTTTGCTGAACCTCTGGGTTTGGTGTTCAGGAGAACGCCGAGAAGCCCTTGGGCTGTTTCAAAATGTGGCAGCCGGGCAGTGGCGCCCAGCGAAGCGACGTTTTTGCTATTTTTTTTCCTTGCATGCATTCATCCATTTTACATTGTTTTCTATGGGAAACATTGTTTCATCTTACGAACTTTTCGCCTTACGAACCGCCTGCTGCAACCAATTAAGTTCGTAAGACGAGGTATCACTGTATTACCGCATCCCATTTCTATTTCATTGTTTTCATGTTTCTGCAAATTGTAATGGATAGGTGAATTAGGCAGTCCTATGGATCTAATGAATAATAAATGTTAGCATGCACATTTAAACATGAAGGCCAGTTTAGCCGGATATTCATATATTCAGCAAAGAACCTGCACATGGACAGCTCTTTCTGCATAAAGTCACTTGATGTGAGTAGAATAGTTACACAATGGAGTTCCTAACCAAGTGGAAAATCCATATGGACATGAAGTGAACATGAATAGGTTTGATGTTATGTACCAGTGCTGAAACGCTGACTTGCTTTGAAGATAACAATTCTACAGTTTGGAACAACTCTGTAAAAATTTGAGCTTCATCTATCTCTGTCAAAAAAGAATTACAATAAACACTATACAGAAATAAATCAAGTTTAAGGTAGCATTTACAGTGATAGATAGTGTATTGTAAACACAAATTAGTGGGTGTGCATTCCCCAGACTAGGATAGAAACATTTATGCCTTCATGATCTCTATCACAGAAAACCCACAAGATTTCCAAAGTCACACAGAAAAGCAAAAGATTCATAATGGCCATTAGAAAATTTACAAAGTCTTGTAAGGCAAAAAGTAAGGTATTTTATTTTTTTCACAGATTTGTTCTGCAGTGCAACCAACAGGGAAATATTTGTCATGATGTTCAAAGTTTGGAATGAAGTTTGAGTATTTTGTGTTTCAGCAAGCATGACAAAGGGATCTCTCTAATCCTGAGAAAGTTGGTCTTGGGTTCCTTGGAAGATTACTGAGGATTTTTCATTTAAAAAAAAAAGATGGATAAAGCTGCATCAGTTTCCCTCTAGCACAGCTTGCCCACCGATTACAGCAACCTAAAGCCATTCCTGCAATGCGCAACTGGCCAAAAAAATAATAATCATCATCACAGGTTCATTCCAGACCACAGGATAGCAATTCGTTCTCACAGGTAGCCAGAGGTGGTAAGCCTAAATCAAAACTATTTTTTTCTATTCTAAAGTTTTGTTCCATAATAAATTGACTAAAAAAATATTGGTGACACATGAGAAAAAGTGTTCTAACTAGTGTTGGGCAAACCGAACTCGCACAATTCGGATCCGTGCGGACTTTGCAGTGTTCATCGTGCCGAACACGAACATGAAATTTTTTAAAACTTCGGGCAAAGTTTGGGGTTGCGTTCGGCGTTCGGTCACCTTGGCTGGCCAGGAAGTGACGTCTCCGTGACATCAAAGCCCTGCCCCCGGAATCCCATTGTGGGGAGTCTGGGGGAGTGGGGGCGGGGGATTCCCCTCTGCCTGCCACCACCACCCTCCCCTTTGACGTCAGAAGGAGGGTGGGCACGCGTGGTGTGTGTGGGGAGCGTTTCTCTATTGGGAAATTAAGACGGTGGCAAGTTTCTCGGTGGGGAACACCTCAGTGGCGGCTTTAACGCACCGAGAAACTTGCCACCGTCTTACTTTCCCAAAAGAGAAACGCTCCCCCCACACACCATGCGCACCCATCCTCCTTCCGACATCAAAGAGGAGGGGGGCGGTGGCAGGCAGAGGGAAATCCCCGGCCCCCACTCCCCCAGCCTCCGCATCAAAAGCCAGGAAGTGACATCTCCGTGACATCAAAGCCCCGCCCCCGGAATCCCATTGTAGGGAGGCTGGGGGAGTGGGGGCGGGGGATTCCCCTCTGCCTGCCACCCCCCCTCCCCTTTGAAGTCGGAAGGAGGAGGGGCGCGCGGGGTGTGTGTGGGGAGCGTTTCTCCATTGGGAAAGTAAGACGGTGGCAAGTTTCTCGGTGCGTTAAAGCTGCCACCGAGGTGGTTCCCGCCGAGAAACTTGCTGCCGTCTTACTTTCCCAATGGAGAAACGCTCCCCACACACACCGCACGCGCCCATCCTCCTCATCCTCATCACCCACAAACCCTACCCCATTCCTCGATGACCGCGACGGCTTTCCCTCCCCCCTCCCTTTATTATTATTATTTTTTCCTTTACCTGCAGGAGACCGTGATTTGAGGAGTGGGGGGAGGGAAGTGGGTGTGGAAGACTCGCTCGCTCACTTGCTCTCCTGCCGGCTGCAAAGACAGGAAGGCACGGTGAGGCGGCCGTGGGCTGCTTTGGCAGAAGACGGGAGGGCAGGGCCAGAAGTGTTTGGCGGGTTTGGGTTCCACGAACTTGCCCGAACCAGCCGCCAAGTTTGCACGAGCCCGCTGAACCCGAATTTCGTTGGCTTCGCCCAACACTAGTTCTAACCTATTTTGTGCTATAGGAATGCCCGAGGTTAAAATGGAGGTCACAACCATGCAACAAAGCCCTGTTCCTTTTAATGTGTGTTGTGCTTCATGAGTAATTTATGAAATGTGTGAGGTATATGACTGAGTTTTTCTGCAGAGAGAAGAACTGTTATACATACCTGAACGGTCTTCTCAGTGCTCTGGAAGGAGAGTCCATCATGGGTTGTTAACCAATCCTATTGGTAGAGACTGAGTTAATTTAAATAATTAACTGGCACCGCCCCCTTAGCAGCCCCCATGAGCCAGTTTTAAAAACGAAGACAATGTAAAAACCAGAAAGTTTTATTAATGTCATAACAATGTAAAAACTTCAACAGTCCCAACACTCCGGCGACCTGGCCAAACACCATGCCGGGTGGGTATGGACTCTCCTTCCAGAGCACTGAGAAGACCGTTCAGGTATGTACAACGGTTCTTCTCCATTGACTCTGGAAGGAGAGTCCATCATGGGATATACCAAAGATCAAATCCCCTGGGAGGGAAAAGGCTGGGCCTAGGTCGTTGGAGTGACACACACTCGCTGCAAGACACGCCTGCCAAATGAAGCCTCTGCCGAAGCCAATGAGTCCAGTTTATAGTGGCGTATAAAAGTAGAAGATGATGCCCAAGTAGCTGCACGACAAATATCTTCTAAGGAAGCTTGCGTTGACCAAGCCGCCGAAGTAGCCGCACTTCTAGTGGAATGTGCCATAACCCCGGCGGGAGGAGATTGAGATCTCGATGTATAAGCCTCCGCAATGCAATCCCTAATCCAGCGACTAAGGGATTGGGAAGAAACTCCAAGACCCATCGTGGCCTGAGCAAAGGAAACAAAGAGTCTTTCAGTCTTTCGAAATGGTGCTGTCCTCCTGATATAGAGCTTCAAAGCCCTTTGGACATCAATCTTGTGCCAACGAAGTTCAGAAGGATGTTGACCATGTGTGCAGAAGTCCGGCAGAACCAGTTCTTGCCTTCTGTGAAAATCTGAATTTACCTTCGGGAGAAACGAAGGATCCAACCGCAACACCACTCTGTCCGGATGGAACACACACAAGTCCGGTCTGACGGACAGCGCTGACAACTCAGAAACCCTTCGGGCAGATGTAATCGCCACCAAAAACAATGTCTAAATTGATAAGAGTCTATATGAAATTGACCTCATGGGCTCAAAGGGAGGTCCCGTGAGTGCACATAGCACCAGGGTGAGATCCCATGTCGGGAATCTCCGTACCGGAGGAGTGTGCTTGTTAATAGCTCCCTTGATGAAATCCCTCACCCATGGATGGTGAGCCAAAAATCGAAAGTCTGACACACGGATTATAGTTGAAAGGGCAGCCACTTGCCTTTTTAAGGTGTTAGGGGCTAAGCCCCGCTCAATTCCCGATTGGAGAAATTCCAGGATTGCAATCAACGAGGCTTGCTTCGGATCACAGTGGCGGTTAGAACAAAATCTGCAGAAGGCAGCCCATGTTGCCTGGTATATCCGCACTGTCGATGGCCGACGAGCCGCCTGCATTGTAGCAATGACCGTGTCCGGTAGATGTTGCTGCATTAGTCTTTCCCGCTCACCCAGGCGGCTAATTGGAACCATTGAGGATCTGGGTGACAAATGGATCCCTGAGTGAGGGAGACGAGCCGATCTGGGATCCTCCAAGGAGGGGACACTGAGAGGGCTACCAGGTCTGCGAACCACGGCCGACAGGGCCAGTATGGAGCCACTATGATGACCTCCGCTCTCTCCCGGATTACTTTGTCCAGTACCCGTTGTAGAAGACACGTCCGGGGAAATGCATACAACAGACCCCTGGGCCATGGAGACAAGAGGGCGTTGACCCTTTCTGCCCTCGGTGTTGGGAACCGGGAATAAAATCTCACTAGCTGCGTGTTGGCTTGTGACGCAAAAAGGTCCCCCAGAGGAGTCCCGAAACGTTGAATTATCTGATGAAATACTCCAGGATCGAGTCTCCACTCTGCGGGGTCCAGGGTAGACCTGCTCAGCCAGTCTGCCTGAACGTTGCTGGTCCCGGCAATGTGTTCCGCCGACAGTGAAGTTAAGCGGGTCTCGGCCCAGTTGAAAAGGGCCGCTGACTCGACCATCAGGCGGAGAGATTTCGTTCCCCCTTGATGGTTCAAGTGGGCCCTGGTAGCCACATTGTCGGTTAAGACCAACACATGCTTGCCCTGAATCCAAGGAGAAAAAGCTTGAAGAGCAAGAAAGACTGCCCTGAGCTCCAAATAGTTGATGTTGATGGGGCTCAGATCTTCCGGAGACCAAAGTCCCTGGGCCATATGCAGTCCCATGTGGGGCCCCCAGCCGGACAAACTGGCATCCGTTGTGAGGATTAGCCGGTCCCGGTTGCAGAAGAGGGACCCGTTGCCCAAGGCTGGTGAAGTCCACCACCTCAACGATACCTTGACTTCTGAAGGGAGCCGCACTGACCTTTGTGAGTGACTCATTTTGGCCTTCTGCCATGGAAGAAGGAACCATTGAAGGACCCTGAGATGATGACGAGCCCAAGGCACAATGCCGATAGTTGAAACCAGGGTCCCCAGTACCTTTGAAAGGAACGCGAGAGACACCCGTTGCTGGTGTCGAAGGTGTAAGATTAATTGTCGAATGTTTGCCATTCTTTCTGGGGATAAGGTCACAGTCCCTGTGGAGGTATCTATCATGGACCCCAGGTGTAACAGTTTGGCTGTTGGAAGAAGATGACTTTTTTCTTCGTTGATCGTGAACCCGTGGGATTCCAACGTCTGTCTCGTGACTGCCAGATCTTCCAGCGCCCTCTGAGGGGACCTGGACAGGATAATAAGATCGTCTAGGTAAGCTAGAATTCGAATTCCCTGGGACCTGATATGGGCAGTCAGTACGTCGAGCAACTTCGTAAATGTGCGAGGGGCTGAAGAGAGGCCGAACGGCATTGCCCGGTATTGGTAGTGGGACCCGTCCAGGTAGAACCGGAGAAATCTCTGATGAGCCGGTAGGATTGGCACATGCAAGTAGGCTTCTTTTAAATCTATGGAAGTCAATAGATCGTGCCTCCGGATTGCAGCCAAGATGGTTTGAAGAGAATGCATCCGGAATCGTCGATACCTGATGTAGGTATTGAGGTGTTTTAAATTGAGGATCATTCGGACCCCTCCCGATGTCTTTGGTACAAGGAAGACCCTTGAATAAAACCTGGTACCTATTTCGTGTCTATTTTGACCAGCTGGAGTAGAGGAGTCCCACCGAAAGGACTGCCTACGTTGGTAGGGATTATAACGACGCTCCTGGCGCCTGTAGGCTCTGGGGAGGGACTTTCTCTTGTCCTTGTCCTCCACAAGGATGGGATCCAACACTTCCCCAAAAAGCTTATCCCCCTGAAAGGGTGCTGAGGCCAGGTTCCATTTAGACTTCAGGTCTGCTGGCCAGCTTCTCAGCCAAAGGAGGCGCCTTGATGACAGAGTGGTCACCATACTCCTGGCCGAAAACTTGGCAGCATGCAGAGTGGCATCCGCTGAAAACTCTGCTGCCGCCAACAGCTTTCCAAGATCCTGCCGCAAGCGACCCTCATCCGGTCCAAGTCTGGCCTGCATCTCCTGCAGCCATACGATAGATGCTCTTGTGAAAAAGGAAGCAGCCGCCGCTGCTCTAAATCCCCAGCTCGCCATCTGATGTGTTTTGCGTAATAACACCTCTGCCTTTCTGTCCTCAGGTTTTAGGCTATCGCCTGTCTCAGAGGGCACTAAGGACTTGGAAATCAGCTGCATGACCGGCTGATCTATAGGAGGGAATTCCAGTAATTTCTCTACCTCCTCATCAAATGTGTAGAATCTTCTTTCTACTGCAGAGGGCCCCTGCGCTGCAGCTGGGTGTTGCCAGGGTCTTTTAACACTTTGCTGGATAATATCAGAGGATGGAATGTGCTCTGACTTGGGCTGGGGTTCCTTAAAGAGGACTGTAGACGGTTTGGTCCCATCCGTGGTGTCTGTTGATTTCCCAGGACCTGGCAAGTCTACAGTTTGTTTGGCCTTATGAAGCAAGACCCTGAAAGTTGAAGCTTTAAATAATCCAGCTGCCACAGGCTGTTCTGGCGGTGTTTCGTCATCAGAAAGATCATAGTCTTTTTCAATGTCCTCTAATGGGTTTGCTTCTTCAGCCCAAGACCCCAAACCCGAGGGGGGCGGTGCACACCATAGGTTTTTGGACTGCACTGGGCGAGGTTGCTGTGTAACTTGTTGCACCCCTGCCGCCATCCCCTGAGGGTAGGCATTGTTAATCAAATCCTGCACTGACGGGGACATCTGATGCCAAGAATCAGGTTGTGCTCGCAACCCTGCTGCTGTGGGTGTGAAAGTAGCAGAAGGACCCTGGCCGCTCCTCACAGAGTGTGATGCAGAGCCTGGCCTAGGCCCACTGTGGCCTGGAGATGGCAGAACTGGATTCATGTTAAACTGCCTTTCAGGAGACCAGTCTTTCTCAGAGAAGGGCTCAACAGGCCTCATAGCAGGTAAAGGAGCTAAGACCTCTCTGGCCAGAGTCAAATGCGAAGGCACAGAGGGCACTGCAGGGATATGAAGAGCAGCTTCAAGCCTCTGCTCCAAGGCCTTGATACGCCTCTCTGCCTCTTTAAGTGATGAAGAGGAGGCCTGGGATGTCTTGGCCTTGTCTTTTGACTTAGAAGTCTTGGCCTTATCCTTGGGGGCCACAGAGGGAGAGGTCACCTTATCTGGTGTAGCGTGACCTTCCATAGTACTCACTAGAAAGCTGAACAAACACCACAGTCTTTAAAAGCACTGCTCCTCGATACTCGCTTCTCGTCACAGAGAAATAAAATGGCGATCGGGAGCTTTGCAGGCACTGCACATGCGCAGAACTGCCTTTCTTGTTCAGTCGCACCTAATAAGTAGGCGGAGAAGAACTTTACCGCCTCTGGCCACAATAAAAAGCGCGGGCACTTTCCTTGTCTTTTTTTGACAGCCCAAAATGGCGGCGCTTTGAGGCAATCGCGATCCCTGCCTCTGCCGAGGAGCCGAAGCTCCGAAGACAGGCCCACAGCTCGCCACTTGCAAACGCCGGAAAACTCTTCAAAACACTGCCGGCAGCAAGAAAAACAGCGGCTTCTGCAAATAAAGCGGCGGCGGCGGCAGCTTTAATCCCGGCCGCCGAACAGCTGAGAGGCGCTGGCACACTGCCAAACCGCTTTTCTTCTATTATTTAACGCAGGGAATCGACTTTCCCAAGCTTCCCAGTGGGGGGTGCGGACCCCCCCACCTTCAGCTCGCAGCCGAGTCTGACCACGGAGGTCAGGGACCCTAGGCTGTGTTGCTCCTCGATCAGGGTGGTACCCGCTGAGGGAAGGGGCCCCCGAGGAGATATCGACGGGGGTGGTGCCCGCGGAGGGCAGAGACCCCTTTGGAAATTCCTCTTCAACCTGCATGGAAGACAAAAGAAGAAAACATTAAAAGGTACCACTTTAATATAAAGAAACATATTATAACATAACATTTTTAAACTCTATTAAACACTCAGTACAGAAACTACAGTCTCTACACTTAGACTGAGTTTTTAAAACTGGCTCATGGGGGCTGCTAAGGGGGCGGTGCCAGTTAATTATTTAAATTAACTCAGTCTCTACCAATAGGATTGGTTAACAACCCATGATGGACTCTCCTTCCAGAGTCAATGGAGAATATCATCCTACCTGAACTACCCATACTTGCTAAAGTACTGAAAGACTACTTGGACTGCAGACAGATATTAAGAAAGGCCACCAGAATGGCAATGGGATCGTTTTGTTTTACTAAAGCCCAAGTTTGGAACCCACCAACATCTGGAGAAGCTAACAAAAAAAAAAAAAGAATGATACCCAGAGACTCGTGACGGAGTTCTGAATAGAAATTTGGTCTGAGAAGCAAATCTTGATGGGAGAAACCGGCAATTTTCAGGCTATCTTCAAATGGACCTTTGTAAAAAAGAAAAAACCCAACAGCAAGAATAAGCTGCCTTCCAAGATTACCCTCTCAATTGTTCAATAATGGCAGAGTTTACCAGCAACATTCAGTGGGAAATCAAATAGGCATGTTAAGCGTCCACAAATTCTGGACAGGCTTTTAACTAAAAGAAAGAAAAGTGGGAAATGAGCCGGGGTGGCGCAGCAGGTAGAGTGCTGTACTGCAGGCCACTGACTTGTAGATCTGAAGGTCAGCGGTTCAAATCTCATCACCGGCACAAGGTTGACTCAGCCTTCCATCTTTCCGAGGTGGGTAAAATGAGGACCCGGATTGTAGGGGCAATAGCCTAGCTCTGTTAAAAAAGTGCTATTGCTAACATGTTGTAAGCCGCCCTGAGTCTAAGGAGAAGGGCGACATAAAAATCGAATAAATAAATAAATAAGTTCAATTTCCATCTTGTCCCCTCTGGTGACGTGATTACTTCATCGCTTTGCTCTTTTCAGTTCTTGGTGCCAGAAAATAATAATAATAATAATAATAATAATAATAATAATAATAATAATAATAATAATAATGGGTAGCTGTAAAATGGGGCTCAGGAACCCTTGCTCCCTGATGTTAGCTCAATAAATTTTGCCTAATAAATCCACCATAAGAGTTGGTTAGCAAGAACGCCAATCATCCAAAGGCTAAATTTCCTCCTCCCCTCGGGCCTAAGTAGTAGTACCTCTACTTAAGAACACCTCTACTTAAGAACTTTTCTAGATAAGAACCGGGTGTTCAAGATTTTTTTGCCTCTTTTTAAGAACCATTTTCTACTTAAAACCAGAGCCAGAAAAAATTTCCCAGGAAATTTGAGAGTGGCATGAAGGCCTGCCCAGTTTCCTGCCATTCCCCCTAGGTTTCTCTCTCTGGCGCAGTGTATGGGAGGCAGCCATGCGCTGGGTGTATGGGAGGCGCTTACTCCTCCTCACTGCCTCAGAGTCCCTCTTTTTTTTTTAAGTCTTAAATTTTTGGATTTTTTGTGATTCCCCTCACCTCACACTCTTCCTTCGGCAGCGACTCTCTTCCTCCTCTTCTCATAAGCTTTCCTCACTGCAATTTATTTATTTATTTATTTATTCATTCATTCATTCATTTGTCCAATACACAAATACATAGGAAGAAAAATAGACATGTGATAATATAAAAGAGGGTGAAAGTGAACTTAGAGGAGAGGATATATGAAAGGAAGATAATATATAAGATAGGTAAAAGAAAGGAAAGACAATTGGACAGGGGACGAAAGGCACACTTATGTACGCCCCTTACTGGCCTCTTAGGAACCTGGAGAGGTCAATCATGGAGAGTCTAAGGGAGAAGTGTTGGGGGTTAGGGGTTGACACAATTGAGTCTGGTAATGAGTTCCACGCTTCGATAACTTGATTGTTGAAATCATATTTTTTACAGTCAAGCTGAGTTTTGAGTGGCAAGACCAGATCTAAGCAAAACTAAGAAGCTTCTGAACAGCATCTCACACATAATGAACACTCTACTATACCATCTAATAATATCATATTAAAATACAGACCTGGCTGAATTATCTCGTGATCGCCGTAGCCATTTTGCGACCATCTGCTCTATCCTGCGTGCTTTGTGTGTTTCTAGATCTTCCATTTACCTATAGCAGAGGGGAAAAAAACATTGTATTTACTACTACAGTGTTCCCTCGATTTTCGCGGGTCCGAACTTCGCGGAAAGTCTATACCACGGTTTTTCAAAAATATGAATTTAAAAATACAGTGTTCCCTTGATTTTCGCGGTTCCGAGCTTCGCGAAAAGTCTATACCACGGTTTTTCAAAAATATTAATTAAAAAATACTTTGCGGTTTTTCCCCCTATACCACGGTTTTTCCTGCCCAATGACATCATATATCATCACCAAACTTTCGTCCACCTTTAATAAATATTTTTTTAAATAAACTTTAATAAAGAAACATGGTGATTAATAATCTAAATGGTTGCTAAGGGAATGGGAAATTGCAATTTAGGGGTTTAAAGTGTTAAGGGAAGGCTTGTGATACTGTCCATAGCCAAAAATAGTGTATTTACTTCCGCATCTCTACTTCGCGGAAATTCGACTTTCGCGGGCGGTCTCGGAACGCAACCCCCACGAAAAGTGAGGGAACACTGTACTTTGCGGGTTTTTTCCCTATGCCACAGTTTTTCCCACCCGATGACGTCATATGTCATTGCCAAACTTTCGTCTGCCTTTAATAAATATTTTTTTAAATAAACTTTAATAAATAAACATGGTGAATAATAATCTGAATGGTTGCTAAGAGAATGGAAAATTGCAATTTAGGGTTTTAAAGTGTTAAGGGAAGGCTTGTGATACTGTTCATAGCCAAAAATAGTGTATTTACTCCGCATCATTTACTCCGCATAAGAATCATTATACCTACAAAATATGGGAACTGAATTGCAATCTTCGCATCAATCTCCCCATATCTGGTACCATCCAGATGTGTTGAATTTCAACTTTCATAAATTTTCAGCCAGCGTGACATCTGCACAAAAATGACTGAAAAGTCACCATCACACAAGGAGGATCCTTCATTGAAGAAAATCCATAGATTTGCGAAGAACATGGAAGCCACCTGAAATTGGGTCTGGCTATACAGTTTATTAATTCAGACTAGCAAAACCACTTCCGAGTCTCAGGCAGAAAATGTGCTTTTTAGCCCCACTTCTAATTTGATCAGAATATGTGCTTTGCTATTGATTGGTGTTCCATAATTCCCTCGGCAGGAGCAATGCTTCTGAAAAAAGTTTCTGGGATTATTATACAGTCTTTCTTTCAAGCCCACTACAGTGTTCCCTCGATTTTTGTGGGTTCGAACTTCGTGAATAGTCTATACCACGGTTTTTCAAAAAATATTAATTCAAAAAATACTTCACGGTTTTTTCCCCTATACCACGGTTTTTCCCACCCGATGACATCATACGTCATTGCCAAACTAATAATTTTTGCAAATAAATAACAAAAAAAATAATTATTGCTAATAAATAATTATGTTTATAAATATCAGGATCACTAAGTGCCTTATTCAATGGTGAGTACCAGTAATAATGGTGAGTAAATGGTTGTTAAGGGAATGGGAAATGGTAATTTAGGGGTTTAAAGTGTTAAGGGATGGCTAGTGATACTGTCCATAGCCAAAAATGGTGTATTTACTTCCGCATCTCTACTTTGCGGAAATTCGACTTTTGCGGGCGGTCTCGGAACGCATCCCCCACGGAAATCGAGGGAACACTGTACTTCCATATTAATATTTGTTAGCTAGATATCAGATCAGAATAGAATATAATAGAATTTTTTATTGGCCAAGTGTGATTGGACACACAAGGAATTTGTCTTGGTGCATAAGCTCTCAGCGTACATAAAATAAAATATACTTTTGTCAAGAATCATGTGGTACAACACTTAATGATTGTCATAGGGGTCAAATAAGCAATGAGGAAGCAATATTAATAAAAATCTTAGGATATAAGCAACAAGTTACAGTCATACAGTCAACATGGGAGGAAATGGGTGATAGGAATGATGAGAAAAACTAGTAGAATAGAAGTGCAGATTTAGTAAAAAGTCTGACAGTGTTGAGGGAATTATTTGTTTAGTAGAGTGATGGCGTTCGGGAAAAAACTGTTCTTGTGTCTAGTTGTCTTGGTGTGCAGTGCTCTGTAGCGACGTTTTGAGGGTAGGAGTTGAAACAATTTGTGTCCAGGATGTGAGGGGTCAGTAAATATTTTCCCCACCCTCTTTTTGACCCGTGCAGTATACAGGTCCTCAATGGAAGGCAGTAGTGGATTTCAATTATCTCCACTCCCAGTTTGCTTTTGAGAGCAGGCACATGTGCTCAAGGGGCACTTCTGCACATGCACAGAGACGTCCAGACAGGTGGATAGAGCCTTCCACCGCTGCCAGATTGCCTGACCTGGGGCGAACCAGTAGCAATCCACCACTGGTTTAGATCTCACTCACTGCCTGATCTTAGAGACTAGACAGATGGCATTCACTTATAGTTTTGTTAAACACCTGTACAAATTAGGCAGGGACATCCTGGAGTCAACTACTTCCTATTACTCAGAGATTCCTTTTAATACAAAACTAATTAATACAAACTGCATTGGATTGTGTATTCTTCCCTCTGTTTATCCCTTCCTTACATAAATCTTTAAAAGTGAGATAATGCATTTACAGAGAGTCTGTTTGGTTTAGTGGTGGAGGTGCCAGACTAGCAGTGGGGACACATATTTTTTTTAATTCTTCTCTTAGCCTGTTGTATGACTTTGGGTCAGTTGCTCTCTCTCAGCCATATGAAGAAAGCAATTGTAAACCACTTCCAAAAATACAGCATTGCCAAGAAAATGGCAGGGACTTGTCAATACGTCACTGCAGGGGTGGGTTCTAACTTACCTCGCTTCTGATTCACTTCCTCCCACACTTGGTGACCACACCTCGTGGGGGCGCGTACGCTTTGCAATATACAAAAAAAAAATACAGTGATACCTCGTCTTACAAACCCCTTGTCTTTTTTTTTTTAGTATAATTTTTATTGATTTTTATAGGTTTACAAAAAACAAACATATAACAGTGCACAGTGCTTGTGCCCATCACCAAACAACACACACACACCGTCACCCCCACCACCCCTACAGGAGGATTCAAAGAGGTTTCACTTGTTTATCTATCTATTAATCCTTGCCTCTATCTTGAGCAAATTTTACTAAAAGAGTGATTGTAGTTTATTTTTCGTATTTACATCACAGATTTTACTTAACATATAATCTTTTACCTTGTTTTACAAACCCCTTGTCATACAAACTTTTCAAGATACAAACCCGGGGTTTAAGATTTTTTTTGCCTGTTCTTACAAACTATTTTCACCTTACAAACCCACCGTTGCTCGTGTTTGCGATGCTGGGATTCCCCTGCAGCATCACAAAAACACAGAAGTCCGGAGGTAGTGTTTCCTACAGAGGGGAACCTCATGGGAATCCCAGCAGTGCAAAAACGAGCACTTCGGCTGGCAAAAGGGGTGAATTTTGGGCTTGCACGAATTAATCGCTTTTCCATTGATTCCTATGGGAAACATTGTTTCGTCTTACAAACCTTTCACCTTAAGAAACTCGTCCCGGAACCAATTAAGTTTGTAAGACAAGGTATCACTGTAATCCAAAAAATTTCAAAAAAAGAAAGCCAAAAACAAGATTACAATGGATAGTTTAGGAAAGAGGAAGTCCAGTGGGGACATGATAGCAGTCTACAAATACTTGAGAGGCTTCCACAGGGAGAAGGGGGTCACATTATTTTCCAAAGCACCAGAGAGCCAGACAAAGAATAATGGATGGAATCTGACCAAGGAGACCTGGAAATAAGTACGAACTTTCTGATGGTGAGAGAAATCGACCAGTGGAACGGCTTGCCTGCAGAGGTGGTGAACGCTCCAACACTAGTGACCTTCAAGAAAAGACTGGACTGCTATTGGACTAGCGTGATGTAGGGTCTCCTGCACCAGCAGGGGGTTGGACTAGATTACCTGCGAGGTCCCTTCCAACTCTAATAATAAAATAAAAATAAGACGGCGATACATATGCAATGCCAAAAACCTGGCTTCTGTGCTTGCGCAGGGAAAAAAACCCAGGGAATATTTTTAATTTTTAAAAAATGGCGACGCCCACGGACCAGCACCAACCAAACCGGTTCTGTGACATCATCATGATGTCACCAGTGGTTTACTACCACTTCAGGTGAACCGGTCTGAATCGGGAGGAGCCCACCTCTGAGTCACTAAGAGTTGAAACTTATTCTCTCATCTCTTAATATGTATCCTTATATAATAGGGGTATAAGCACAGAAATGGGGTTTTTAGTGTTTTTTAAATTATTAGATTTGTTTTTACATTGTCTTTATTATTGCTGTGAACCGCCCCGAGTCTACGGAGAGGGGCGGCATACAAATCTAATAAGTAAGTAAGTAAGTAAGTAAGTAAGTAAGTAAGTAAGTAAGTAAGTGAAAAAGACAGACAGACAGACAGACAGACAGACAGACAGACAGATAGATAAACAAACAAACAAACAAATTACCAATGAGATAAATGGGAATATTCATTGCTTCTGGTTAAAGACAGTACAGGTCTTTTTAACTCATTATCCTTTCTATGCCATTTTCAGAGTCATTTGTTTAAGGTGGTTTATTACTACTGTACTTAATATACCTACAGAAAGCCAGTTTGGTATTGTGGGCAATGAATCAGGATAGAAACCAGGAGACTGTAAGTTCTAGTACTGCCATGGCCACAAAGCCAGCTGAGGGCCCTTGGGTTAGTCATTTTCTCTCAGCCACAGGAAGCAGGCAATGGCAAGACAGTTTGGAAAAAAATATTATTATTATACTAATAATATTATATTATATTAGAGGCTAAAACATATGAAGAACGGTTGCAAGAACTGGGCATGGCTAGTTTAATGAAAAGAAGGACCAGGGGAGACATGATAGCAGTGTTCCACTATCTCAGGGGTTGCCACAAAGAAGAGTCGACCTATTCTCCAAAGCACCAGAGGGTAGAACAAGAAGCGGGGGGGGGGGGGGGGCGGCAACTAAACAAGGAGAGAAGTAACTTAGAACTAAGGAGAAATTTCCTGACAGTTAGAACAGTTGATCAATGGAACAACTTGCCTCCAGAAGTTGTGAATGCCCCAACACTGGAAGTTTTTAAGAAGATGTTGGATAACCATCTGTCTGAAGTAGTGTAGGGTTTCCTGCCTAAGCAAGGGGTTGGACTAGAAGACCTCCAAGGCCCCTTCCAACTCTGTTTATTATTATTATTATAAAATAGAATAGTTCTGCAACTATTAATCAGTGGAACAGCTTGACTCCAGAAATTGTGAATGCTCTAACACTGGAAGTTTTAAAGAAAATTTTGGACAACTATTTGTCTGTAGGGTTTCCTACCTAAGCAGGGGGTTGGACTAGAAGATCTCCAAAGTACCTTCCAATTATTATTATTATTATTATTATTATTATTATTATTATTATTATTATTATTGGAAATAGTCACTGCGTCCCATAATGCAATCCTTAGTAGTGAAGCGCAGTACCTTGCAATCATGCAATAAGCCAGAGAATATCAATAATTTCAGGCAATAGGAAATAAACAGACACACACACACGCACGCACTCACACATCTTTAAAGAGCCATTTTGGTATAGTGGTTAAGGCATCAGGGTAGAAACTAGGAGACCATGACTTCTATCCCTGCCTTAGGTACAAAATAGCTGGGTGACCTTATAGGTATACTATATATATATAGAGAGAGAAATGCAGCTATTTAACATTACATTTTTGTCTTGTGGGTTGAGGATAAATTTGTACCTAATCAATAATTTCTATATTATACATATCAAAAATGCAAAAGCCACAACTATTCTACCCATTTCAGTTCACATTTTATGGAGGGCGGTAGCCTTCTAATAAGTACTCTGAAATTCCATCAGTCCCCCAAATTGTAATGAATGCACTAGAAAGAATACCAGTCCGGAAGGTTTGCCGCAATGAATGCACCATCTTCAATAGAGATTAGGCATTTTATGGAGCCAGCCTGTGTATTCCATTGAAATAATAAAAAGCACAACTGTTCTAAATCAGTGTTGCATCAGACTGTTAAAAGCTGCTGTCTGGCACCCTTTGACAATAACTCTTCTAAGAACAGTTTGATCCTGTCTAGGAGTGTCAACCCTTGAATTTTAGGCTTCAAACTCAGAACGCTCCCGGCATCACATCTGAAATCAAGCCAGACATAGCTGTTCCTTCTCCATCTGGAAGAAGGTGGCTTTCTGAGTTTGACATATATGCTACAACCCAGTTCTTTAAGTTCCTAGAACGTTCATTTGTAGCTCTAAGCCAGTGTTTTTCAATTATTTTCTGTAACGCCCCCCTAGGAAGAAGTAAACATTTTGCGCCCCACCCCACCCCAAACTCTCTGCTGGGAAGATTGTTTGCAATATTCAGCACATTTTCTCTGAAAAAACTCAAGCAACTTATCAGCGTAATTGGGGTGCAATGTGTTTAAGGGACGCCTTAATTTATTTGGCTTCATGCTGTCCACTGCCAACATTTTTAGACACAGTAAACATTCCGTTTTTTCCTCGTCTCCCACCGTAGTCACAGTGAAGCCAAGCGCTACATACGCTTCATCATAGTTTGTCTCATTAGCTCCGTCTCTCTCCTTCTTTCTTTTCATCCCTGTTAAATATTTTTCCATGGTATCTCTTAAGGTTTGTTACATGCACTTCATATCTCCTACTCTGTGCTGTATGCTATTGTTTGGTGCAAAACCCCCTACTCCCTGTGGCAAAAAACCCACGTTCCCCAGGATCAGCGTCCCACTGGCATCGCTCCAAGCCCCCCTAAGGGGGCCCGCCCCATTATTTGAGAAATACTGCTAAGCAAAGAGTTTTAAAGGGCACTAATTGGATATTTGTACAGAAGTTTCATGAAAGTTTTGCAAAGAACAGGAGCATAGTGGCAAAAGATTGTGGGACAAAATGTTCTCTTTCTCCATAAATATTACAGTGATCCCTCGATTAGCACGGTCTCGATTAGCGCGAAACGCTGCAACGCGGTTTTTCAAAAAATATTAATTAAAAAAATAAAATATTAAAAAATAATTTTTTTTTTATTCTGTTCCCTGAATGGAGACCGCCGGCCGCTCAATCGGGCCGGCAGGGAACAGAATGGAGCCTTCCGCGGCGGGGCTGGTAAGGGGGGGAGCCGAGGGGGGAGCCGAGCCCAGCCCCGTGGCATTCGCTTTCCTCCCGCCCGCAGCCGACTGATCGTGGGCTCCTTCGCAACCTCGGAGAGCTTCCTGGTTTTCGTGAGCTTTCATGCCCTGGAAGCTCTCCGAGGTTGCGAAGGAGCCCACGATCAGTCTCGGCTGCGGGTGGGAGGAAGGCGAATCCCCCGTGGGCTCCGTTACATCTTCCGCTGCCAGCCAGGCCATGCTGGCGGCAGCGGAACAATCGCTGGCTGTCAACTTTTCTTTTTAAAACTGGGCAGGAGCTGACTTGCCTCCCCAGTGCTAAAAAGAAAAGTTGACAGCCAGCGCTGCGACTGACGGAATGCTGAGCCTCCCGTTCTCCCCCCCCCACCTCGCCCCTTCCGGTTTCGGCGTTCGGCAACAGAGTCCGGCGCTGGGGCCATGCGGGCCCGCTCATCCAGGGGGGCGTGGACTGGCAAGCGGCAAGCGGCAAGTGATCTGGCGGGAAGACCAAGGGAAGGTTCCTTCAGCCGCCCAACACCTGATCCGCTCCGCAGCGCGGCAACGGGGAAACCCCATCTTCGGCTCCTCGCTGCTTCCGCGCTGCGGAGCAGATCAGCTGTTGGGCGGCTGAAGGAACCTTCCCTTGGTCTTCCCCGCCGCCCACACGCAAACTCCACCATCTGCGCATGTGCGGCCATGAAAAAAATGGCGCACATGCGCAGATGGTGTTTTTACTTCCGCATCCAGTATAACGCGGAAATCGGTTAGCGCGGGAGGTCTTGGAACGTAACCCCCGCGCTAACCGAGAGATCACTGTATATACACAGAATCTTTTTTTTCAGGAAGAGGTGAATACACTCTTTCTAGGTGCTTTGCAAAAGAGAACAAATGCAGGAGGACCAATGAAGATCTCTCTCTGTTTATGTCTATTTCTCTCCCCTCCCCCAATCTAGGACATAATGGAATGGAAACAACCCAATTGTTGCTTTGGAAACTCTAATTAGAAAAGTTGGCAGAATGAAGGATAGTTTAAAAATGCTAGTCATGACTTTGCCAAAAAAAACCCCAACAACAGCTGCCATTAAGAAAGCAGAAAAGACAACATTCAAGTCTGATTCACAGAGCTAAGTTCACCAAGGTATTCTTTTCTAAAATCCCCTTGAAATAAATGGGTGTTTAACCATATTTTCACTGAACAAGCCATCAGGAACCAAGGTGGATGCCTGACCCAGATTGACTCCGCTGAAGGAATAGTGGCAATGCCTCTAAAACAATCTGTATTCACTAGGACGGTGACAGCTCCCGTAATCCTCCTGCCAGTGCTCCCTGCTTTAGATAATATTTTTAATAACTGATATTACTTAATCGAAATCCTGGTCTTGGTCCTATCATCATTTGGATCAAGAATGGTGTGGTGGACAGGGTCTTTCAATAAAATGCATTGGGGTTCTTTTTGAAGCATGCCATTTCAATGGAATTATTGAAAAAAATACCAGTCCAAATAAGATTACTGAGATAAATTAAATTCTGTAATAGAGATCATGTATCTTTTTTGGAACAGATTAGCTTCTATCCATGTGTACATCATTTGTAAGGTGTTTTTTTTAATGACAATTCAGTTCAGTTATGCATTGCCACTCTGGTGTTTCAACGACTCTGGGCTAATTTTAGTAACTATTTCCAACTCCCCGTTAGAATATTGCTTTGTTGCATCAGTGAAATGTAATTGTTTACAATAACAGTTCATCGCACCAATAAGGCCCCATTTAGAAGGGAAGGAGAAGCACCATGAAGATATAAATCACCTGAACATAACCATTAATATGTCTATAATTACTGAAACCAAGGATACCGTTGTTGAGCCCAGGACACTCGTGAGATATCCCCAAGGCATTTTATACTGAATGGAAATTCTGGGCACGGAGGGATCATATCAACCTTCTTATTTCTAAGTTTCTCAGTGACTGCAAAAAAAAATCAGACCACGAGAATGGAAGAACTGTGCAAATCAGAGTTGAAAAACCCAGCAGGCATAATTGATTTAGGGGAGTTGCACAAGCCCTTTCTGGTCATTCCTATCTTGATGTAATCCTAACAGATGGGAAAGAAACCAGATTGAACTTGCTGTTTGTGACAATTAATTCAGACTATCTATTGGCTGCAGCCGACACACTGCATCCGGGGGTGGGTTCCCTCCGGTTTGGACTGGATTGCCCGAACCGGTAGCAATCCACCGGTGACGTCACATAACTGGATCGGCCAGTGCCAGTCCGTGTGTGCCGCCACCTTTTTTTTTTTGTTCAGCTGCTTGAAAATGGACCCTCCTGCATACAAATCTAAATAATAAATAAATAAATAAATAAATACAGTTTCCCCCCAAATAAGACATCCCCTGATAATAATGAGCCGAGGTGGCACAGTGGGTAGAGTGCAGTACTGCAGGCCACTAAAGCTGACTGTTTGATCTACAGGTCAGCAGTTCAAATCTCATCACCAGCTCAAGGTTGACTCAGCCTTCCATCCATCCGAGGTGGGTAAAATGAGGACCCGGATTGTGGGGGCAATATGCTGGCACTGTTAAAAAGTGCTATTGCTCACATGTTTTAAGCCGCCCTGAGTCTAAGGAGAAGGGCGGCATAAAAAATTGAATTAAGTAAAAATCGAAGTAAGTAATTAAGTAATTAAGTAATTAAGTAATTAATTAAGTAAGTAAGTAAGTAAGTAAGTAAGTAAGTAAGTAAGTAAATAAATAAATAAATAAATAAATAAATAAATAAGCAAGCACAATCAGGCTTTTGAGTGCATGACAATAAAGCCAAGCACGTATTTCAGAATTCAAAAAATATATACCGTATAAGACAGGGTCTTATTTTGGGGGGAACACGGTACTGACCTTTATTTCTTCCCCCAAAGCACAGCTGATCAGCTGTGTTTCAGGCTGATTCCAACTGCTGAGCATGAGTGGAAGCCTTATTGTACAAGGGGATGCGCGCATTCGTGTGAGCGGAGCAAGCGCCCACAAGCAAAACTGGTGGGGAAGATAAGGGGAAACCACCGCTGGCTGCACTTGATCCAGTAATATGGAAATCACTTGATATTATTGGTTAGGGAGAAGACACTTGATCTTCCTGTTTGGACACCATAACAGCAGGCTGCTTGCTTTTGCTGTGATGTTATAACTAATATATTTCTTTGACTTATGGTTGCATGAGGCATCGAACCCACTCCGTTCCAACTGGAGATTTATTTTGTGATAAATTAACCCGCTCTGTCTTTCAATCAAAGCAAATGCTCAAGGCCTCTAATAATAATATTATTTGTTCCTATATGTACACAAAAACATTGAAACCCGCTGAATTTAATAACTGAGCTAGATTATCTATCACTGAGAAAGCTCAGGAATGAAGGCAGCCTTTGAGTAAGTTAGAGATTAATAATGCACGGCACAAAACCTATGTTTGGAAAGAATATGTTCAAGAATATTTGGTAGTCTAACAGGCAAACCTTTCTAAACAAAGGTTCAAGCTAAAGTATGTTGAACACTGTCCTAATCCAACCAGAGCTTTCTCCCACAGGGTGATTAGATTATCATTCATTCATTCATTCATTCATTCATTCATTCATTAGATTTGTATGCCGCCCTTCTCTGTAGACTCTTATAGACTGTTTTGTCTATAATTCTATTACTGCCACTGCCCCACATGCTCCGTCCAAACATTACACAGGTTACCCTTGAGATATGTCTTCCGAATCATGTAGAATTTCCTCTTTCATGCAAAGATTTATATCTGTCTTTAGGCTTAATGACATATTCTTAGGATGGCAGAAAGGCTTGGGAGTTGGCGTCCTGTCCATGCAATTTTTTTTTCTTGGCAATGGTATGCATAATTTATCCTTGCCTTCTTCTGGGTTGTTTTTCAACTTCAGCATCTTACTTTGGACCTATGGCATTTTTTGATGCTCTCTCAAAGGAAAGAATCTAGAACTGCAATTGGGGATATATGAGTGAGCCATTAAGGAGGGATTTGCAAAAAGAGATTTTCCAATCCTGAGACAGAGAGAAGTATGAGAAGGAGATTCAAAATAAACCTGGCCTTGATTTTGTTCACTATAAGATGGGACCAAAAAAGACTTGAATACGGCAAGGTACTCTTCACTAAAATAATTAAACTATATGAAATTACTAAACAAAACAAAAGAAGACTTAGAAAAATGGACAAATTTAAATTTATCCTTAATGGGAAGGATCAGTACCATAAAATCTAATATACTTCCAAGGTGGCTCTACCTCTTCCAAACAGCACCAATACAATTAGACAAATCGTTCTTTACTAAAATAAACAAAATAATTTCCAAATTTATCTGGTGCAACAAAAAACCAAGAATAAATATGAAAGCCTTATAAGATCTAAGAACAAGAGGAGGATTTGGTTTGCCCAACTTAGAAATATACCACCAAGCCACCAAACTACTATGGATTAAAGAATGGGTCAACCTAGAAAACTCTAGAATTTTAACAATAGAAGGTCACGATATAAATGAAGGTTGGCACGCACATTTATGGGAAAAAGAACATATAAAACACTCACATTTTAAACAACATCAAATTCGGAACACATTGTTGGAATACTGGCGAAAAGTTAGGGGGAAAAAAAAGACTTGAATATGATTCAAGATTTTGAGATTCCACCTGAACACAATAAACAACATTCTTGGAATTTCTGCTGTGCCACTCACTTGACTTGGAAGGACCAAATCACTTGACTTGGAAGGACCAAACTTCCTGCTAGCTTCTAAACAATGTCAAGTACAGCTGGTTGCTGATAGGCTGGGTAAAATTCCAAAGAAGGAACCAGAGCCGAAACCATACACATTAAATGGACGCTCAGAGTGAAATAATAGTGAATGTCCTTTCCACACTTATCTGGTGTTGCTGAACAATTCTATTTTGGCTAGAGATTAAGAGGCTATTTATCAACTGTTTTCAAGGAGCATTTAACGCCACTCTTCCCAGACTGGTTGCTTTAAAGCTGTGATAAGGAGGCCACACTTCTATTAATGGCATATATGTAACGGCACCAGCTTTTTCCTGGGAGAAATCCCAGGAAAGGTTGGCACCAGTGGTACCTTTCAAATCTAGAGCGAAGCACGAGAGTTCAGCTTTTACAACATGCAAAAAGCACATAATGCAGTTGAATAAGCAAGTACAGGATGTTAAGCTCTTGGGAGTATTTATACCAAGCCTGTCAATCACAGAAGCTGATCTGTACACTCCTATTTCCTTCTGCGTCTGTAGAAAGTGATGAGCAGCAACAGGCAGAGAAATTATCCTGTGCTTTATTCTACTGCTTATTTCAGGTAGAATTTCAGGAGTGGGCTGCTGAGGGTTCGCAGGGGTTCGGGAGAACCTCTAGCTATGATTCTGTGCAGTTCCGAGAACCCGTAAATACCATTCCTGTCTGGCCCTGCCCACCCTTCCCCTCCCCTCCCGGGAGTCCCCATGCGGCCCGTTTTGGTTGCAGGTATGTGCAGGGAGGCTTTGAGAGGGCAAAAAATGGGCCTATTGGAAGTTTGGGAAGGCCGGAAATAGGCTGTTTCTGGCCTCCAGAGGGCCTCTGGAGCCTGGGGAGGCACTTTTTGCCCTTTGGAGGCTTCAGAAAAGCCTCTGGAGCCCAGGGAGGCCAAAAACTAGACCATGCCCACCAAGCAACCAGGTAAAGAACCCCTTGTTAAAATTTTTGAAGCCTACCCCTGAGTTTGATTAACGACGATCTGTGGCAGAATTCTGATGACACAATTGGACTGAACTCCTCATTGCTGGAGTGTGATATTCTTATACTTATTTAATTGTAAAGTGTCCCAATATCGTTTATCTCCTGTCGTTCATCTTACAATCAATAATCTCTCTTGGAGTGTGCAACCCTCTGGGCTTTCCATACTCAGCTAAATCTCCATGGAAGGCAAGGTGAGATAACTTTTAATGCTGCGTTATCATCAGAGGAACTCTTAATAAATTTTGTCCAATACTTTTTTTTGTTCTTCAGGAGAAATGGGGGACAGGATCCACCCAATTTCTCTGCCTGCAAATTGGGGGGTGGGTTGGGTTGGTTTGAATAGGCAATTTGAGCACGGATTAGGACTCAGTAAAAAAAAAACCACAGGAGGAAAATGATGAGGTTGTATCTTAGTTCAAAATTTCAGTGTTTTCAGATCAATTCAGGAGTTTCAAACTTGGCTGAAGATTTCATTTCCATGTTCATATTGCAGAGCCAACTGCATGGTACCTACACAAGGTGGGAGGGGGGCAGGAGGGGGAGGGGGAGGAGAAGAAGGCATTTCTTTGAGGCAGAATGGCAAGCTACCCTGTTTCCCCGAAAATAAGACACTGTCTTATATTAATTTTTGCTCCAAAAGTTGTGCTACATCTTATTTTCGTGGGGTGCCTTATATTTCTCAAATAAGACAAATTCACAGGCAGAAAAGCTGACACCCCCAAAGAAAGTGTACTGTACGGTACACCGATTACGGTACGGTACCGGTCAGTATGGCACCCACACACACAAACGACGACAACAGTATACTCCCACTATTGCAGCTTCCAGCCACCAGAGGAACTACAGTCTACGCACTGTAGTGGAGACTGTAATGGCGGTGAGACAGCAGCAGACTGTGTCTGCTGTACTGGACGGTACAAAGCGATGGAAGGGGCCAGCAGGGGACGCCACATTATTATGATATCGCTATGAACAGCTTTGAATGGTACCGTATGTTTTTCCACCGTACCGTATGTAAACTTGACTACCCCTTATTTTCGGGGGGTGCCTTATATTAGCAAATTCTGCAAAACCTCTGACATGCCTTACTTTCGGGGTACGTCTTATTTTCGGGGAAACAGGGTAGAAAGTGTTCCTGTCTACATCTACATCTTGAAATTAAAGTCCTTCTAGGCAGGTAAAGCTATGGAATCTATTTGAACTTTAGGGTGGCATGGAAAAGAGAACTCAAGAACACAACAAGCACTTTTTATGTGCTCTATTTTATTCCCCCTTTCTCTTTGACAATGCATGAATCTCCATCCCTATTATCTTTGTGCTTTGCTCCATTTTTTTAAACCATCTGGTAGACAGTACAGGATAATAAAAACAATAGCCTGAAAAACAGTTTCTATCCCAGGGCAGTAACCGTATGGAATTCTACTGTATACTGCAATACTAATGCAATATCAGGTGTTCAATTGTACACAATGTGAAGGATGTGTGTTTGCGTTTTACTGTATTTTCATAGTTATAATGTACACTGCAGATGGCATTTAATTTCATTGTACGATGTGCAATGATAATAAAGTAAACCAGGGTTCACTCGTGCCTGTCGGTCGTAGGAGAGCTGGTCGCGAAGGCAGCGTGAAACTCCATCCACCCCGAGATGTTGCCATTTGGGTTCTTTTACCCTCTGCACATGCACAGAACGCTTTGAGCATGCGCAGAGGGTAAACCAACCCAAATGGCGGCATCCGGGCAGGTTGGTGGAGCCTCACGCTACCTTTGCGACTGGCTCTCCAATGGCCGACAGGCACGAGTGAACCAGGAGCATTTCACTCCTGAAACAAATTTAACTTTTGTCTTTGCAAACAATACCCTTCAAAAAAAAAAAGCTGCTATACCACGTTTTAGAAAGAAGCAAGAGAGTAAGGGGGACAGCAAATTACTTCTGCCTTAAGCAACTTCTGCCTTAGAGGAGAAAATACTTGTATGATCTTGTCCACATTAAGTATGACAGCTGACCATTTTCTAGGCTTACTTCAGGTTGTTGGATTGAACATTTCACATCTCAAAACAGCAAAATGGCTTGACTAGCCGGTGTTATGATAGGGAATTCCTGGATGCGCAGGGCAAGGGGGTTGGATTAGATGATCTTCAAGATCCCTTTCCAGCCTATCCCCTATGTTTGATGATATTGTATAGAATACAAGGAGACATTTCTCACATTACAACTTTTCTAACTGTCCAGAAGGCTTTCTGTTAGTCTGGCTTCCCTTTGTACAGTATTTTGGGAATCAGGTTATTACATTTCTAAACAAAACAAAAAACAATTACTGGAATGTTTGTATGTCTTTCACTGGTTATGTTTCTATGGAATTCTTGAACATATGATAATAATAATAATAATAATAATAATAATAATAATAATAATAATAATTTATTAGATTTGTATGCCGCCCCTCTCCGAAGACTTGGGGCGGCTCACAACAAACGATAAAAAAACAATATTATACAGGCACAAATCTAATATTAAGAAAAAACTAAAAACCCTATAATAATTAAAAACTAAACAGCACATACATACCAAACATAAATTATAATAAGCCTGGGGGAAAGGTGTCTCAAATCCCCCATGCCTGGCGGTATAAGTGAGTCTTAAGTAGTTTACGGAAGACAAGGAGGGTGGGAGCAGTTCTAATCTCCGGGGGGAGTTGATTCCAGAGGGCCGGGGCCGCCACAGAGAAGGCTCTTCCCCTGGGGCCTGCCAGATGACATTGTTTAGTCGACGGGACCCGGAGAAGGCCAACTCTGTGTGACTTTATCGGCCGCTGGGATTCGTGCGATATTGATTTTTATATTACTATTATTATTATTATTATTATTATTATTATTATTATTATTATTATTATTATTATTTAGACTTCTATGCCGCCCTTCTCCAAAGACTCGAAGACTTTATATGGTTAGCCATTAGTGCAGCTCTGCTCTGCTAACAAACACAACAAATAAAAACAATATGAATATATACGGTATATTAAAAAATACAAGCCCAGCTAAAATACAAAGTGGCTGCAGAGGATACTCTGCTGTACCAAACAATATGAGTTTAGTCTCCTGATTTAATTTATGAATTGAATTGTGTTGTCAATTCCAGGTCAAATTAATCCCCTCTGGATTATAGCATTTTATCTAAGCACTGAAAATCTTTTTCTTTTTTTGTGTGCAAATCTAGTTTGCAAAAGCAGCAACCAACATGCCATGGGCTGAGTTTTGCAACAAACTCTTGGAAATAAATGTACTGAGTGAATCTGAGAGCAAGATGCTATTGCATAATTTTTCATTGTCTGTTAGGGGCCTTTTCCCTCCTGTTTAACTGGGAGGTCTAAAAACAAGCATCTATTACAAAAAGATTATAAGGCTGTTACGTGCTTCCCTGCTATGATTGTTTAACTAGTTAACTATTAATTTCTCATACTGAACTACCAGTAAATTGCATGGACAATCAAAGAATTCCACTAAGTGATGGATGGGAATGTTATGATTTCTTCCAGCACAATGTGTAAAGTTCTTAATGTGCAACGACTTAAAAAAAAATCCACAGGGTTTTTGATTTGGGGATTTTTTTTAAAAAAAGAAAAGAAAAGAAAGCAAAACTGATGTTGATGTTGAGCTGGACAGAAGGGTTCAAAAATCTGCATTTGAATTTTGGCATTTTCCATCACACTGGTGGAGCCAAATGACCATTACCCTTCCTATTCTTCCTCTCTCTCCTTTCCCCACTTTTTAATTTTTTAAAAAGAATAAATAACTCAAGGCAGAAAACATGCACAATATTCCTTCCGGCTCCTATTTCCCCCACAACAAACCTGTCAGGATTGAGCCCAACGTTTCACAACGTTGGGCTGAAACAGAATGACTGGCCCAGGATCACCCAGCTGGATTTCATATTCAATTCAATTTATTAGATTTGTATGCCGCTCCTCTCCGAAGACTCGGGGCAGCTCACAACAATGGTAAAAACAATATTATAGTGGCACAAATTTAATATTAAAAGAAATAACTAAAACCCTATCATATTAAAACCAGACAACACATGCACACCAAACATAAATTATAAGGAGCCTGGGGGAAAGATGTCACAAATCTCCCATGCCTGGTGATACAGGTGGGTCTTGAGTAATTTACGGAAGACAAGGTGGGTGGGAGCAGTTCTAATCTCCGGGGGGAGTTGGTTCCAGAGGGCTGGGGCCGCCACAGAGAAGGCTCTTCCCCTGAGGCCTGCCAGACGACATTGTTTAGTCGACGGGACCCGGAGAAGGCCAACTCTGTGGGACCTTATTTGTCGCTGGGATTCGTGCGGTAGCAGGCGGTTTCGGAGGTATCTAAAACTTATAGTTTCTTGGCTTTTAGACCTATAGCCATTTCATCCAATAGGCTTCTTTCCTTCTTCTTCATTCTGAAGACCCACCTTTACAGCTACATGATAGGCCAGGGTAGCAAATAGAAGGATCAAAATAAATTCATCTTTGCCTAATCTCATCAATCAACCCTGTTTGGGAAAGAGGAGGAAAGAGATAATATCCAAAAAGAGAAAATGGCTAATACAGTGTTCCCTCGATTTTCGCGGGGGATGCGTTCCGAGACCGCCCGCGAAAGTCGAATTTCCGCAAAGTAGAGATGCGGAAGTAAATGCACTATTTTTGGCTATGAACAGTATCCCAAGCCTTCCCTTAACACTTTAAACCCCTAAATTACAATTTCCCATTCCCTTAGCAACCATTTAGATTATTACTCACCATGTTTATTTATTAAAGTTTATTTTAAAAAAATGTTTTTTAAAGGCAGACGAAAGTTTGGCAATGACATATGACATCATCGGGCGGGAAAAACCGTGGTATAGGGGGGAAAACTGTGAAGCATTTTTTAATTAATATTTTTGAAAAACCGTGGTACAGACATTCCACGAAGTTCGAACCCGCGAAAATCGAGGGAATACTGTATTCCAATGTAGAAAACACATTCATATTCTGGTAAAAAGAGAAAACGGCTACGCTCCTTTGAGATGTTTCTGAGGCCAAAGCTAGATTACAACACACAATCCCAGCGAATTGCTGAATCAAGTGCATTCTCCTGTGGTGAGAGCTCAGCATTTCAGAGAATATTGATCATTCTATCCTAATCTTTTCAAAGCTCTTGTGGTTAAAAGATAGGATAGTTTATGCTTGTTTGTTTTTTTCTCCCCCAGGATGAAGCTACTTAAAGTCAGAGAAGCTGCACAAACAGCCTTCCGTAAACTTCTTCCTCTAACAGAAAGTTTGAATGTCCCAAATCAACTAAAACAATGAGGTCCAGACTCCTTGACAGGATATAAATCTGTGTACACCCAGAGGGAGCAGGTATAAAAAGAAAGGGAGAAGGACAACAGCCAAACATCGATCTTCCCAAGAAGAGTTATGCAGGGGGAAAAAATGCAGGGCAGTAATGAAAGAAGAGTTAATGGATCTGGATCTTGATTGTTACAAGGAACAAATTATTATTATTATTATTATTATTATTATTATTATTATTATTATTATTATCATTATCATTATTTATTAGATTTGTATGCCGCCCCTCTCCGAAGACTCGGGGCGGCTAACAACAATATAAAAAGACAATGTAAACAAATCTAATATTAAAAACCATCTAAAAAACCCCAATTTAAAGAACCAATCATACATACAAGCATACCATGTATAAATCCTATAAGCCTAGGGGGAAGATAAATTTCAATTCCCCCATGCCTGACGACAGAGGTGGGTTTTAAGGAGCTTGCGAAAGGCAAGGAGGGTGGGGGTAACTCTGATATCTGGGGGGGGGGCTGGTTCCAGAGGGTCGGGGCCGCCACAGAGAAGGCTCTTCTCCTGGGTCCCACCAAACGACATTGCTTAATCGACGGGACCCGGAGAAGGCCAACTCTGTGGGACCTAACCGGTTGCTGGGATTCGTGCGGCAGAAGGCCTATACAGTGATCCCTTGTTTTTCGCAGGGGATGCGTTCCAAGACCACCCGTGAAAAATGAATTTCCATGAAGTAGAGGAAAGATATTTTTTTAATGTATTTGGACTTTTAAAACCCATCCTTTGCATTAAACAGTCATCCTGTAATGTTTCTCAGCTGGAACTACATGTGATACCCTACCAGTTTCTTTAATAGAGAACAGTAGTACTGTAGAAGAATTTTATGAATTTTTAATGGATTTAAAATTTTCAATGGATTTAATGGATTTAAGCCCCTTTGAAAACCCGTGAAGTAGCGAATCTGCAAAAGATGAACCGCAGAGTAGTGAGGGATTACTGTATTACATTACATTACGTATATGCTATTCTGTTGCTTTTTAGAGGTTATCCAGAATTTTGCAGCCAAGCCTGATTTAGGTGGTGGGGGAGAGGAAGAAAACAGGCTACTCTTTCCCACCCAGAAAGAGAATTTCCTAGACTTTGTGGACAGAAGCAAGTAAACAATGCTGCTCAAATCAAATGCTTCATCATATAGGTCTTGCAGGGATTAAATGCTCTCAGTTCGGTCGTGCCTATTGGTCGTTGTCGGTAGCGATCACAGCGCAAAGCTTTGCCCGCCCACTTGGATGCCACCATTTGGGTTATTTTACCCTCTGCACATGTGCAAAGCATTCATGGCATCGGGCCAGAATATCTCAGAGACCGCCTCCTGCCGCACGAATACCAGCGACCGGTTAGGTCCCACAGAGTTGGCCTTCTCCGGGTCTCGTCGACTAAACAATGTCGTCTGCCGGGACCCAGGGGAAGAGCCTTCTCTGTGGCGGCCCCGACCCTCTGGAACCAGCTCCCCCCGGAGATTAGAATTGCCCCCACCCTTCTT
Organism: Erythrolamprus reginae; assembly: GCF_031021105.1. NCBI lineage: Eukaryota > Metazoa > Chordata > Lepidosauria > Squamata > Dipsadidae > Erythrolamprus > Erythrolamprus reginae. Next base: position 235,405,252 of record NC_091951.1, on the reverse strand, counting down.
GTCTTTCGTAAACTCCTTAAAACCCACCTCTGCCGCCAGGCATGGGGGAACTGAGACATCTCCCCCGGGCTATACAGTTTATGCATGGTATGTTTGTGTGTATGTTTTGTTTTTAATAAGGGTTTTTTTTTAGTGATTTTTAATTATTAGATTTGTTATATATTGTTTTGTTGTTGTTGTGAGCCGCCCCGAGTCTGCAGAGAGGGGCGGCATACAAATCTAAATAATAATAATAATAATAATAATAATAATAATAATAATAAGTCTGAAAAAGTGGTCAAAAGTATGGATCATCGACATCGCAATCCCACAGGACAGCAGAATTGAGGAGAAGCAGCTACAGAAATTAGTGAAATATGAAGATCTAAAAATCGAGCTGCAACAACTCTGGCATAAGCCAGTGTGAGTGATCCCAGTGATACTTGGCACGCTCGGGGCAGTGCCAAAGGATCTCAGCGGACATTTGAAAACCATCGGAATTGACAAAATCTCCATCTGTCAATTGCGAAAGGCCGCTTTACTGGGATCGGCAAACATAATTCGCCACTACATCACGCAGTCCTAGGTGCTTGGGAAGCGCCTGACTGGTGATGAAATACGAAATCCAGCATAGTGATCTCGTTTGCTGAGTTGTATTGACATAATAATAATAATAATAATAATAATAATAATAATAATAATAATAATAATTTGGCATATGCGCAGAAGGTAAAAGAACCCAAATGACAGCATCTGGGCAGGTGGGCAAAGCCTTTCACTGCGATCGTTCCTGGCTTTATGACTCATTACTGGCTTTATGACTCGTTACTGGCTTTATGACTCGTTACTGGCTTTATGACTCGTTACTGGCTTTATGACTTGTTACTGGCTTTATGACTCGTTACTGGCTTTATGACTCGTTACTGTCTTTATGACGACCGCCAGGCATGCCCAAACGGGGAGTATTTCAGCCCTCTGCTCCCAGCATGCCTACATAATTGCTTTGTAGTGGGTCTGAAACCTATGTAAATAAACACATCCAATAAATCTTAGTGATCTCCAAAGACACGGTTGGAGTTGTGGAAAAATCAAGTTTGCAATAAAAACTGGAGGAGGGTCGGAAAAAAAGAGGTGGAAACAAATGCATTGATTCCAACAATTTGCCAAAACTTACGTGTTTGTTCGTAATGTCAGCTTTAATCCAGCCAAACCACTCATACGTGTTGCATTTTAGGAACTGCCAGTTCAGTTTATAGCTCCGGGCATCACCTGTTGCTGAGCAGAGGAGACATCAGCCCATTTGCCTTTCAACCTGCGGCAAAAGGTAAGAACAAAGTGAGGATTCAGGCAGGATTTCCTGGCAGTGCATAATCTGAGGATGATTCCTTCCCTTCATGCTTTATGCACTTAGCTGTTTTTGTAAGGCAGGACAAGAACAGCTATGACAACATAATTAATGCCTTGCCATGTAAGTTTCCTGTTTCTAAGTGGCTATTAGCACCTCTAGAAGCACCTCCGGAAGTTCATAAGCAGGACATGCAATAGATTTATCCGTCTCTAGAATTTGGTATCTGGAAGTATCTGGGCCAGAATACATCCGGAACCGCCTTCTACCGCACGAATCCCAGCGGCCGATAAGGTCCCACAGAGTTGGCCTTCTCCGGGTCCCGTCGACCAAATGTCGTTTGGCGGGCCCCAGGGGAAGAGCCTTCTCTGTGGTGGCCCCAGCCCTCTGGAACCAACTCCCCCCCCAGAGATTAGAACGGCCCCCACCCTCCTTGTCTTTCGCAAATTACTTAAGACCCACCTTTGTCGCCAGGCATGGGGGAGTTAAGTTATTCTTTCCCCCTTGGCTATTACAAGTTATGCATGGTATGTTTGTGTGTATGTTTGGTTTTTTATAATAAGGGTTTTTTAGTTGTTTTTATTAATTGGATTGTTCATGTTGTTTTACCACTGTTGTTAGCCGCCCCGAGTCTGCGGAGAGGGGCGGCATACAAATCCAATCAATCAATCAATCAATCAATCAATCAATCAATCAATAAGTCTATCCACTCTGGACCTCAAAACTCCATGTACCAATGATGGTGCCCAGCAGTCAGATGCAAGCAACCAGATCTACATGTACAGAATTCAAGCTAACTACTTTATTATATTCTGCCCGTTATACAGGAATCCTCCAAACTGCTTGTCTTCTCTTGGGAATATTGATTGATTGAATGATTTGGTTTGGTTTGATTTCTATGCCGCCCTTCTCCGTAGACTCAGGGCAGCTCACAACAGAGGAAAATATAAAAAGCAAATAAGAAATCTAATATTAAAAATATACCCTAAACCCCTGATTCTTGAAATCCACATTTCATCCTATCATACATTATGCATTCAATCGTCGCCCGGGGCTGGATGTTAAAAACTCAATGGCCCTAAGCCTGTCCGCAAGATTTTGAAACCTTGCGGAAAGCCGAGAGGGTGGGGTAGTATGAATCTCTGGAGGGATTTGATGCCAGAGGGTCAGGGCCACCATAGAGAAGGCCCTTCCCCTAGGCACCGCCAGATGATATTGCCTGGCTGACGGGACCTGGAGAAGGCCAACTGTGTGGGACCTGACCAGCCGCTGGGACACATGAGGCAGAAGACAGTCCTGTATGTAATCTGGTCCGATGTCATCTATTATTATTATTATTTTATTATTATTTATTAGATTTGTATGCCGCCCCTTTCCGTAGACTCAGGGCGGCTCACAACAATAACAAAGACAATGTAAGAAGAAATCTAATAATTTTAAAAACACTAAAAATTCCATTATTAAAAGCAAGCATACACACAAACATACCATCTATAAACTGTATAGGCCCGGGGGAGGTGTCTCAGTTCCCCCATGCCTGACGGCAGAGATGGGTCTTAAGAATTTTACGAAAGGCAAGGAGGGTGGGGGCAGTTCTGATCTCCGTGGGGAGCTGGTTCCAGAGGGTCGGGACCACCACAGAGAAGGCTCTTCTCCTGAGTCCCGCCAAACGACATTGTTTAGTCGACGGGACCCGGAGAAGGCCAACTCTGTGGGACCTAACCAGTCACTGGTATTCGTGCGGCAGAAGGCGGTCCCGGAGATATTCTGGTCCAATGCCATGAAGGGCTTTATAGGTCATAACCAACACTTTGAATTGTGACCGGAAACTGACCGGCAACCAATGCAGAGTGCGGAGTGTTGGTGTAACATGGGCATATTTAGGGAAGCCCATGATTGCTCTTGCAGCTGCATTCTGCAAGATCTGAAGTTTCCGAACACTTTTCAAAGGTAGCCCCATGTAGAGAGCTTTACAGTAGTAGAACCTCGAGGTCATCTAGGGCTTAGATATGGTGCATGGGGGTCTGTTAGTCCAGGATCTTTTGAAGTTGCACTTGAATCTTCCTCCCTGCCTGGTGGGTGTTTTCCAACAGTACTCAATGAATGTGTCTGTTAATGTCTTCAAAGCCAGTTTAATGATCATCACTCTTGAGGCAGAAAGCAAATTCCTTTAACTAACAATGGTGTCCTGCTGATAAGATTTTCTACCTGGCCCCACTGCAAGCATAAATACCTAACACTCTTCATTTTATTCCCCTTATTTCTCACAGTTGTTTTTCTTCCCCTCTTTTGTCTTTTATTCTTGTCGTAGGGAAATGTTTATATCTCTCAACCAGAAGTTATAATGCAGTAGGAGTATCAGATATACAGGGCTTATTGGAGAACTTTATAACCAGCTGTGATCCAAAAATCAGAGATAAATACTTAATGGGTTGTTAGAAGGTCTGATCAGTCATTGCTTAATGACAGGGCTAATGTCTAAATCCATAACGTTCTGGCTGAAAACCACAGTCTCCTTTCCTCATTCACAGTTTTAAAGAAATATTGATAACAACAATAATTTTTGCATGGAAAGCTATAATTTCAACAATCGAGTTATCGAAGCGTGGAACTCATTACCGGGCTCAATTGTGTCAACCCCTAACCCCCAAAATTTCTCCCTTAGACTCTCCACGATTGACCTCTCCAGGTTCCTAAGAGGCCAGTAAGGGGCGCACATAAGTGCACTGGTATGCCTTTCGTCCCCTGTCCAATTGTCTTTCCTTTCTCTCACTTATCATATATATTTTCTTTCTTTCATATATCCTCTCCTCTAAGTTCACTTTTACCCTTATATATATTACCACGTGTCTATTTTTTCTTCCTATGTATTTGTGTATTGGACAAATGAATAAAATAAATAAATAAATCTTGGTTCTTTCATGAACTGGAAGATCTTGGGTGGTTTCAACCTCTATTATAATTTAAAGCCACCAATAGCTCTGAAAACAAAACAAACAGTAAGATATTCCAATCACTACCCTTGTCAAAAAACCCCCAAATCCAGGAATCTTTTCCTTGTCTGAAGTAACAAAATGTAAATTTTGGTGTAGTACACATTAGTTACCTGCCAATGCTACTGATTCTCCCTGGAAAGATTGCATTTAACTGCTTCAAAATACTTCCAGGGAATAGAGTTATGGATATCACAGGTTTTACCACAGATATCCTAGTTTTTAGACAGAGAAGTGATGCATTTATTCATCTGCAAAGGTTTATACAGCACTCAGTCCACAAGACTATGGATGGTTCATAAGGCAAAATATGCAATTCAATACCAGCAGGATAAAAAGATAGCAGCCACAAATCAGCCATGAACCAGACAACTAAAAACCAGTCTCCAAATATTCAGATAAATAAGACTGTTTAATGACTCAAAGGAAAGCCAGTAAGGAGACTACCTGATGCACCTCTGGAGATAAATTGTTTCTCAATATCTGGCTAATGAGAAGACTTGCCTTTAGGACCATGCCCCTTTGATCTCTTGTGATGGCAATGTTAGAAACATAGAAACATACAAGACTGACGGCAGAAAAAGACCTCATGGTCCATCTAGTCTGCCCTTATACTATTTCCTGTATTTTATCTTACAATGGATACATGTTTATCCCAGGCATGTTTAAATTCAGTTACTGTGGATTTACCAACCACGTCTGCTGGATGTTTGTTCCAAGCATCTACTACTCTTTCAGTAAAATAATATTTTCTCACGTTGCTTTTGATCTTTCCCCCAACTAACTTCAGATTGTATCCCCTTGTTCTTATGTTCACTTTCCTATTAAAAACATTTCCCTCCTGAACCTTATTTAAACCTTTAACATATTTAAATGTTTCGATCATGTCCCCCCTTTTCCTTCTGTCCTCCAGACTATACAGATTGAGTTCATTAAGTCTTTCCTGATACGTTTTATGCTTAAGACCTTCCACCATTCTTGTAGCCCGTCTTTGGACCCGTTCAATTTTGTCAATATCTTTTTGTAGGTGAGGTCTCCAGAACTGAACACAGTATTCCAAATGTGGTCTCACTAGCGCTGTATATAAGGGGATCACAATCTCCCTCTTCCTGCTTGTTATACCTCTAGCTATGCAGCCAAGCATCCTACTTGCTTTTCCTACCGCCCGACCACACTGCTCACCCATTTTGAGACTGTCAGAAATCACTACCCCTAAATCCTTCTCTTCTGAAGTTTTTGCTAACACAGAACTGCCAATACAATACTCAGATTGAGGATTCCTGTTAAGCAACCTCCTTTCTTCTGTTGTCCTGCAACCAAGATATATAGAGATTTGTAGGTAATAATCAGCATTGGGCCTGGAAGCTCACCAATGGCCAACAAATTAACCAGATAATAGGTGTTACGTAACACTGGCAACTCTCATCTCCAAATGTCCTAGTTGCCTCACCTTGCACCAGCTGAACTTTACAGATTGTCTTCAAAGACAGAGCATAAATAATTGTCATGATGGCTTCATGGTCCAGGTAGGACTTCAACTACTACCAGACAAATATGTGTAAAGGTCCCTTTGACCCTGACTTCCATCTATTGCTCACCCGTGAGCCCAGAAGAAACTTTAGACTGTGGACAAGGTGAGAACAATAATCAGTGGAGCATGAGGAATCACTGATGTTCCTGAACAAATAATAATCCTGTCTTTCGGGGATTCAACCTGCTAGAGAGCATGGTCGGTGGGCCCTATAACCGAGGTGACTCAGTGGCTGCCTTGAACATAACCTTAATACTTGAAGAACAGCAAAAACTCAGAGCCAAACACCTGACTAAAAAGAACGCTGGCCACTGTACAGCTCAGAATATTATGTAACTTGGAATAAATGGTATTATTGGATGGAAAATAAAACAAAAGAATGTGATATGTGAAAGAATGTACAAAAATTGGAAACACGTAAATATAAATTGTTGTGGTTAGCTCTGGCCCAGCTGCAGGCCTGTTTTGCCCCCAGTGGAATCTGCTGATGAAGGCTCCCCTGACCAAGAAGACATGAGTGACAGGGAGGAGGAGAGTGGGGCAGACAGCTCAGAAGGAGATCAATTCTCTAGCTCCTCCTTGGATTCAGAACAAGAGTTAATGATACAGCCCCGCATGCGGAGAGCAATGCATAGGCAACAACAACTGAAAGATTATTATCAAAGAAAATGAGGCCACCTGTGGTTGGGTGAGGCTGTGGTAATTAGTGAGGCTGCTATAAATAGCAGCCTGTGGGTTTGGCCATTGTGGAGGATTATCTGATCATTGTGTTTCGTGACTGCTTTACTGACTTTGACCTTTTGTGTGCTGATCCCCCCCCCCCCGCTTTGATACTAAACCAGGGCAAAGTGTGTTTCACTTTGTGAAAGAAGAAGGACTGTGAATTGCCTCACAGCTGCAAGCTGAGTATCACAGAACTGATAAGGGACTTGTACAAATTACCAGTTTGTTTGGAGACGAGTGCTCTTTGCTATACCAAAAGAGGGCTTGGTTTAAGTGAATTTTCATTATAAAGAACATTGTTTTGAATTTTCAAATGTGTGTGTGTCTGAAATTTGTACCTGTGAATTTTTGGGAGGATTCTACCAGAGAGCCCGACAGAACAATAAATAATACAGAGTAGAAATATAAATAACAGTAGACTATAGAAAAGACGTAATATAAGAGATCGGTATTGATCTGTATAAAATTACTGTGATGTTTTTTAAAAATAAAAAATGAATAGATAAATCTTTTAAAAAAAGAACGCCAGCACCGTTTGACAGCTCCCTGCCAAACGGCTTGGTCAATCACGGACTACCATTGTTCCCCCTTCCTAGAGTGGTCCCCTGGTGGCCTTCCGATATATTACATAACCTATGGGCTTATTTTGGCCCATCCAGATCCACTATGTCTTCTCTCTGAGTGAAAATCCCTGCATTTTTTTATGCAATGCCTAGAATCTCATTTTGTGTGAGATTGGGATGGCTATACACATTTAATTAATGAACAAACACTTCTGACTTGGGCAACTGAGCGTCATCCACATACTGATATCTCATCCCAAACTTCTAGGTGTTTTCAAATAATGTTAAATAGAAATGAAGTGAGAATTGAGCTCTGAGGGAATCCATGTTGGACTTGACTTCTTCCTTTAATAATGATTGAAAACTCCACAGCAACAGTACTATAATAAAATGGTGTCGCCATCTCCCAACCCTATATGCCAGTGACCCCAACCTTTTGGGCACCAGGGACCAGTTCCATGGAGAGAGATTTTTCCATGAACTAGAGAGGGCTTGTGTATTGTCTGCATCCCGCAGATGGGGCTTTTCTTGTTTGCATGGCCAGAAACTGGGCCACTTCACTGATCAGGGATTGCCATGGGCAGTTCAATAAGATAACATGGGCAGTAGTATTAAGATAGTAAGCAGTCTGATAAGACAAAGAGCAGCACACTCTCAGGCTACCCACCAAATCAACCAATGTTGTTTTTGTCTGAGTCCAGAGTGGAAGGAATCTAGATAATTGGCTTCACCAATTATTACAGCTGATTTACCATTACTATTTCCAGCATTTTCTTCAAAAAGGGAAGGTTAAACACCTGGCAAAAATTTGCTTGATCAAGGAGGGTTTTTTCAAGAAACAGCAGATCACCATTTCTCCCAAAGGCTGAAGTACTATGTCTCCTCTGAAAGAAACATTCACCACCTCTTGACTCTACCTACCCATCCAAAGAAGCCACGAGGGGCATGAATCTAGCCACATGTGGTGGAAATCTTATTACAGAAGGTTCAATGCTGTTACTCGGTCTCCACAAGGTTGAATGACCGTGCCTCACGATGTTATCTCAGATCACATTAGACTCCATTTAAAAGGTGTCTGAAGGATATGAGTCATTTTACATTTGCAAAGAATCTAGCAAACATGTCACAAAGACCAGCAGGAACATTGTCCTTGGCCATTCCTTCCTAAAATGAACAAGTCATCCTGGCCACGCAACATAATTATACTTTTAACTTTCCTGTAGGGTGCATAGTCACTATCTTTCCAAAACCACAACATTCTCTGCCTCAAACATTCTTGCATTGTCAGATGAAGTGTAATTGTATTTTTAATACAAGATAACCCTTCCCCCTCCCATGGTTAAATAATGTTATGGACTGGTATCTTCAAATTTGTCAATGTATATCCCACTTATTTCTATGGATGGTAACTTTCTGTTTCAAGGTCAAACACCAGTAAACAAAGCAAAAAAAAAAAAAAGGCCTAGATTTGCTTATTGACCTGGATACCAATCAATCAAAAAATTGATCTACTGCTAATTAACTTGGATCAATTTCCTTCCTGTTCCATTTATGCAGACTTCTCTATCAGAGGAAAGAATTGCAAGGAAGACACTGCTCTAAAGAGGAATGATATAGATTCTAGAAAACACAATTGTTTAGATTAATGTTAGGAGTCTTCGGAGAGAGGCGGCATACAAATCTTATAAATAATAATAATAATAATAATAATAATAATAATAATAATAATACTGACTACAAGCATAGACATGATGCTGTGGCACAGATGATCCACTGGAACTTGTGCCAGAACTACCATTTACCAGTGGCAAAGAACTGGTGGGATCATAAGCCCGAAAAAGTGGTCGAAAATGAGCAAGTAAAACTACTGTGGGACTTCCGACTTCCGACTGACCGAATTCTGAAGCATAACACACCAGACATCCTGATTGTGGAGAAAAAGAAAGTATGGATCATCGACATCGCAATCCCAGGGGACAGCAGAATTGAGGAGAAGCAGCTAGAGAAATTAGTGAAATTCGAAGATCTAAAAATCGAGCTGCAACGACTCTGGCATAAGCCAGTGAAAGTGGTCCCAGTGGTACTTGGCACGCTGGGCGCAGTGCCAAAGGATCTCAGCGGACATTTGAAAACCATCGGAATTGACAAAATCTCCATCTGTCAATTGCAAAAGGCCACTTTACTGGGATCGGCAAACATAATTCGCCACTACATCACTCAGTCTTAGGCGCTTGGGAAGCGCCTGACTGGTGATGAAATACGAAATCCAGCATAGTGATCTCGTTTTCTGCGTTGTATTGACGTAATAATGATAATACTCCATAGTAGAATCGGGAGCAGTGTGATATACAAGAAAACAAAATCCAATCAAACATCAGTTCTATGACATTGAGTTCCTCAGGTGTATGTTTTCATGAAAAACAGTTTTCTCTCAAGAATTGAAAAGCCATTTTCCTGCTGTCATCCTGCTGTGATTTTCCTGTTCTTGATCTCTCTTCAGAAACAAATAATCCTTAAAAGCCAGAGCTTGCAAAACAGTTCTAAATGAACAAAAAATTTAAAAGTGCAGATGGCAAGCTTAAAAGCTTTTGTTCAAGCGATGCACTGCCTGCAATAATTACCATCCAGAGGTACATGGTGCTCTTCCATCAACTCTAGGACAGGAGCTACAAGAGAAAATCCCATTTGAACTGATCCCTTGCATTAGCCAAGCCAGTTGTTAGAAATTCATCACGTATCATTTGGAAAGCAACCTGAGGCAACCCAGTTGCAATCAGTAGCTTCCTTGGCTTCCAAAGTTCCATTGGAATGCAAAAACGGGGCAAGAAATCAGAAAAGTTTGTGTGACTTTGATAAACCACACACAATTCTGCTGTAGTATTTTTTTATTTTTTGAAAATATTTTCCATGCACATAATTTCTCTCAGAATATAAATTAATCTAGGAATAATATTCATTTTGAGAATGTTCACCTATCCCTAAAGGGTGATGTTTAATGATTCCCATCTATGAATAGCTAAAGAAACCTCTCTCTATATTTTACTTATATTACATGTTGCTAGTTGTGTTGTATTTTTTGGACACAAACACCTAAACATTTAATGGATTCAATAAAAATATAGAATTGGTATTCTTTAAATTGATGGATAAGACAATTTTCACCTATCGGCATCAATTTATGACTATATATTACTGAGTATGACAAAGACAGATCAGCTAACAAAATAGACAGGAAAGGAATCTGTCTTTTGCAATAACATGGGAATAATAGCATGTCATTTACTATTAGAAATAATGTTGTTGGGAAATAAAATCAACTACCGAATGTTCAATGTTCTGTAGAGTTCTCTGTGTCATCTAATAACACAAACCAAGAGTTTTGTGCAGATAGTAAAAAGCAAAAGTGGAAGTGGCAAAATAAAGAGAAAATAAGGGTAAATAAGGAAAAAAAACCCATGCCTCTATTTTAGAAGCAGGCAACTCACATAATACCTTAATTCATATTAAGATACTTACGAACTTAATTCGTGCTGTGATCAGGTTCTTAAGTAGAAAAGTTTGTAAGAAGCAATTTTTCCTATAGGAACCAATGTAAAAGCAAATAAGAACCTGATCACGGAACTAATTAAGTTCTTAAGTAGAGGTACCACTGTTTTTCCGGTAGACAAGATGCTTCTAGAATCTTTTATTTAAAGATTACATTCATATATTACTTGTCTGCAGGGAAAAACAGTACATCAACTATTTTTTTTAAAGATACCAGGTTTCGAACGGACTCATGATAGAAAGGCTGAAAAGATTAACTGCCCATTTTGACTTACGTTGAGAGGCTGTAAGAGCAAACAGAAATGCCACCTTCTTTTCTGTAACTGAAACAGAGATGCTGGACACAATCCTTCTTAATTCTGCGTAATTCAATCTCATCAAAGGCAAATGGCTCTAATTTTCAAATTCTTTCCTTCTAAATCCTTATCGTATTAGTGGTAAGCTTATAAGAGGTGGGCTTCAAAGAAGTGTCTCTTCTCAACTCAAGACAGAGTGCTTTCAAAAAACCCTTCCCCCTGTATCCTGAAGGAGCGTACATAAGTGCACTGGTGTGCCTTTCGTCCCCTGTCCAATTGTCTTTCCTTTCTCTCACTTATCATATATATTCTCTTTCTTTCATATATCCTCTCCTCTAAGTTCACTTTTACCCTTATATATATTACTACATGCCTATTTTTCTTCCTATGTATTTGTGTATTGGACAAATGAATAAATAAATAAAAATTATTCCTGCTAACAATAAAATTCTAACTAAAACAATATCCTGCCCAAGAGCTGCATGTCGAATTCCTGTCATCTACAGATTTTATACAACTTTTTCCTACTATGTTCATCTTCCAAGTAATACTTATAAATCTAACATGTTAATCAAGAGCCATCTAGACTAGTAGCTTTCAAAGGCTTTGAGGTTGCTTTATACAACCTCACATTATACAACCATTATCTGTGGCTAATCCCGGGCACATTTGATTGTCCAGTATAAATCCCAAAGCATTTAAATCAACTCCAGCCTGAAGACGATCATAGCGTGTTGCAAAACCCGAAAGTGTTCGTTGATTGTTCTACACAACAAATCTCTGCTAGTTCAAAACTAGTTCTGTCCAGCAGGTTTGAGAAAACTGACCTGAGCTTCCAACACTAGATTGATGGTACTCCCTCCTTCTTCTAGATCAATCGTGGAACAGTTATTGTTTTCCCATAGTACTCTGCAATATTTTGGACTTGAAGGAAACAAAGTGCTTTGGGTTACCTGGGGGCAGATGTAGCACTGGTCAGCAATTCTTTCAACTTCATGGGCTTGTGTGGTGGCTAGCTAAACTATCTTGGGAAAATAGGCAGTATACATGAGCTGTATAGCCAAATCGAAAATTTATTTATTTATTTATTTATTATTTAGATTTGTATGCCGCCCCTCTCCGCAAACTCGGGGCGGCTCACAACAAAAATATAAACAATCGTACAAATCCAAATAGATTCAATAAATTTAAGTATTTAAAATAGTTTTAAAAAGAACCCCACTATATTAACAAGCACACACACAAACATACCATACATAAATTGTACGTGGCCGGGGGAGGTGTTTCAGTTCCCCCATGCCTGACGACAAAGGTGGGTTTTAAGAACTTTACGGAAGGCAGGGAGAGTAGGGGCAGTTCTAATCTCCGGGGGGAATTGGTTCCAGAGAGCCGGGGCCGCCACAGAGAAGGCTCTTCCCCTGGGGCCCGCCAACCGACATTGTTTAGTTGACGGGACCCGGAGAAGGCCCACTCTGTGGGACCTAATCGGTCGCTGGGATTCGTGCGGCAGAAGGCGGTCTCGGAGATATTCTGGTCCGATGCCATGAAGGGCTTTAAAGGTCATAACCAACACTTTGAATTGTGACCGGAAATTGATCGGCAGCCAATGTAGACTGCGGAGTGATGGTGAAACATGGGCATACCTAGGTAAGCCCATGACTGCTCTCGCAGCTGCATTCTGCACAATCTGAAGTTTCCGAACACTTTTCAAAGGTAGACCCATGTAGAGAGCGTTACAGTAGTCGAATCTCGAGGTGATGAGGGCGTGAGTGACTGTGAGCAATGAATCCCGGTCCAGATAGGGCCGCAACTGGTGCACCAGGCGAACCTGGGCAAACGCCCCCCTCGCCACAGCTGAGAGATGGTTTTCTAATGTGAGCTGTGGATCGAGGAGGACGCCCAAGTTGCGGACCCTCTCTGAGGGGGTCAATAATTCCCCCCCCCAGGGTAATGGACGGACAGATGGAATTGTCCTTGGGAGGCAAAACCCACAGCCACTCCGTCTTATCCGGGTTGAGCTTGAGTCTGTTGACACCCATCCAGGTCCCAACAGCCTCCAGGCACCGGCACATCACTTCCACCGCTTTGTTGACTGGGCATGGGGTGGAGATGTAAAGCTGGGTATCATCGGCATATTGATGATACCTCACCCCATGTCCTTGGATGATGTCCTTGGATGATCTCACCCAGCAGTTTCACGTAGATGTTAAATAGCAAGGGGGAGAGGACCGACCCCTGAGGCACCCCACAAGGGAGAGACCTCGGAGCCGACCTCTGACCCCCCACTAACACTGACTGCGACCGGCCAGAGAGGTAGGAGGAGAACCACTGAAGAACAGTGCCTCCCACCCCCAGCCCCTCCAACCGGTGCAGAAGGATACCATGGTCGATGGTATCGAAAGCCGCTGAGAGATCGAGGAGCACCAGGACAGAGGATAAACCCCTGTCCCGGGCCCGCCAGAGATCATCCATCAACGCGACCAAAGCGGTTTCCGTGCTGTAACCGGGCCTGGAACCCGACTGCTGGGGACTTAGATAATCAGCTTCTTGCAAGGACCGCTGGAGCTGGAGTGCCACCACCTTCTCGACAACCTTCCCCATAAAGGGAAGGTTGGAGACTGGACGATAGTTGTTAAGGACGGCTGGGTCCAGGGAGGGCTTCTTGAGAAGGGGGCGCACAAGCGCTTCTTTATAGAGTGATGGAAAAACTCCCCTCCCCAAGGAAGCGTTGATAATCTCCTCGGCCCAGCTCCGTGTCACCTCCCTGCTGGCCGAGACCAACCAGGAGGGACACGGATCCAGTAGACAGGTGGCAGAACTCACAGCTCCAATGGCCTTGTCCACTTCATCAGGTGTCAAAATACTCTGGCCCTCAAATTATTATAAATGTTTTCTGAATCAACCCAGGCCATGATCTTTCCCATGTACTATAGGTACGGTAAGTACTTGTTGCAAAAATGTCCCTCTGGTTTTAGCAGAACATCTAAGTTAGCTGCACCTGTGCAGAAATGAAACTTGGAAAGGTGTCCAAGAACGAAACCAGGCCAACTTTTGAAGAGCAGAAGAGGTGGTGATTTGTTAATCTTGGCAAGGAGCCTCTTTTGTATGTGAGGGATTGTGCCAGTAGTAGTTTTCCAAAATTCAGCTAGCACTCGTTAAGCAAACAGCCTGACAATGAAACACAATGTCCGCTGTGTTTAGAACAGGAACAGAAGGCAAATATCTTGAAACTCTGAGCGATGGAGGAGGCACCAAGAAAGGTGTAGGTTCTTTGTGATCAAAAGGCATGATTATTGCAGGCTGACGTTCCTTCTGGTCTTTGAATAAACTTTGGGTTTATTCCTTACATAGAAACATAGAAGACTGATGGCAGAAAAAGACCTCATGGTCCATCTAGTCTGCCCTTATACTATTTCCTGTATTTTATCTTACAATGGATATATGTTTATCCCAGGCATGTTTAAATTCAGTTACTGTGGATTGACCAACCACGTCTGCTGGAAGTTTGTTCCAAGGATCTACTACTCTTTCAGTAAAATAATATTTTCTCATGTTGCCTTTGATCATTCCCCCAACTAACTTCAGATTGTGTCCCCTTGTTCTTGTGTTCACTTTCCTATTGAAAACACTTCCCTCCTGAACCTTATTTAACCCTTTAACATATTTTAAATGTTTCGATCATGTCCCCCCTTTTCCTTCTGTCCTCCAGACTATACAGATTGAGTTCATTAAGTCTTTCCTGATATGTTTTATGCTTAAGACCTTCCACCATTCTTGTAGCCCATCTTTGGAGCCGTTCAATTTTGTCAATATCTTTTTGTAGGTGAGGTCTCCAGAACTGAACACAGTACTCCAAATGTGGTCTCACCAGCGCTCTATATAAGGGGATCACAATCTCCCTCTTCCTGCTTGTTATACCTCTAGCTATACAGCCAAGCATCCTACTTGCTTTTCCTACTGCCCGACCACACTGCTCACCCATTTTGAGACTATCAGAAATCACTACGCCTAAATCCTTCTCTTCTGAAGTTTTTGCTAACACAGAACTGCCAATGAAATACTCAGGTTGAGGATTCCTTTTCCCCAAGTTTTCCACATTTTTTTGCTTGGGTAAAAAAAACCATTTATATTAATTATAATTACCAGATAATTATTCCATTTACAGATCTCAGGCCATTTTTCAACATTTAATTCTTTTTCGCTTACTCAAACCTTGGGGAAAGCAGATATCAGGGACCCTCCTGCTTCGGATCCTCCATTCAAGACCCATTTTATCAACATTGTCTGCATCTTATTTGTACACTTGATCAGTTTCAACCTCCAGAGTCCATTTCCCCACAAATAAAATGAAGAGCATCTCCATTTTGAAACACACTGGACACTGCAGTACACAAAAGTCCCCATTTCCTGACATGTCAATCATAAAAGCAGTCAGGTAAAACAGGATTATTTTTTTTTAAAAAAAGAGCTCAGATAATGGTAAAGGTAATGAAGTGAATGTTCCAGGAATCAGACAATGATAGCTATAGGATGACTATAATAATACCTATACACAAATCTTTCCACTACTGATTATTAACAAACATTTATACACTTTTCTGAACTGGGCAAGCTTTAGAATGCTTTTAAAGCATAATTCCCTAGATTTTATGAATGGCTAAGTATAAGCAGAGTAAAAGGCTGTGATCATTGCAGAAATCTATTGACTACTGCCTATGCATAAGGAACCTTATAAGATGTGGTGAACAACCAAAATATGTGCCCCCTGTAAATGAATATTGGTCACAAGTACAACTAGTGGGGAACGCTCTGCTAAAATAAAACATAAACAATAAGGGAAGATGCCTGGTTAACTTACCTCTTAAGCACTGAACTCCATGGTAAATACGCTATTTATATTTAATTTTTCTCCCATCTTATTTTTATTAAACCTATGCAATCAAAGTCTCCTCCTGCTTTCCGGATGCAGTTTTAAAATGTCAAGACATTGTGGTTATATATAGTTCTTTTTTTAAAAAGTTCAGTTTCAGTTTTAATGGAAGCCCATTAAGGGATGAACGGCTTTCCCAACACTACTGGTTTGATGAGTATGTCTATAATTTAGAGATTATAAGACTAATCAGAAAAAGACTGAGTTGAAGAGGATTATCATTATAAACTTTGCAGGATCCAATCTGAGTTGGTCATTCCAGCATGAGTCCTAAAGCTCGGAAGACAAAATCTCTGGTCTTAGTGACTGACCCGATTGGATCCTGCTAGGGCACATACATTCAACTTCATTCATCATAAATTTTCTCCACGGCTGTCTGATGTGAAATGTTCTCACCCATCCATCAGCTGGCAAAAAACTATATCATCACAACCCAATGGAAATCCATTTTTTTTTACCATCGATTCTGCGGGCGTGGCTTGGTGGGCATGGTATGGCTTGGTGGGTGTGGCAGGGGAAGGATACTGCCATATCCCCATGCCCTCCCTACTCCTGGGGGAAGGATATTGCAAAATCTCCATTTCCACCCCACTCTGGGACTAGCCAGAAGTGGTATTTGACAGTTTTCTGAAGTACTCAAATATTTCACTACCGGTTCTCCAGAATCTATCAGAACCTGCTGGATTCCACCACTTCCACAACCTTAAATCTCCCTGCTACCCACCCCTATCTAGATATTTTTTATTTTATTTTTTATATATATTATTTATTTATTTATTTATTTGATTTGATTTGATTTGTATGCCGCTCTTCTCCGTAGACTTGGGGTGGCTAACAACAGTAAAAAGACAATATGAACAAATCTAATATTAAAAGTAATGTAAAAAACCCCAATTTAAGAAACCAATCATACATACAGACATACCATGCATAAATTTTATAAGCCTAGGGAGAAGGGAATATCTCAATTCCCCCATGCCTGACCACAGAGGTGGGTTTTAAGGAGCTTATGAAAGGCAAGGAGGGTGGGGGCAACTCTGATATCTGGGGGGAGTTGGTTCCAGAGGGTCGGGGCCGCCACAGAGAAGGCTCTTCCCCTGGGTCCTGCCAAACGACATTGTTTAGTCAACGGGACCCAGAGAAGGCCAACTCTGTGGGACCTAACTGGTCGCTGGGATTCGTGCGGCAGTTTATTATTATTGTTGTTGTTGTTGTTGTTGTTATTATTATTATTATTATTAATTAGATTTGTATGCCGCCCCTCTCCGTTTCCTCTGATCCATGCATCATATGACTTCTTTCCAAAGTAATAGGTCACAAAGCTGAACACATTTATATACTTTGAGACTGCCCTTGGATAGTGTCAAGAAAATAATGCTTGTACACCAATATAACTAACAACAACCTAAAGTGTTTCACTCCCAGGATAGGATGAAATGAAGGCACCAACATGGTGAAAGGGTATTGACAGGATATGCTTATGTTATAGTTAGATTTAAGTAGGGAAAGTTCAGCAACATACCGTGGATTACAGGGATGCTGACTTTGGCTTAGACAACACAGTCCTAATTAGACAAAACCATTTCTTCTGTCCATGTGATGTTGTGAGTTTTATTGCGTTATAATGTGCTTATGTAGATAGCCTTCAGTGTTCTGAGTTCTTGCAACTGCTGCACATGCTGTTGTTATCATACAGGTGGCCCACTTGCCAAACAAGGCAGTGCGGGATATGGCAGTACCATTAAACAACAATTCTTTGGACCCATTCAATCTTCAGTCCTGTGATTTTTCCATGGGTGGTTCTGAACCAAGATATTTCCATTGTGCAATTATCTTGCAGATGTTTCTGTCTTCAATTTATGACCTTTGTTTTCTACATTTTGTTGTTAAGAAGAAACAAATCCATTAAGGAGGGAGAAAATGGAATTGCTGTATCTTATTGCTTGGTTATGTTAACAAACCTGTCTGAAAATAACCTGTAGCTACCAGCTATGATGGAAAATTATTTTAGCACAACTCATGCAGCTATGTTCATTTCATAAGGTCATAGATTTTCCCATCCTACTACCATCATTTTTCAAGCTGTGCCTTTCTCTTACCTTCTAAATTGAGTGGACATTTACTATCCCCTATTTAATAAACAATATAGTCCCCTCTTGCCTTAAAACTTAGGTACAGTGTATTGGCTTTTCATTTCTTCTTTCTCAAGTGTTTTCTACATCTTCATCCAAGAAAAACAACCTTTCTGGAACAACAACTTTTTCTCCAAGTTCAGTCTTTGGTAGTTACAAATCTCCTTAATAGGATTAGAATCTGTATTTTTGCTTCAGTTACTTATCTAATCATTATTTATTATTTATAATATTTTAATTAATTGGATTAATGTATTGGATTGTCTTTTCACTTGTTGTGAGCCGCCCCGAGTTTTCGGAGAGGGGCGGCATACAAATCCAAATAATAAATAAATAAAATAAATTATTATTTTTTTCTGACTTGGCCTAAATGTGGTTATGGTATTTTTGGTACCCAAGAACAATTCACTTTCATGAAATTTGGAAACAACAAGTGGTAGGAAAAATTCATTTTGAAAACTTTGTTTGGGCCTAGAAAGCCTAGAACTATGGTGCCTAAAACACGATTTGAGTATTGCCCACAAGATCATATGCTGCAACGTCCTACCGGTCAATGACTACTTCAGCTTCAACCGCAACAACAAAAGAGCACGCAACAGATTCAAACTTAATACAAACCGCTCCAAACTTGACTGTAAAAAATATGATTTCAACAATCGAGTTATCGAAGCGTGGAACTCATTGCCGGACTCAATTGTGTCAACCCCTAACCCCCAACACTTCTCCCTTAGACTCTCCATGATTGACCTCTCCAGGTTCCTAAGAGGCCAGTAAGGGGCATACATAAGTGCACTGGTGTGCCTTTCGTCCCCTGTCCAATTGTCTTTCCTTTCTCTCACTTATCATATATATTTTCTTTCTTTCATATATCCTCTCCTCTAAGTTCACTTTACCCTTATATATATTACTACATGTCTATTTTTCTTCCTATGTATTTGTGTATTGGACAAATGAATAAATAAATAAATAAATAAATAAACAAAAAAAGGCAAGACAGGACTAGGCTTACCTGGGCACAAGTTACGGTTCCACCACAGGACAAGAAGGATGTGTCATACTAGAGAAGCAGGAATCTCTGCATTATTATTCTAATTATGGATAATTGATGGCACCTCATCATAGTAGAATGTCATTTAGCCCAACAACTTTGCAATCCAGGAACTTCTGATATAATGCAGCTCTCTGCTATTACATTTGTCTTCCGGCAATATTACATTTATCTATTTTATTTATTTGTCAAGTACAGCCTCTACTTACGAACTTAATTCATTCCGTGACCAGGTTCTTAAGTAGAAACGTTTGTAAGAAGAAGCAATTTTTCCCACAGGAATCAATGTAAAAGCAAATAATGCATGCGATTGGGGAAACCACAGGAAGGGTGGAGGCCGTTTTCTCCCAGGAGATTCCTAGAGAGGCCCCACGGAGGGTTTTCCCCGCCGTTTTCGGCCCTGTTTCCTCCCAGGAGATTCCTAGAGAGGCCCCACGGAGGCTTCTCCCCACCTTTTTCGGCCCTGTTTCCTTCCAGGAGATTCCTAGAGAGGCCCCACGGAGGCTTCTTCCCGCCTTTTTCGTCCCTGTTTCCTCACAGGAGATTCCTAGAGAGGCCCCATGGAGGCTTCTCCCTGCCTTTTTCGGCCCTGTTTCCTCCCAGGAGATTCCTAGAGAGGCCCCACGGAGGCTTCTTCCCGCCTTTTTCGGCCCTCTTTCCTCCCAGGAGATTCCTAGAGAGGCCCCACGGAGGCTTCTCTCCGCCTTTTCTGGTTACAGTTTTGGAGGCTCAGGTTTGAAGTGGAAAATGGTTCTTGAGAAGAGGCAAAAAAATCTTGAACATCCGGTTCTTATCTAGAAAAGTTTGTAAGTAGAGGTGTTCTTAGGTAGAGGTACCACTGTACATATTTGATAATATACTTAGGTATACAGTAGTCCCTCACCTATCGCTGGTGTTACGTTCCAGACCTGGCCGCGATAGGTGAAATCCACAATGGGGAATTTTTCGACTGATAGTACTTATTTAAGTATTTATATTGTAATTATTTGGTAAGTTTTCATTGTTTTAAGTGTTTATAAACCCTTCCCACACAGTATTTATTTTAGATACAGTATTTAAATACAGTATTTACAATTTTAGATATATATATATATATTTTTTAAATCTGCCGATCGGCTTCCTCAGAAACCCGCGATGAAGTGAAGCCGCAGTAGGTGAAGCGCGGTATAGCGAGGGACTACTGTAACACTATTTGACTACATAAGATGGGTACAAATAAAAGGGAATATTTGGACAGGGACGGTAGGCATGCTGGTGCGCTTATACCTGTCCTCTTGAGAGCTCTAATGATGTAATAGTTTCAGTAACTAAAGCAAAGCAAATTCAGATTCATTCTGCATGAGCAAAAGAGTGACTATAGTGGCTCTGTGGGTGGCTATTAGAGAAACTTGTTGAGAGCCCTTTATTTATATCCTATGCAAAGCCTGAGACTTCCCCATTCCTTTCAGCTGCCACAAGAAGTTGCTGGGCAGTGCCAAAAAAAATGGAGAAGCCAGTAAAATAGAAAGGCAGTGTGCTAGATAGAAAGAGCTGGAGTTGATCACTTTCAAATGGGAGCTGCTGATGTTGCAACTGGGTTAATTTCTCCTACAAAATCCAGAGTGATAGCCTGTAATCCTGGCAGTATGAAAATGAACTCACTGCCAGGGTAAGTGAGGAATCCTGCCTTAGACCAGACTCTTGCCCGGCCCTTGACTGAATGAGATACCATCTAGATCCGGCCATGAGAGATATTGAGAGATATCTATGGCTTTTACTAGGGTTTTGTAATTACAGTGATACCTCGTCTTACAAACGCCTCATCATACAAACTTTTCGAGATCCAAACCCAGGGTTTAAGATTTTTTTGCCTCTTCTTACAAACTATTTTCACCTTACAAACCCACCGCCGCTGCAGGGATGCCCCGCCTCCGGACTTCCGTTGCCAGCGAAGCACCCGTTTTTGTGCTGCTAGGATTCCCCTTAGGCTCCCCTCCATGGGAAACTCCACCTCTGGACTTCCATGTTTTTGTGATGCTGCAGGGAAATCCCAGCAGTGCAAAAACGGGCGCTTTGCTGGCAACGGAGGTCCGGAGGTGGGGTTTCCCAGCGAGGGGAGCCTCAGTGAAATCGTAGCATCGCAAAAACACAGAGGTCCGGAGGTGGGGTTTTGAGGACTTCGGTGTTTTTGCGATGCTGCGATTTCACTGATGCTCCCCTCGCTGGGAAACCCCACCTCCGGACCTCCGTTGCTCGTGTTTGCGATGCTGGGATTCCCCTGCAGCATCACAAAAACACAGAAGTCCGGAGGTGGGGTTTCCCATGGTGGGGAGCCTCAGAGGAATCCCAGCAGCGCAAAAACGGGCACTTCGGCTGGCAAAAGGGGTGAATTTTGGTCTTGCACGCATTAATCGCTTTTCCATTGATTCCTATGGGAAACATTGTTTCGTCTTACAAACTTTTCACCTTAAGAACCTCGTCCCGGAACCAATTAAGTTTGTAAGACAAGGTATCACTGTATTTTTAAATTGTTCTTTTAAATATTGTTTTTATTTGTTATAGGCCACCCAGCGCCCTTCAGGAGTTGGGCAGCATATAAATTAGATTAATAAATAAATAAGCCCCAATTATCTTTAGGTATCAAGCAGTTATTTCAGTCAGCTTAATTTCTCCATGTACTAATGCTACTGAAGGTAAGGTTCATTTAAAGGGCAAAGAGGACTTGTAATGATGCAGGTCAGTGATACACCAATTCTCCAGGTGTGAAAAACCTGGAGAGGGAGAAAGAGAACAGATCCATTTCTGTTCTGCTCCGAAGAAATGATGTTGCTCAGAATGGAGTCCTCCTGAAGTTACCCCTCCCCAAAACATCTCTGCTTGCTCACAAGCATCTCAAAAGGAAGAGCCAAAAGGTAAGATGACCAACTTCAGCCACTAATATTATTTCATTACTCATACATACAGCTAAGGTAACCGGGGTCCTTGATTACCTCTGAGCTTGATTATTTTCTTACAGATGTTTCACTATCCCAACTTGGTAACATCATCAGTGGCTGAAATGGCAAAATTGACATCCCTAACGAGGTGCTAATGATCCAGGCCCTAATGATTTTTCCCACTAGCAGGATTTTTTCATTCCTACTCCTGCCAAAGAAGTTTTTTTCCAGCCCTAAGTCTTCACAAGCTTGTTTTCATTGCTACTCCCTCCAAATAAGTTTTTTTTCAACCCTAACCAGGGGATAAAATAATGTGCTGAAGCTGACCAGACTAAGGATGCTTTATTTAATAGATTAAATTAGATAACCAGTGTAGTGGTTAGAAGAGTAGGCTATGGTTAGAGAGACTTTGGTTCCACCCTCAGCCACGGAAGTTTACTTTAGGCCAGACACTCTTTCTCAGTCCAACTTATTTCACAGGTTTGTAGTTATAAGGGGGGGGGGGACAGAACAGCGGAAAGGAAGGAGGGAAGGGGGAAACTCCTTAATGAAAGACCAGATATAAATCCAGGAAACAAACAAACAAATAGGTTTGCAGTTACTTGGATTCATAGGGTAAAAAGGCTTGTAACAAATGCAGGCATGCTTTTAGCACATGGTCGGCTCAACTCCTTAAACCAAACATGGCTTTCCCCCCAGATTGTACTGCAGCTGAGAACAGATGTGTGAGTCCAGAAAAAAAAAAGATCCAGCTGCTTCCAAGCCAGGGCAAGCTGCCCAACTCTTCTATTTATTTATTTATTTATTTATTTATTTATTCATTCATTCATTCATTCATTCATTCATTCATTCATTCATTCATTCATTCATTTATTTTGTCCAATACACAATGAGGGTTTTAGTGGGTATATATATATATAGTAAAATACATGATGAAGGTTATAGGAATAGAACATATCAATGAAAGAATAGAAGAAGAGAAATAGGAATACAAGAAAGGAATAGGAGATATAGGAGAGCAATATACTCATAGTAAAATATATCTAAGAAAGGATAGAAGAGAAGTTATAGGAATAGAACATATCAATAAAAGAATAGAAGAAGAGATGTAGGAATAGAAGAAAGGTATAGGAGATATAGGAGAGCAATAGGACAGGGGACGGAAGGCACTCTAGTGCACTTGTACTCGCCCGTTACTGACCTCTTAGGAATCTGGATAGGTCAACCGTAGATAATCTAAGGGTAAAGTGTTGGGGGTTTGGGGATGACACTATGGAGTCTGGTAATGAGTTCCATGCTTCGACAACTCGGTTACTGAAGTCATATTTTTTACAGTCAAGTTTGGAGCGGTTAATATTAAGTTTAAATCTGTTGTGTGCTCTTGTGTTGTTGTGGTTGAAGTTGAAGTAGTCGCCGACAGGCAGGATCTTGTGGGCAATACTTAGACCTTGTTTAAGGCGTCTTAGTTCTAAGCTTTCTAGGCCCCAGTGTGTAAAATATTTTTTTTAAAATAGAAATGGGTCTAAAAACTTCAATATAGCTTTTTTTTTTTAAACCTGAAGGTTCCACAGTTCAGAATCGAGGGATCACCAACGTGCCTTTCTTTTCAGTCGACTAGAACAAAGCAGAAGCTTATTTATGTCTTGTGCAGCAATTAGGCTGACAATGGTTTATACCTTCCATCCATTATATAAATCAAGAGCTACACGGAAGCATGCAATTTTAAAAAGTAAAAAGCTAAAACTCTCTAGAAGGGGCCTCTTCTCCGACCTTCTGTTTCCTAGCAATCTTCATGATGTACAAAGCACAGTGAGTGTTGTTGCTGACAATCCTGTGAAGAAAACGAAAACGCCAGACATGTTTTGGTTATGGCCAAAGGCCCTGCAGGGATCTGGTTTATTTCAGAACACAAGCATGGGAGATAATAGGAATATTGATGCTGAGGTCATGTTACCAAGAAGACCAGAATATAATTTTAAAACGGAAAAGCTGGTATGTGAGGGCTAGGATGGATGGAATCAATAGGCTGCCTTTTTAAGGGTTCCTGGTTCTAAAAATACACCTATGTGAGAGATGGCAGTTTCTCAGGAAGCGAATCTGAGATGGCAGTTTCTCAAGAAGGGAATTCATTACCCATACATACAGCCAGTGTTCCCTCTAATTTTTTGGGGGGGTGGGCGGAAAAGTATAGTGTCTGAGCGGCAGTCCCTTCGGGATTGGGCGGCACAGAAATAATAAATAAGTAAATAAACAAACAAACAAACAAACAAATAAATAAAAAACCCACCCTGTTTTGGCTCAGAGAATTTCAAAATAAAATACAGTACTGTGTGTCTATAACAGTGAGCTCATAATAGGGCAACTCTATCAATATCAAAATGCCACTTAAATAGTTGAGCTAGTTTCAAACTAGATTTTGATTTTCTTTCTCTCTTCCTTATTCCCATTCTTTTTCTTTCTCTTTTCCTTCCTCTCTTTTTTCTATCTGTTTCTCTCTCTTCCTCTCTCTCTCCTTCCCTCTCACTCTTTCCCTCTCGGCTTCTGGGCAGGTTTGGAAAACTCTGAGTTGATGATGATTTTTAAGTGAGCGATTGCTCACTGCTCAGCTTAGAGGGAACTATGCATACAGCTAAGGTAACTGGGGTCCTTGATGACCTCTGAGCTTGATTATTTTCTTACAGATGTTTCACTATCCCAACTTGGTAGCATCATCAGTGGCTGAAATGGGCAAACTGACATCCCTAACGAGGTGCTAATGATCCAGGCCCTAATGATTTTTCCCACTAGCAGGATTTTTTCATTCCTACTCCTGCCAAAGAAGTTTTTTCCCCCAGCCCTAAGTCTTCACAGGCTTGTTTTCATTGCTATTCCCTCCAAAATAGTTTTTTCACAGGGGATAAAATAATGTGCTGAAGCTGACCAGACTAAGGATGCTTTATTTAATAGATTAAATTAGATAACCAGTGTAGTGTAGTGGTTAGGAGAGTAGGCGACGGTTAGAGAGACTTTGGTTCCACCCTCAGCCACGGAAGCTTACTTTAGGCCAGACACTCTTTCTCAGTCCAACTTATTTCACAGGTTTGTAGTTATAAGGGGGGGTGGGGGGAAACAGTGGAAGGGAAGGAGGAAACTCCTTAATGAAAGACCAGATATAAATCCAGCAAACAAACAAACAAATAGGTTTGCAGTTACTTGCATTCATAGGGTAAAAAGGCTTGTAACAAATGCAGGCATGCTTTTAGCACATTGTCGGCTCAACTCCTTAAACCAAACATGGCTTTCCCCCCAGATTGTACTGCAGCTGAGAACAGATGTGCGAGTCCAGGGAAAAAAAAGATCCAGCTGCTTCCAAGCCAGGGCAAGCTGCCCAACTCTTTTATTTATCTATCTATCTATCTATCTATCTATCTATCTATCTATCTATCTATCTATCTATCTATCTATTTAGTTAGTCCAATACACAATGAGGGTTTTAATGGGTATATATATCCCAGTAAGAAAGGATGTGGCTAGCTGATGAGGCCAGAACAAGGCCGAAATGGTACCATCCTAGTCTCCCTTAATTTTAAATTGCCTAGAGGCAAAAAAGGAGCTGTGACGTTCCTTAAAATATACCAGGGTGATCCGACATTAAAAAAAAAACCCCATATACCCCCTCCCTGGTACAGAGCTGGAAGGGTTCTGATCTGATAGCTCTAACTGCTAGTTCTTTGCTTTACAAGGCAGAGTTCACCAGATCGAATCCCAGTAAAGGAAAGGGTGTGGCTAGCTGATGAGGCCAGAACAAGCCCAAAATGGGACCATCCTAGTCTCCCTTAATTTTAAATTTCCAGCTAAAAACATTTAACATATATATATATATATATATATATATATATATATATATATATATATACATATATACATATATACATATATATATACACACACACACACACACACACACACACACACATATATACACACACACATACATAGTAAAATACATGATGAAGGTTATAGAGGATATACTCATAGTAAAATATATCTAAGAAAGGATAGAAGAGAAGTTATAGGAATAGAACATATCAATGAAAGAATAGAAGAAGAGATATAGGAATAGAAGAAAGATATAGGAGATATAGGAGAGCAATAGGACAGGGGACAGGAGGCACTCTAGTGCACTTGTACTCGCCCCTTACTGACCTCTTAGGAATCTGGATAGGTCAACCGTAGATAATCTAAGGGTAAAGTGTTGGGGGTTTGGGGATGACACTATGGAGTCTGGTAATGAGTTCCATGCTTCGACAACTCGATTACTGAAGTCATATTTTTTTCAGTCAAGTTTGGAGCGGTTAATATTAAGTTTAAATCTGTTGTGTGCTCTTGTGTTGTTGTGGTTGAAGCTAAAGTAGTCGCCGACAGGCAGGACGTTGCAGCATATGATCTTGTGGGCAATACTTAGATCTTGTTTAAGGCATCTTAGTTCTAAACTTTCTAGGCCCCAGTGTGTAAAATATATTTTTTTTTAAAAATAAAAATGGGTCTAAAAACTTCAATATAGCTTTTTTTAAAAACCTGAAGGTTCCACAGTTCAGAATCGAGGGATCGCCAACGTGCCTTTCTTTTCAGTCGACTAGAACAAAGCAGAAGGTTATTTATGTCTTGTGCAGCAATTAGGCTGACAATGGTTTGTACCTTCCATCCATTATATAAATCGAGAGCTACACGGAAGCATGCAATATTGAAAAATTTAAAAAGTAAAAAGCTAAAACTCTCTAGAAGGGGCCTCTTCTCCGACCTTCTGTTTCCTAGCAATCTTTATGATGTACAAACCAAAGTGAGTGTTGTTGCTGACAATCCTGTGAAGAAAACGAAAACGCCAGACATGTTTTGGTTATGGCCAAAGGCCCTGCAGGGATCTGGTTTATTTCAGAACACAAGCATGGGAGATAATAGGAATATTGATGCTGAGGTCATGTTACCAAGAAGACTAGAATATAATTTTAAAATGGAAAAGCTGGTACATGAGGGCTAGGATGGATGGAATCAATAGGCTGCCTTTTTAAGGGTTCCTGGTTCTAAAAATACACCTATGTGAGAGATGGCAGTTTCTCAGGAAGGGAATCTGAGAAAAGAGCAAATAGACACATTTTCTGTTCTCTATCCATTGATCCATCGTTCGTTATTGCAGCCAACACAAGAAAATTTAAACCACTCTGGGACTCAACATGGATTTTGTGTCTGCCACAACAACGAAGTAGCACCAAAAGCCACAGAATAGAGTACAGCTACAGCGTGTGGCTTGAAAACTGAGTTTCTAACCATAAGATTTGCAAAACTGTTTTAGGAATGTACTGAAAGTTATCAGCAATCAGGGGGCTGCAGTTTAGCTATGCTGTGTATAGTAGATGTGCCCCAGATTCATAGAATATAGTTGTTTTATTATTATTATTATTATTATTATTATTATTATTATTATTATTATTATTATTGTTATTATTATTATTATTAAATTTATTTGTTTGTTTGTTTGTTTGTTTGTTTGTTTATTTATTTATTTACTTACTTACTTATTTATTTACTTACTTACTTATTTATTTACTTACTTACTTATTTATTTATTTACTTACTTATTTATTTATTTATTTATTAGATTTGTATGCCGCCCCTCTCCGTAGACTCAGGGCAGCTAACAACAATAATAAAAACAGCATCTAATTTAAATCTAATATTTAAAACCACTAAAAAACCCTTATTAAAAACCAAACATACACACAAACATACCATGCATAAATTGTATAGGCCTAGGGGGAAGAAATATCTCAGTTCCCCCATGCCTGACGGCAGAGGTGGGTATTATTATTATTATTATTATTATTATTATTATTATTATTATTTATTAGATTTGTATGCCGCCCCTCTCCGAAGACTATTTCATTAATTCTTCTGGATGGAGAGTTCAGAATAAGAACTTTTATTATTTTATAATAAAATTATAATCATAATAAATTATTTTATCATTTATTAAGATTATACAGATAGTCCTTGGCCTATGACCAAAATTGAGCCCAACATCTACGTCGTTAAGAGATATTTTTAAAGTGAATTTTGCCCCATTCTACGACCTTTCTTGTCACAGCTGTTCTGTGAGCAATCACAGTTGTTAAATTAGTAATGAAGTTGTGGAAATCTGGCTTCTCCCATTCTGACTTTGCTTGTCCGAAGGTCACAAAAGGTGATCAGATGACCATATGATACAGCAACTGTCACGCTCTCTATATGGGGCTACCTTTAAAGAACGTTCAGAGACGGCAGTTCAAAGTGTTGATTGTTACCTATAAAGCCCTACATGGATTAGCACCAGGTTACTTATGGCAGTGTTTCCCAACCTTGGCAACTTGAAGATATCTGGACTTCAACTCCCAGAATTCTGGGAGTTGAAGTCCAAATATCTTCAAGCTGCCAAGGTTGGGAAACACTGACTTATGGGACCGTCTCTTGCCTCGTGGATCCCAGCAGCCGGTCAGGGCCCACAGGGACCTTCTCCAGATCCCACCAGCCAAGCAATGTCGTCTGGCAGACCTTAGAGAAGTGATGGCAAACCTTTTTTCCCGAAAAAGCGTGCGCATGCATTATTGCACATTATTGCACATGTGCAAGTGCCCGCATCCATAATTCAATGCCTGGGGAGGGCGAAAACAGCTTTCCATATCCCACCCCCAGAGGCTGGAAACAGCCTGCTTCCCAATTTCTGGTCGTCCCAGTAGGCTCGTGCTTTGCCCTCCCCAGGCTCCAAAGGACTTGCTGGAGCCGGGGCAGAGGAAAAACGCCCTCCCCACCCCACCCTGGAGGCTCCCCACCCCACCCTGGAGGCTCTGTGCGAGCCAAAAATCAGCTGGCCGGCACACACATGCACGTTGGAGCTGAGCTAGGGCAATGGCTTGCGTGCCAGCAGATATGGCTCCACGTGCCACCCGTGCCATAGGTTCGCCATCATTGCCCTAGGGGAAGAGCCTTTTCTGTGGCGGCACCGGCCCTTTGGAATGAACTCCCCCTAGAGATCTGCACTGCGCCTACTCTATAAGGTTTTGAAAACACGCTTTTGCTGGTAGGCTTGAGCATTGCCGTCCTGCTCTGGTATGATTATGATATGTAAGAATGTAGTTTAATGGTTTTAATTCTTGGGCTTTTGGGATTAGTTTTATTTGGATTTTATTATATTTGTAATGGGTATTTATTTATTTATTTATTTATTCATTCATTCATTCATTCATTCATTCATTCATTCATTCATTTATTGGATTTGTATGCCGCCCCTCTCCGTAGACTCGGGGCAGCTAACAACAATGATAAAAACAGCATGTAACAATCCAATTAATAAAACAACTAAAAACCCTTATTATAAAACCAAACATACACACAAACATACCATGCATAACTTATAATGGCCTAGGGGGAAGGAATATCTTAACTCCCCCATGCCTGGCGGCATAAGTGAGTCTTGAGTAGTTTACGAAAGACAGGGAGGGCGGGGGCAGTTCTAATCTCCGGGGGGAGTTGGTTCCAGTAGGCCGGGGCTGCCACAGAGAAGGCTCTTCCCCTGGGGCCTGCCAAACGACATTGTTTAGTCGACAAGACCCGGAGAAGGCCAACTCTGTGGGACCTTATCGGTCGCTGGGATTTGTGCGGTAGCAGGCGGTTCCAGAGGTATTCTGGTCCAATGCCATGTAGGGCTTTAAAGGTCATGACCAACACTTTGAATTGTGACCGGAAACTGATCAGCAGCCAATGCAAGCCACGGAGTGTTGAAGGAACGTGGGCGAATCTTGGAAGCCCCACGACGGCTCTCGCGGCTGCGTTCTGCACGATCTGAAGTTTCCAAACACTTTTAGATTCTAGGATTAGTTTATAGAACTATGTTTGGGTTTCTCATGTTGTTTGTATTAATTTCTACGTTGTAAGCTGCTCTGAGTCTACGAAGAAGGGCGGCCTAGACGTCCAAACAAACAAACAAATATGGTTGGCAAGCATTTGAATTTTGCTCAGGTGTGTAACAAAGCATTCTGCGCATGCGCAGAGGGTAAAAGAACCTGAATGGCGGTGTCCGGGAGGGTGGGCGGAACCATATGCTTCCTTTGCAACCGGCTCTCCGACACCTGACAGGCACGTGCGAACTGGGAGCATTTCACCCCTAGTTACTGGGCACTCAACCCACAGCAATTCTGCCAGTAAAGATTTTTGTCTAACAATCTGGTGGCATAGAAAGCCTCCTCAATTTAACTTGTGTATCAAGTAGCTGTTAAACACATTGGAACAACAATCTGTCTCAAACGAATAACTCCTATGCTTGGGTTGCTTCATACCAAGATTGGAGATCATTTAATTAATCCATCTTTGATTCCATACACGGAATATTGACAACCAGAGAGTTAGTTACGAAATCTGAACACTGCAGTTAAACAAAGTTTGAGAAATTATGCTGCAACGTCCTGCCTGTCGGCGACTACTTCAGCTTCAACCACAACAACACAAGAGCACACAACAGATTTAAACTTAATATTAACCGCTCCAAAATTGACTGTAAAAAATATGACTTCAGTAACTGAGTTGTCGAAGCGTGGAACTCATTACCGGACTCCATAGTGTCATCCCCAAACCCCCAACACTTTACCCTTAGATTATCCACAGTTGACCTATCCAGATTCCTAAGAGGTCAGTAAAGGGCGAGTACAAGTGCACTAGAGTGCCTTCCGTCCCCTGTCCTATTGCTCTCCTATACCTTTCTTCTATTCCTATATCTCTTCTTCTATTCTTTCATTGATATGTTTTATTCCTATATCTTCTCTTCTATTCCTTCTTAGATATATTTTACTATGAGTATATCCTCTATAACCTTCATTATGTATTTTACTATGTGTATACCCACTAAAACCTTTATTGTATATTGGACAAAATCAATCAATCAAATTACCCTGCCAGTTCATCACCTCTAGCTACTAACTAACCCCTCTGCCCACTGTGATTATTCTTATTCCACTGCCTATCCTGCAAAGGTCTCCTGCAGCGAGTTTGCAAACATTCCAAGCAATGCACAATCCCTGGCAAAGGAGAGTGGGTGAAAATGCTGGAGGGTTGAAACAGAACACAAAGGGATTGTTGTCCCAGGCTTGGCAAGGATTTCCCCTATACCTACTCCTTCTCCAATCCAGTTTTAATAGCCAGACTGTCTGCTGGATATAGCAAGGACTTAATTAGCCCCCATCAAGAATACTAAGGGCTGCACTAACTAGAGTGGAAGTTTTTTTTTTTTTTAAATCAAATATTCTTTCTGTCTTGACATTTTAGGACAGGCAGTCCTCGACTTATGACCACAATTGAGCCCAGAGAAATTAATTAATTAGTTAATTTAATTAATTAATTAATTAGGTGTCTATGCCGCCCTTCTCGAAGCGACTCAGGGCGGCATGCAACAATAAATACAACAATATTTATGAAATCTTAATAACTATAGAAGATTATAGCAATTTACTAAAAACTATTTAAAAACCCTATGTACAATCATACACATTCATCCAATTCAATCATATATAGTGGCAGCCAGAGAGAGTCCCATCACTCATGGCCCCCTTGCCCACTGGCAGAGGTAGGTTTTCAAAACTTTATGAAAGATCAAGAGGGAGGGGGGCGGTACGTATCTCTGGAGGGAGTTTGTTTCCAGAGGGTCGGGGCCACAACAGAGAAGGCTCTTCCCTTAGGCCCCACCAGCCAACATTGTCTGGGTGACGGGATCTGGAGAAGGTCGACTCTGTGGGACCCAACCGGCCGCTGGGATACATGAGGCAGAAGACAGTCTCTAAAATAATCTGGTCCCAAGCCATGTAGGGCTTTGTAGGTCATAACCTGCTCTTTGAATTGCACCCAGAGACCAATTGGCACCAATGCAGCTCACGAAGTGATGTTGAAATGTAGTCCCACTATAGCTCGTGTGGCTGCATTTTGCACAATTTGTAGTCTCCGAACACTCTTCAAAGGCAGTCCCATGTAGAGAGCATTGCAATAATTTTGCCACATTTTATGACTTTCTTGCCATGTTCAGGCATGGGATCAGGGAAGTAAGTGAATCATTGCAATTGTTGCATTAGTAACATAGTGAATCTGGCTTCCCCATTGGTTTGTCAGAAGGCCGCGAAAGATGATCACATGACAGGACAGGACACTGCAACCAGAAGGAAAAGGGGGGGACATGATCGAAACATTTAAATATGTTAAAGGGTTAAATAAGGTCCAGGAGGGAAGTGTTTTTAATAGGAAAGTGAACACAAGAACAAGGGGACACAATCTGAAGTTAGTTGGGGGAAAGATCAAAAGCAACGTGAGAAAATATTATTTTACTGAAAGAGTAGTAGATCCTTGAACAAACTTCCAGCAGACGTGGTTGGTAAATCCACAGTAACTGAATTTAAACATGCCTGGGATAAACATATATTCATCCTAAGATAAAATAGGTTTATTCATTCAAATGGATTCTTATCCTTATTCATACCAATGCTCATTCTTACATACAGTAGTTATAAATTACATTGCAGCATTATAAAGACAATTCTTGCGACCATGCTTTGTCCGTTTTTCCAAGACACTATAACAATAGGAAGAAAATGTTCCAAGAAATAAAGAGAAGGAAGAACTGTGTAATCTAAATAAGATGTGCTCTGACATCATCCATAAACTATGCCCCGTATATGTAGAAGGTAAAATGGTTGATAGGTGAACAAATGAGGGACTTAGAAATGGTAACAGGGAAATATACTGTTAAGGATCTTTAAAAATGAACTAATGAATGGATGCAATGCCCCTTTTGACCAACATCCAAAAACAAAAGCCTCGATAGTTCAAACTTATACAATAAATGTCTCATTATTTTACTGAAATAGTAGATCCTTGGAACAAACTTCCAGCAGACATGGTTGGTGAATCCACAGTTGTAAGAGTGAGGAAGAAGAAAGTGAACATAAGAACAAGGGGACACAATCTGAAGTTAGTTGGGGGAAAGATCAAAAGCAACATGAGAAAATATTATTTTACTGAAAGAGTAGTAGATCCTTGGAACAAACTTCCAGCAGGTAGATAAATCCACAGTAACTGAATTTAAACATGCCTGGGATAAACATAAATCCATCCTAAGATAAAATACAGAAATAGTATAAGGGCAGACTAGATGGAACATGAGGTCTTTTTCTGCCGTCAGACTTCTATGTTTCTATGTAACTATTGTAAATAGGAACTAGGGGTCAGACATACAAATGTAAAATCACGTGAACATGGGGATGCTGCAGTGGGGGGGGGGGGAAACGGGGAGGTCACTTTTTTTTCAGTGCCATTGTAACTTTGAACGGTCACTAAATGAATTGTTGTAAGTTGACGACTAATTCCTGGTAGTTAGGAAGAGAGCAAACTATCTGCTGACCAGTCAAAGGTACAAACTCAGATAACTAGGACTTAGATCAAATGTGGAGATCCTACAGCTTTCTAGTTATGGCCCATAGTACTGTCATATATGACAAAGATACCATTTTATTTCTTAAACTGTGTTTGGAGGCAAAGCTAAATTACACGTGTTACTGTATATAAATGAAGTGTGTCTGAACCTCTTCAAGGTGTAGATACTTGAAAGTCAGAAAGTGAAATATAAATAGGTTCCTATGAAGGTGGGTCTAATTAGCACTTGGATAAAATACTTGGGAGAAGGCAATGGTAAAACAATGCTCTATTGTTGGCAAGAAAATGAAATGAACATGCCATTCAGGACAAAGGTTGACTCACAGAAGACTTTACTTTTTAAGTTTTCTTTTAAAATCAGATTGTAAATCTGTCTTTTTGCATGGACATGAATCAGGTCGGCTGCCTCTTATTTTTTCATGTCACCAGTGAACAGGTGCACTTATAGTTCTGCAGCCAACATTTATCCTATCAAGTTGCCACATATGGACATTTTTTTAAAAATCCTTTCTAAAGTGTCTCTTCGGTTACTGGTATCAACCAAGCAGATCTCTCGCCCTCACCCACTCATTTCTTTCTGCTTTTTGCACAAAGTGCTACAGCCCTTTTCGTTCAATCCCATTTATTTCTTTTTAGCAGAGAGAAATTAGTCCATAAAATCACCTCTGTTCTAGGATCACTGGTCAAGAATCAATAAGGCCAAACAAGGGCAACCCCTTGGATCAGAGATGTGTAAGACAGAGAGGCGAGAGACAGATAATACAATTTTTCCCTTTTTTTCTTTTTCTTTCCTTTCTTCCTCCCCTTTGTTTCCTTTCTTTCTTTCTTTCTTATTCTTTTTTCTTTCTTTTCTTCCTTCCTTTCTCTTTTTCTTTCCTCTTTCTTTCTTTCTTTCCACTTTCTTTCTTTCTCTCTTTTTCTTCCTTCCTTTCTTCTTTCCTCCCTCCCTCCCCTTTCCCTTCCTTCCTTCCTTTCTTTTACTTCCTTCCTTCCCTCCCTTCCGTTTTTCTTTCTTTTCTTTCTATTTATTATGCTATTTATTTATTACGCTAATTATTTATTAAATTTATAGGCTGTCAAGCAGCTCTGGCCAGCTTACAATATCGTGAGGGACAGACAATTTCATGATGTGGACAAGTCAGGAGCTCCTATGTGTGGATAATGGTAGAAAGCCATGGGACCTGATGAGCAGTCATGAGAAGATTCCACCTACTCAACTCCACCCAGTTGTTGAAAATCCAAGCAAGAAGTTTTAAATTAAATATTGTGACAGCGACCATCGTTTCCTGTCCATGGCAGCTCCATCATAGAGGAGCAGTGATAAGTTACTCCCGGTTCTGTGCACATGAGTGAACTGGTAGCTACGGGATTTATAATTTACTACTGTAGAGGAACATCACTGAAATGAGTTCAAAGAGTTGAGATGATCATCAGGCAAAAGACAGAACCAAAGAGACTGTTGCACATTGTTAAATTATTATTAACGTTTTATTAAATTGCTCAGTTTATGGCAGAACTGATTATACAAGCTACCGTGTAGGACAAGGAAAGAAGGAAGTTCCTTGAGCACAAACTGGACTGGGTGTGGAAAGATATAAACAAGCAAAAGAAAATTGTTGAGTGATAATGATGAAGAATAAGCAGAATGGGAAGTTTTGCAAATGATTCATAAGAAATTAAAATTGCATGGTGTAATAGGAACAAACCAATATATATATATTAGACATGTTTTTTCCTGAAAAAGAAAAAAATGTGTGAAGATTGGGGAAAATAATAATAATAATAATAATAATAATAATAATAATAATAATTTATTAGATTTGTATGCCGCCCCTCTCCGAAGACTCGGGGCGGCTCACAACAACAATAAAAACTATATTATAATGGCACAAATCTAATATTAAAAACCTAAAAACCCTATCATAATTAAAAACCAAACAGCACATACATACCAAACATAAATTATAATAAGCCTGGGGGAAAGATGCCTCAAATCCCCCATGCCTGGCGGTATAGGTGGGTCTTAAGTAGTTTACGGAAGACAAGGAGGATGGGAGCAGTTCTAATCTCCGGGGGGAGTTGATTCCAGAGGGCCGGGGCTGCCACAGAGAAGGCTCTTCCCCTGGGGCCCACCAGACGACATTGTTTAGTCGACAGGACCTGGAGAAGGCCAACTCTGTGGGACCTTATCAGCCGCTGCGATTCGTGCGGTAGCAGGCGGTTCCGGAGGTACCCTGGTCCAATGCCATGTAGGGCTTTAAAAGTCATGACCAACACTTTGAATTGTGACCGGAAACTGATCGGCAGCCAATGCAGGCCACGGAGTGTTGTAGATACGTGGGCGAATCTGGGAAGCCCCACGATAGCTCTCGCGGCCGCGTTCTGCACGATCTAGAGTTTCCGAACACTTTTCAAAGGTAGCCCCATGTAGAGAGCGTTGCAGTAATCGAACCTCGAGGTGATGAGGGCATGAGCGACTGTGAGCAGTGACTCCCTGTCCAAATAGGGCCACAACTGGTGCACCAGGCGAACCTGGGCAAACGCCCTCCTCGCCACAGCAGAAAGATGATGTTCCAATGTCAGCTGTGGATCGAGGAGGATGGCCAAGTTGCGGACCCTCTCTGAGGGGGTCAATAATTCCCCCCCCAGGGTAATGGACAGACAGAGAAAACTATAGGCGTTCAATCAGAACTTTCTTTCACTCAAGACTTCTACAGTTGAAAATTATCTCTGCCCTGAAACATGCTCTCTGGCAGCCCATCTGAGAGTCCAGGAGCTGGATCTGAATGAGTAACGGTGGATTACAACTTACCCCACTGCCAGTTCGCTTCCTCCTGCGCTGCGTCTCATGGGTGCACGCATGCACAGTACAAACCCCCCTTGGAAAAAAATTGGCAAAAACAAAATAGCAAACACATGCAGAATGCTAGAAACTCGGCTTCTGCACATGCACAGAAAAAAATTAATAAAAAAAAAACCAATGGCAATGCCCACGGACCGGCACTGACCAATCAAGTTTGGTGATGTCATCGTGACATCACCAGCAGGTCACTGTGAACCGGTCCAAACTGGGAGGAACTCACCCCTGTGGATTAGTGTCCTGATGTCTACCTTCTCCTACAATGTAAAAATGGCTAAATCGTCAACCCACCAGTTTCCCAAGTCTGTTAATTTCACAGAAACTGATAGGAGAAGTTGAGGTCTTCTACTTCAGTGATTTTCAACCTTTTTTGAGCCGCGGCACATTTTTTACATTTACGAAACCCTGGGGCACATTGAGCGGGGGAAGGGTGGGGGCTAAAAAAAGTTTGGACAAAAAAATTCTCTCCCTCTCTTCCTCCCTTTTGCTCTATTTCTCTCTTTCTCCCTTTCTCTCCCTTCCTTCTTTCTCTCTCCATCCCTCTTTCTTTCTCTTCCTTCCTTCCTCTCTTTTTTGCTCTTTCTCTCTCCCTCCCTACCTCCCTCTATGTCTTTCTCTCTCTCCTTCCCTCCCTCTCCTTCTCTCTCTCTTTCTCTCTCTCTTTCTTTCTTTTGTTCTCTTTCTCTCTCTTGCTTTCTCTCTCTCTCTTGTTCTTTTTCTCTCTCGCTCTTTCTCTCTCTTGCTTTCTTTCTCTCTCTGAGCTTCGCAGCACACCTGACCATGTCTCATGGCACACTAGTGTGCCGTGGCACACTGGTTGAAAAACACTGTTCTACTTGAACCAGCATCTTAAACCAGATCCTAATTCTTGGTTTCCATCGATGCCATCAAGTTAGGTGTCTTGAAAGCAGCTTTCAAATGCAAAAAAATACCAGATAATGGAAGAAACTGAAATAAGCCCATCGAGTCCTCTTTATAAGAAAATGAGTAGCACTGAATGTATTTATCCTTTCCTCGCTCAGCTCTTTTCAAATAACATGGGCGGCAACTATGGGCGATCTGGAAGGCACATAGGGAGAAAGCTAAGCAAATGGGAGGAAATTGCATCTGGAGTAATTACCGACTGCATTAAGGCTATCAAATCTGACATAAGGCAGGGTGCCCCATCCTTTAATAGCTGTAAGAAACATTCAGCAGATTTCTCAATTCATTTTTCTGTTGTTGGTTGGATGTGGTGTTCCTCTATTATCCTGAATTAGAGTCCTTCCTCTGAGAAATTTCACATGTGGAGCTGGTATTAAAAGCATAGAACCAGGTCCATCCAGACTGGATACATCAGTGTTTCCCAACCTTGGCAATCTGAACATATTTGGACTTCAACTCCCAGAATTCCACAGCCAGCGAATGCTAAATCGCCTTGAAAATGTCTTGAAAATGTCCAAAGATACTTCACCAGAAGAGCCCTTCATTCCTCCACTCGAAACAGAATACCCTACGAGACTAGACTTTCAATCCTGGGCCTAGAAAGCCTAGAACTAAGACGCCTTAAACAAGATCTAAGTATTGCCCACAAGATCATATGCTGCAACGTCCTGTCGGCGACTACTTCAGCTTCAACCACAACAACACAAGAGCACACAACAGATTTAAACTTAATATTAACCGCTCCAAACTTGACTGTAAAAAATATGACTTCAGTAACCGAGTTGTTGAAGCGTGGAACTCATTACCGGACTCCATAGTGTCATCCCCAAACCCCCAACACTTTACCTTTAGATTATCTACGGTTGACCTATCCAGATTCCTAAGAGGTCAGTAAGGGGCGAGTACAAGTGCACTAGAGTGCCTTCCGTCCCCTGTCCTATTGCTCTCCTATATCTCCTATACCTTTCTTCTATTCCTATATCTCTTCTTCTATTCTTTCATTGATATGTTCTATTACTATATCTTCTTTTCTATTCTTTCTTAGAAATATTTTACTATGAGTATATCCTTTATAACCTTCATCATGTATTTTACTATGTGTATATATATACACATAGTAAAATACACATACACATGTGTGTGTGTGTGTGTGTGTGTGTATACATACATACATACATACATACATACATACATACATACATACATACCCACTATAATTCTCATTGTGTGTTGGACAAAATAAATAAATAAAATAAATAAAAATAAATAAATTCTGGGAGTTGAAGTCCTGATATCTTCAAGTTGCTAAGGTTGGGAAACACTGGGATAGATCTTCCTATATATTTTGGTGTGGAAGCTGAGTCACAGTGGTAAGCTATGAATTAGTCTTACTTATGAGCAACACTCACAACTGATAGAACTGGTTCAAAGGGAAGGGTAATTTTGCACACACAAAAATACCATACAGATGTATTCTTCAAATATTTACGGAAGCAACAGACAATTATTATTATTATTATTGTTGTTGTAATGGCAATGATGAAAAAAGTGCTCCTCAGGATAAACAACAGTCATAGTCATAGTTCCCTCTAAGCTGAGCAGTGAGCAATCGCTCATTTAAAAATCATCATCAACTCAGAGTTTTCCAAACCTGCCCAGAAGCCGAGAGGGAAAGAGTGAGAGGGAAGGAGAGAGAGAGGAAGAGAGGAAGAGAGAGAAACAGATAGAAAAAAGAGAGGAAGGAAAAGAGAAAGAAAAAGAATGGGAGTAAGGAAGAGAGAAAGAAAATCAAAATCTAGTTTGAAACTAGCTCAACTATTTAAGTGGCGTTTTGATATTGATAGAGTTGCCCTATTATGAGCTCACTGTTATAGACACAGTATTTATTTATTTATTTATTTATTATTTCTGTGCCGCCCAGTCCCGAAGGGACTGCTGCTCAGACACTATACTTTTCCGCCCACCCCCCCAAAAAATTAGAGGGAACACTGGTCATAGTTAGTCATTTTCATTTTGCATTTCATATTTCAGCTGTGCAGGAGACTAAAACAAGCTTTTAAAAATGTATAGACCTACTTAGTGGTGTGTTTGAGCAGGTTTATACCAGTTTATGAGGTCGATTATTATTATTATTTTTTCTGGAATTTTGAGAGCCGGTTGAGAACCGAACTATACTGCTTAGCGCATTGATCAACTGTGTTTGGCAGCTAGTGACACAGTATGAAGATGGCAATGGAAGTAAGCAGGATTAATTGTTAAATGTTTAACACACTCCTGGCTGTACCTATTAACAGTGGCCCCCTGGTTAATCAAGAAAAGCTTTAGTTAATTCATCAGCAGATAAGGAAATGAATTCACCAATAAAACATTGATATATTGGAAATAAGCTTCTCTAAGATCCAGTTTGCTGAAAATATTGTGACATAGACAGGCTTATAAATTTGCTTTGAAAATTGAAGCCAACACAGAGGTAAGCCACAAAGAATATTTCCTCCAGTTAATGCCTTCCTTGACAAAAATATAACTTTGATCAATATCTCTTGAAATAAAACTACTGTTATATTGTTCATCATCTTTCAGCCAAAGCACTCTTGGTGGTTAGGATAAATGAGTGAGATGTTCAACTGATTATAACAGCGAACAAAGATCAATCGGCTTTTTTGGCTTACCTTAATTGCCCTTATTTCATCATAAAGTAATGCAGTGTTTCCCAACCTTGGCAACTTGAAGATATTTGGACTTCAACTCCCAGAATTCCCCAGCCAGCAAATGCTGGCTGGGGAATCCTGGGAGTTGAAGTCCAAATATCTTCAAGTTGCCAAGGTTGGGAAACACTGAAGTAATGTTTGTGTAGTTGAGGAACTTACATAAAGATGGAGAGATCTTATAAAGACCCTTAGTTCACTATCTCTAAGTTTATTCTTCCTTAAAAGTCTCATGAAGAAATGAAGTAGGGTTACTAGTAGTGCACTACTTTTCTAGGTAAAAATAAGGGAGGGAGGGAGGGAGGGAGGGAGGAAGAAAGAAAGAAAGAAAGAAAGAAAAGAAGAAGGAAGGAAAGAAGAAGGAAGGAGGGAGGGAGGGAGGGAGGGAGGGAGGGAGGAAAAAAGTTTGTATAACAGTGTCTATCAAGCCTTTTACTTTCTGGGAAACTTTGATGGATAAAATTCTATCCAACAATTGGTGTGTGTATGTGTGTGTACCTTATAGATAGAACGACCATAGTACCCAAGTCTGAGAAATTAGAATTCAAATACTCGTTTGGCTGCACGAGGATTCTTTTTTGCAGTTTCTAACTTTGTTCAGATAACAAAGTTTCTAACTTTGTTCAGATATATAGAAGCCAGGTTTTTTCATTGGGACCCATCAGTAAATTCAAAATAATGCTACTATCAGGTGCACCAATTTGAGGGTCTGTAGGAGAGATTCCAGATGTTGTTTCCAAGCATCATATTTGATACTCTTATTCAAGAAAAGATGTACCTCCAGTTCCATCCTTAATGAAATGAGTAGCTTTATTTTATAGTCCTTTAAGAGTCATTTCAGGAAACACATTCCTTAGCACCCAGTCAATGACCCTATAATTAGCCCTTGAGCCACATACACCTTTCCTTTCTTGTACAAAGCACCAGCTAGTATAGCTTTAAAATTACAAACTCATAAGAACAATATAGAGCAATCAACCAATGTGACAGAGTGAACCAAACCCAGTGGGCATATAATGGACTTCAAAAAACGTCTGTAGGAATAAAATGGACATCAACAACCGATGAGAAATAGCAAGAAAGTGGAAAAGGAGAATATTTAAATTGATGAGGCATTATAGGATTAGACCCAACTCCTAAAACCATCTTCTTTCTAGGATGTGTCATCCCACCCCAGAAATAAGGTTTCCTTCTTATAATTTTAGGGAGTGGTGGCAGAAGAGCATCAAAGTGCATCTCCGTATTTGGAGCCTAAGTCATGTTGATTGCTAACCATCAGCACACTGTAGCCATCAGCACACTGTAACCAGAAGCATACTGTAACCAGAAGCACACTGGTAACCAACACAGATGTTGCAGAATAAAGAATAAAAGAGTTGAAAGTGACCTTGGAGGTAGCCTTCTGCTCAAGCAGGAGATCCTGTATCATTCCAGACAAATTGCTGTCCAATCTCATCTTTAAAACCGTCAGTGGTAAAGGACCCATAATTTCCAGAGGACAACTGTTTCTCACTGATGGTTCTCACCGACAGGAAATTTCTCCTTAATTCTAAGTTGGATCTCTCTTTATTAAGCTTTCATCCATTACCTCTTATCTTGCCCTCATCTAATATTGGAAGATTACTATCATGTCCTTTTCTTCGTTAGACTAGACATTCTCATTTTCCATAGCCTATGTGTAGGTTGCATATAGTATTATTCTAGCAATAGAAATACTGTAGAAATAACAGAGTTGGAAAGGACCTTGGAGGTCTTCTAGTGCAATCCCCTTCAGGCAAATCCAACATCTTCTTAAAAACGCCCAGTGCTAGAGCACCCACAACTTCTGGAGACAAATTATTCCACTGATTAATTGTTCTAACTGTCAGGAAATTTCTCCTTAGTTTTAAGTTGCTTCTCTCCTTGATTAGTTTCAACCCATTGCTTCTTGCCCTGCCCTCAGGAGCTTGGGAGAATAGTTTGACTCCATCTTCTTTGTGGCAGCCTTTGAGATATTGGAACACTGCTATCATGTCATCCTAATCCTTTTTTTCATTAAACTAGACATACCCAGTTCCTGCAACTGTTTTTCCTATGTTAGAGTCCCCTAACCATCTTAGTTGCTCTTCCTGGAATCTCAACATCTTCCAGTAGCGTCCAGTAGCATCAACATCTAGTACATCAACTTTCTTGAATGTTATCAACAAGCAAGGACCTCGAAAATCTTGGTTTAATCATGTCATTTTAGGACTCAAGCAGGAAGAAAGCCATTGGGTGCTTCATTCCATGGAAGGCTTATTGAGAACTGAATCCATAGTTCCCTCTAAGCTGAGCAGTGAGCAATCGCTCACTTAAAAATCATCATCAACTCAGAGTTTTTCAAACCTGCCCAGAAGCCGAGAGGGAAAAAGTGAGAGGGAAAGAGTGCCGCCCAGTCCCGAAGGGATTGCCGCTCAGACACTATACTTTTCCGCCCACACCAGAAAAAAATTAGAGGGGAATCTGTACATGTGGGTGGGGTGAGAGTCACAGGACTGTGGTAAGCCAAACAATGGTGTGTGTGTGTGTTTTGTGCTGCACATTGTTTCAAGGCAGCTAATATAATTTGTGAATTATGATTTGTGGCTTAGCATGAAGAGGGAGCTCAGCCAAGAGTGGCTATGAAAGAAAATTGTGGTTCAGCAAATTGTAGCCTAGCACGATGTCTGAACTCAGTCACTGGGGAACTTTGCATTTGTGAAATGCAAACGGTGATAGCTTTTCAACTGTTTGTTGCTGCAGTCCCCGAGAGAGAGGAAGGTACATCCGCAAACGGAAG
Organism: Erythrolamprus reginae; assembly: GCF_031021105.1. Lineage (NCBI taxonomy): Eukaryota > Metazoa > Chordata > Lepidosauria > Squamata > Dipsadidae > Erythrolamprus > Erythrolamprus reginae. The sequence continues at coordinate 235,362,487 of NC_091951.1, read as the reverse complement.
GGACTTAAGCTTCTGGGGATCATCTGTGCCAAGGGGGAAGGGCAACTTTGCTTATCTACATTCCTGATTTAGAGAGGTTCAGATTTCTCCAGCACCACAAGGCTACATTACAAGAGTCATTAGGCGAATGGGGTGTTATCATTATGCTCCAGAGTGCAAAATGGGCTCCTTTCTGTAAAAATAATAATAATAATCCCACACCCTTTCTCATCACTGCTCATCACAAATCCAACAATATTTATTCTTTCCATGATTACGATGGAGAATGTGGCCAGAACAATCATGATCAAATGACCTCTTTTTTTTTAATGGCAAATTACTAGGATTCGGGAAGTGGAGAATGTGCTGCTTCTTGAAAAAAGATACCACGCTTAACTCTGTTCCTATCTCTTTGGTAGCAATAATGACATAGGGGAGAGGCAAGTGGAAAAGCTCTTGCCATAACACTTTATAACTGTTCTGCCGGCGTGTCCCAAATGCCCGTAATTACAAGGTAATTAGTCCAAAAAGTCACACACCACACGATAGAATGAAAACCAAAAGTCTTTATCAACAGAAAAGCAGAAAAAAACTCCCTTTTTAAATGTCAAAGGGATTTTCTGGTACACACAAGGCACAGGTTAGATGCAATCCAATTTCTCACCCAGTAACTGGAAAATTGAGTCCAATTCCAAAAGTCCAGAAATTCCACACACAGTCTTGAACAGGGAAACAACAAACCACGATCTAGACAAACTATGAATCAAATAAACTTCCACGAGGCTAAACCAGCACGCTGCTCTTTTTATCTGTAGCACTAATTACAGCAGCCCCACCCAACCACAGGTGGCCTCACTTATCTCCTGTAATAATCCTTCAGTTGTTCTCTCCTATGCATCACTCTACGCATGCGTGGGTCCGTCATAAGTTCTTGTTCAGAATCCAGGGATGATAAGGATGATTGATCTCCTCCTGGGCTGTCTGCTAAACTCCCCTCTTCCCTGCCACTCACGCTTCCTTCGTCAGAGGAGACTTCGTCGGGAGATTCTATTGGGAGCAAAACAGGCCTGTGGCATGTGGATGTTTCCCCCACATCCACCTCCACATTCCTTGGGGCAGGAGCTGGGCCAGAGCCAACCACAACAATAACCATGGCAGAGAAAGCTTCATATGTTAAGTTTCTGCATGTCAAGTTGTAGAAATAAATAAGAGAGGGGAAAGGGAGAGGGGGCAGAGAGAAGAACATTAAGAACCAGGGCTTAAATTCACATTGGCAGTGTTACAAAACCAAAATTATGCTCTTCCTGACCCTGGTCATGTTTGAATGACACAATGGTCCAATGACTGCTTACATACCTCCCTCCACAACATCCCTAATTAAATAAAAGGCAGGATATTAAATCCGGCTATTATTAAACATCTGAACAAAAAAATAGAGCAGTGTCTGATGCATGCTTCTTTAAGAATGGATAATCACAGCTTTTAAATATTTGATGTTATGATTCCCAATTGGCAGGCTGACACAACGAAAGTACAGTACTGTATGGTCAACTCTGCACATGGATTTCTATTCTGGCAAAGGGCAAGATTGGAAGTCAGAATGTGAAGGTTCAAAAACAGAGGACAGAATTCATTTTTGATCAGGGGATCAAAAGGGAGAGTGAGATTGGTACAATTTCACTTAATCTTCTCTTCAAAATTAAGTTTATTGGGCTTCTGTTGATCAACGCACTCCAAGAAACAGATCATAATTAATTCATCAAAAAGAATGGGGACAGAAATAAAAATAAATAAAATCCCCTGATTTCTGTAGCTTGGGGCTGAGAAATCTTTTTGGAAACTGCAAAACGTTGCTGTCAATCAAGATAGGAGGCTGGGAATTTTATTTGTTCAACTATCTGTGTTAAGTGTATTAATCTTATGATTCAGGGCAGTTGTACCACAAAAGAGAAATAAGACAAAAACAAACGTCATTCAGCAACATAAAATAATTATGTGAATGTAAGAATGGGCATCCTCAGCAGATAACAGGAGCCAAAGCTGGTTGGACTGGGGGAATTTTAATGATCTTCTCTAGAATACCAGAACAAAAGGAATTATTCAAGCTTTTGGGGACAAAATGCTTCCTAATACAGAAGTTGACACAGTAAAGTTGCTACCCTGTTCAAATGCTTTGGTTTTCAAAAAGAGGAGGGATCTGCAGCTGATCCTTTTGAGATGTCCAAATCAGAAATTAACTTTGGCAAGAAATATATACAATTTATGTCCCACATTCATTCAAGAGCTCATGCTGGTATACTCCCCCCCCCCAAAAAAAAACCAAGTCCAAAATAGGATAAAGAAAAACTAACTGGGCCAAGATCACCCAGTGAACCTCTGTAGCTAAAGGAGGCCAAATAAATCTGGATTCCCTACTCCATATCTAACATTTTAACAACCGTATCACCCTGTCAATGGGAGGACCGAAGGTAAACTGAATAGGAGAAGCCAGGCAGAGGAAAACGAAGCCTTACGTGAACCAATTATCTGATATGCCTGTACTTACACCTTCAAAAAACTCAAAAAGGGAATGAGAAGCCGACTGTGAGGTTTTATATGAACTGGATTTAATACCCATTCAAAGGTAATAGCAATGTCTAGCAAATTCTAAACTAAGTTTGTCACATCACTCTAGTCTACTGGCTAAGAAATATATATCACTAAGTCACATCACCCTAGTCCAGCGATGGCGAACCATTTTTTCCCGCCCCAAGTCCTCAAAGAGGGGTGGCATATAAATCCAATTAAATCTAAAATCTAAATCCCTTGGGTGCAAAACTGTGTGTGTGTGCGCTATCACACATGCACGAATGCCCACACCCATAATTCAATGCCTGGGGAGGGCGAAAATGGCTTCCCCTGTCCCCCCCAGAGGCCCTCTGGAGGCCAGAAATGGTTTGTTTTCCAACTTCTGGTGGGCCCAGTAAGCCCGTTTTTCACCCCACCCAGGCTCAAGAGGCCTTCCTGGAGCCTGGGAAGGGCAAAAACATCCTCCCCCATTATCCCCCCTCCAGACCCTCCAATCAAAAAGCCAAAAATGCCCTTCCAAAGCCTCCGTGTAAGCCGAAAAACAGCTGGCCTGGCACGCACATGCACGCAGGAGCTGAGCTAGGGCAATGGCTCGCATGCTGGTAGATATGGCTCTGTATGTCACCTGTGGCATGCATGCCATAGGTTTACCATCACTGCCCTAGTCTACTGGCTCAGAAAGAAGGAAGCCACTTGAGGTTTATCAACCTCCCCTCTTGAAGGGAAGCTCTATGTATCTATTCCAGACCATCAAGTTACTCAACCGCCCTTGTACAGCAGTGGGGTAGATTTTTCCCTACAAAAAAATAGCGGGGGGGATGCTTTGAGACTGAAAACTATTCATTATTTATTTCCATTTATTTTGTTTATTTATAAAATTGATTGGCCATCCCTCTTACCATAGGGTAACCCCGGGTAGCTTACAGTTACATATACAGTTAAAACATAAAAACTAAAGGTGCTTTTTTTCTTCCAAGAGGGAACTGGATATTCTGGTTTTTCTTTGATGGACGTTTTGCTTCTCATCCAAGAAGCTTCTTTAGCTTCGGCTCTGACCGAGAATCTCCACAAGACTATAAAAACTACGGACCTCACTTGAACTTAATCCCCCCCACCCAAAAAACCCCTTACCTATATGGAAAGGGCCATGCAACGGCTGACTAACATTATTATCACTTCTTCTCAAGCAAGAAGTTTCTTCAGCTTCGGCTCTGACCGAGAATCTCCATAAGACTATAAAAACTATGGACCTCACCTGAACTTAATCCCCCGCACCCAAAAAAGCCCCTTACCTATATGGAAAGTCCCATGCACCAGCTGACTGACATTGTTATCGCTTCCCAACCAAAATAATTCTTCAGCTTCAGTTATGACTGAGAATCACCATAGACTATAAAAACTATGGACCTCACCTGAACTTAATCCACCCCACCCAAAAAAATCCTACCTGTATGGAAAGACCCACACACCAGCTGACTGATATTATTATGCATGCGCTAATAGTTTTAATGTCATTTAATAGTGACTTTTCTGAGGAAACCTGACTTGTTTCCAGGCAGGGCATGATGCTATACCATTGTCTTATGGAGATTCTCAGCCATTTGAAGTCACGGCTGTCATCCAGTCAGAACTGAATAAGCTTCTATGAATGAGAAGCGAAATGTCTTCAAACCAAAAAGCCCAGTTGAGGGGGGGGGCACTTTTGGAAGAACATACGGGGGTTTCAATCCACCTTGAGGGACGAGGGGTTGGGAGGGACGAGGGTGGGAGGTGGGGGAGACCTTGTGTCGCCTTCCTCCGGCTCCTACCAACCTGACTTCCAGCTGCTCGCTTAGCGGCGGCCAGAAAACGGACTTAGGCGGCTTCCCCTGAATGTAAAAGGCTGCGCGCGACGCTCCTTCGGGAGACCCGACCGACGCCTCCCGCCCCGCTCGCTTGCTTCGGATTGTATCAATAAGGCGGCGGGCTGAGTTAATAGTCCCAGGCGGCGCCTTTACCTCCGTGTAAAGCCCCGCTTCGTTAGCGAAGCTTCCAGCAGCCGACCGGACGAACCCAAGCTCCAGCTTGAGAGACGCTTCGGGGGAACCCAGCGCGCTTACCTGCCGCGTCTTTTGCAGAAGCGAACTTTCTTTCTGCCTGCGCGCTCGCGGAACCGAACGGGAATTACGGTACCCCGAGCTGTCCTTTCGGCTTGCGCCGCGGCGAATGAAGCCTCTGCCTCAGCAGCCTCGGCAGGTGCCGGCCGCGCGCTGAAAGAGGCGGGGTTAATTCTGAAATAACCCCGCTCCCTTGCTTCGCCGGTCCCCTCCTCCCTCTCTCTCCCTTGTGCTTTTTCGCTCGAGTTGTCGCTCATCGGCTAAAGGCGGGGCTTGAACGCAACCCTTAGCCACGCCTCATGGACTTCGAAGCTCCGCCCTTAGCGCCATTTATGGTGTATCGAACGCGGCGGTGTTTTCTACAAACGTTGTGAGGGGTTTTCGTGCGCCTCAGTCCAGAAATTAAGTTTGCGCCTCTTGACAGAGTAATTAGCTCGTGATGGAGCCAATTCAGCGTGTTAAAGCAGTAAATTAACGGGTTTTTTTTTTAAAAAAGAGCAAGGACGAAATAATCAAATGATACTTTTTTTCTTCCTATGGAATTATTAATTTCTGTATTTGAAATTGGGGAAGTTATTCTCCCAATATTCCTTACAATAGCAATAGAATTTAGACTTATATACCGCTTGTACAGTCCTCTGTAAGCGGTTTACAGAATTGGCCTCTTGCCCCCAACAATCTGGGCCCATATAGTTCCCTCTAAGCTGAGCAGTGAGCAATCGCTCATTTAAAAATCATCAACTCAAGAGTTTTTCAAACCTGCCCAGAAGCCGAGAGGGAAATAGTGAGAAGGAGAGAGAGAGGAAGAGAGAGAAACAGAGAGAGAAAGGAAAAGAGAAAGAAAAAGAATGAGAGTAAGGAAGAGAGAAAGAAAATCAAAATCTAGTTTGAAACTACAGTAGCTCAACTATTTAAGTGGCATTTTGATATTGATAGAGTTGCCCTATTATGAGCTCACTGTTATAGACACACAGTGCAGTATTTTATTTTGAAATTCTCTGAGGCAAAACAGGGTGGGTTTTTTATTTGTTTGTTTGTTTGTTTATTTAATATTTCTGTGCCGCCCAGTCCCAAAGGTACTGCCGCTCAGACACTATACTTTTCTGCCCACCCCCAAAAAATATTAGAGGGAACACTGTCTGGGCCCTCATTTTACCCACCTCTGAAGGATGGAAGGCTGAGTCAACCTTGAGCTGGTGGTGAGATTTGAACTGCTGACCTATAGCCTGGAAGTTAGTTGAAGTAGCCTGCAGTGCTGCACTCTAACCACTGTGCCACCCAACCTTAATTATAATTATTAGTGCAGATGTGAATAAGAATACATCAAAGAGCACAGATTACCGCAGAAAGGTGATTCTGTAATTAAAATAACATTTAATTGAACAACTTGGGCTGCTTTTGTTGCAGCTACTTAAGGTAGCCTTCTAATTGCTGGTGTGCTTCAGATGGACTGAACTGTGGATGCTGAATGTCAGATCAGATCCATGACTAAATCTGTCTTTTTCAACCTTGGCAATGTTAAGATGGGTCGGCTGAGGAATTCTGGGAGTCGCAGTCCACACATCCTAAAGTTGAAAAACATTGGACTAAATCAAACTTGGCAACTTTAAGACTTGTGGACTTCACCTCAAAGAAAGCGACATTGGCTGGAGAATGCATAGAGCATAGAGCTAGTATAGAAATGCATAGATGCATGGAGCTAGTATAGAAACCTGAACTATCACTAAATAAAACAGCAAGATTTTGGATGCTATCCAGTGGACATCAGGATTATTGCAGCCCAGATCTTGTAGCCCTAGATCCATGATGGCGAACCTATGGCATATCTGAGGGTAGGTGAGGCATTTCCCTATGTCAGCTCCAGTGTGCATGCACGCACTGACCAGTTGGTTTTAAATCATCTTTTTGGCCATTTTTGCACTTTCCAGGGTTCAGGAGGCTTTTCGCCTGGGGATGGCGAAAAATGACCCAACGGGCCAACCGGAAGTCCAGAGATTTCAGTAAGGCATGTGTGTATGCAAAGGAGGAGGGCATTGCATTATGGGTTTTGTGGCACATATGAATGCGCTATTTCACGCACCTGGGTACCCTGTTGGCACCTGAGCCAAAAAAAGGTTCTCCATCACTGCCCTAGGCATTTGAGGCATGATTTGAAGGGCGGAAGGGAGAGGGGAGGATGTTTGTGTAGTCTATAAGCATTCCATCCATCTCCAGGTTACCACTTCATTTAAACGTTAGGGCTATTCAGATCCTTATTACTCAGATCTCTTATCTTCTATTTCCCCTGCACTTATACAATCAGCTTTCCAAGTCAATGATCATAGAAAGCTAGGGAGGTAATCTTGTCGGAAGTATGCAAAAACTGTTTACCTAGGTAAACAGATGGAAACATTCCTTAAGTCCAAGGGAAGCAAGATAGTATTCAGTAGAGACTCGGGCAGTGGTGGGAATTTTTTTTTTTTACTACTGGTTCTGCAGGCGTAGCTTGGTGGGTATGGCATGGCATGGCGGCGGTGACTTAGTGGGCATAGCAGGGGAAGCATACTGTAAAAGGTTATGACCTATAAAGCCCTACATGGCATGGGACCAGAATACCTCCAAAACCACCTTCTGCCGCACGAATCTCAGTGACCGGTCAGGTCCCACAGAGTCGGCCTTCTCCAGGCCCCGTCAACTAGACAGTGTACGTCACCTACCCCATCGGTAGCAATCCACCACTGAATGTATTAATAAGGAACTTTATTTTAAAACAAATAGTCCTAAGATTGTAGTCTACACATCACATTGATATAATTTCCCTAGGCTTGGATCAGAAACTGCTAATACTCATGAGTAAAAATTTCTTTGCTTTCATAGGGATTCCAAAACGCATTTATTCCCCAAATTCCAAAAATGCAGCATTAGTCCAGGCCCACAGGAGTAATAATAGAATTTGAAAAAAATCATTTTATCCACCCAATTCAATCAATCCCATGCTTGGTGCAGAAATCCAAATTAAAGTTTCCTTGACAGGCAGATATGTTTAGCTTCTTTGTGTATATAGCAAAGAGGAACTCATCACTCATCACTTTCTGAGTAACCAGTTCCTTTATGATACTGCTGCTGGTGCTACTGTTGTTGCTGTTAGGAAGTTTTTCAAACTTTCAGTCACAATCTGCCTTCCTATAACTTTGAAGCCTTTATTCTGTATCTTGTACTCGGAAACAATAGTAAAAAGATTTCTAATACAGTGGTACCTCGAGATACGAGTTTAATTCGTTCCGGACCTGGGCTCTTAAGTCGAGCAGCTCTTATCTCGAACGACTTTTCCCCATAGGAATTAATGTAAATAATTTTAATTGGTTCCAGCCCTCAAAAAACTCACAAAGTTAGTCTAAATTATGCAGAAAGACATGTTTTTAATGAAGAAATGTACATGTACATATAAATGAATAATGAAGTTTCTTTCACTTAACTTGTAAACTTTCTTAAACTTTTAAATTTACATATGTTCAACTTCTCTGCCACCCAATCCTGTAGGACAGAGGTCCCCAACCCTTTTTGCACCAGGGACCGGCTTTAAGCGATCAAGAGAGGAATGGGTGAATGAATGGACGGAGGGTGGGAAGGAAGGAAAGAGGGAAGGGACAGGAACAGAGGAAGGAAGCAAGGAAACTTATGAAAGGGGAGAGTAAGAGAGGAATGAGTGAAGGGAGGGAGGGAGGGAAGAAGGTGGGAAGGAGAAAGAAAAGAAGAAATAGAGGAAGGGAAGGTAAAAGAGAGAAAGAAAAAGAGCAAGAAAGAAAGAAAGAAAGGGGGAAGGGACAGGAACAGAGGAAGGAAGCAAGGAAACTTATGAAAGGGGAGAGTAAGAGGAATGAGTGAAGGGAGGGAGGGAAGAAGGTGGGAAGGAGAAAGAAAAGAAGAAATAGAGGAAGGGAAGGTAAAAGAGAGAAAGAAAAAGAGCAAGAAAGAAAGCTGCAAGCACCCCCCCGAGCCCCCCAGGCCGGCTGCAACCTTTTAAAACACGCGCGCCGCTTCGCAGCTGTCTCCTGAAGCCGAACGCGGAAGTTAGCGTTTGGCTTCAGGAGACAGCTCCTTGGCGCTTGTATCTCGAATTTGGGCTTGTAAGTAGAACAAAAATATCTCTCCCCTCCCAGCTCTTATCTCGAGTTGCTCTTAAGTAGAGCAGCTCTTATGTCGGGGTTCCACTGTATATTCTTTGAGTACTTAAAACATAGCTAGCTATCTAGCTACATACATACATACATACATACATACATACATACATACATACTGTAGATAGGTAGGTAGATAATAACTACAACCATCATAAATGTGAGTTAGCTGACAAATATTCAAAGGTAACTCATCTGATCATGGGTGCGATGTTCCGGCTTCCCTCTAGGGGCCGCTCTAGAGGCACAGTTGTTGGTAATTATTATTATTATTTATTAGATTTGTATGCTGCCCCTCTCCGCAGACTCGGATTGCTGATTGGCTATGTGTGTTGTTATTTAAGGAGCTGTCACATATTTTCTCCTCACACATGTTCTGGTTATATACTCAGTTATGAGTTGTCCCTTCGTGTCACGCCCCGATTAATAGCCTGATCGCTATACGATTTAGCAATGGGAATGCTCCAATAGTCATAAATGTGAAAAATGGTCATAACTCAATTTGTTTCAGTACTGTTGTAAGTTCATACAGTCATGAAATAAACTGCTATAAATTGAGGACTATCTGTATCTACATGAAACCGGTCCTAGAGTTTGATGCAGAGGTGGGATGCTGCCAGTTCGGACCGGTTTGGGTGAACCGGTAGCTCCGACCACCAGCTGCGCCCGCCCACCTGCCCTGGCGCTAGCCTGTCCTATTTATCTCACTCTCTGGCTTTGTTCCCCACCCGAAGCCTCACCTGCTCTACTCACTGCAGCTGCCTGTCAGGATTTGCTGTGTTTGAAGCTTCATGAAAGTGAGGAAGGCATGCACACGAACAAACTGAGCATGCGCACCCTCACATGATTGTTAACCTATGTGCAGCCCACCTTTGCTTTGATATATTGTATAAAAATGTATTAAGAAATAAACATTCTGCATTCAAATTCAGAATTTCTTTAACCCCACAACTTGAATGGTCAATTTGCGATTTTCATAGGACGGATGGCGAACCTTTTTTTCCTTGGGTGCCAAAAGAGCGTGTGTATGCACTATCAGGCATGTGCAAGTGCCCACATCCATAATTCAATGCCTGGGGAGGGTGAAAACAGCTTCCCCCACCCTCTGGAGGTTGGAAACGGCCTATTTCTCAACTTCTGGTTGACCCAGTAGGCTCGTCTTTCGCCCTCCCCAGGCTCCAAAGGCTTCTCTGGAGCCGAGGGAGGTTAAAAATGCCCTACCCACCCTCCTGGAGGCTCTCTGGAAGCCAAAAATGCCCTCCCCCATCCCCCTGGAAACTTTCTGGAAGCCAAAAATGCCTTCCCTCATCCCCCTCGAGGCTCTCTGGAAGCCAAAAACGCCCTCCCTCATCCCCCTGGAGGCTCTCTGGAAGCCAAAAATGCCCTCCCTCATCCCCCTGGAGGCTCTCTGGAAGCCAAAAATGCCCTCCCCATCCCCCTGGAGGCTCTCTGGAAGCCAAAAATGCCCTCCCCATCCCCCTGGAGGCTCTCTAGAAGCCAAAAACGCCCTCCCTCATCCCCCTGGAGGCCCTCTGGAAGCCAAAAACGCCCACCCTGATCCCCCTGGAGACTCTCTGGAAGCCAAAAATGCCCTCCCCATCCCCCTGGAGGCTCTCTAGAAGCCAAAAATGCCCTCCCCATCCCCCTGGAGGCTCTCTAGAAGCCAAAAACGCCCTCCCTCATTCCCCTGGAGGCCCTCTGGAAGCCAAAAACGCCCACCCTCATCCCCCTGGAGACTCTCTGGAAGCCAAAAATGCCCTCCCCATCCCCCTGGAGGCTCTCTGGAAGCCAAAAATGCCCTCCCCATCCCCCTGGAGGCTCTCTAGAAGCCAAAAACGCCCTCCCTCATCCCCCTGGAGGCCCTCTGGAAGCCAAAAACGCCCACCCTCATCCCCCTGGAGACTCTCTGGAAGCCAAAAACGCACTCCCAGAGCCTCTGTGCAAGCCATAAATCAGCTGGCCGGCACACATATGCACATTGGAGTTGAGCTAGGGCAACGGCTTGCGTGCCAGCAGGTATGGCTCCGAGTGCCACCTGCGGCATGCATGGCATAGGTTTGCCATCAGTGTCATAGGATGTTAAGAGTGTGCATCGTGCCTGAAAAATAGCATGTTTACTTAGTAGAAATACAGCAATCAGAAAAGATAATCAAATATCACTTTGTCCAACCTCTTGTTGATATAAGAAAGCCACTGTTAGTGCGCATTCTACCTCTGGTTTTTCAGACTTCAGTAACCGAAACAGATCATCTTTCAGGGCAGATTGTTCCATTCTCTGTTGATTCATACTGTTAGGAACATTTTTCCTAGAATTTTGTTTTAGTGCTGTAATCCACTGGTAGGTGGGCTACACCAAGCAAGATCCACCACAGATCAGGTTACCTGCAAGATTCCATATTGCCCAGGTGCCCCAGGAAAATAACAGGGTCAGTGGCATCCAGCAGAGCATTTCTCTTAGTAACTCTTGCCAACTCCCAGCAAGCACTACCATTATTGCATTGTCTCAGGAACCAGACTGAGGAGGATCCAGATAATTAGCATCCTCAATGAAAGACCGGATTAAAACATAGTTCATTATCCCAGAAAGCCTGGATGAGGAACCTTATTTTAAACAAAGGGAAGAACATTTTGTATTCTCAGTGTACTAGGCTTCTATGATGTCCTAGGTTTATTTACACAACTCACTTGCAAAGAAGCATTTCTAATCTCGACATGACTCAGCCATCTTCCCCTAACAATTCTTACCAGGTTTCACCAAATAATTTATTCACATCTAGGCTGGCATGATTAAATAAGGCCGTGGTGACAAGAAACAATAACACTAACCATCCTTCAAAACAGGGCAGTTGATCCAGAACAGGGGTGGGTTCCACTTCCCTTTGCCACTGGTTCACATTGTGATGTTTTATGTGCATACACGCGCCCTGCTCACACACGCACATCCCCTTGTGCAATTTCTCTTTTGCTCATGCTCAGTACTTGGAATCAGCCCGAAACACAGCGGAGGAGCTGATCAGCTTTGTTTCGGGGGAATAAAGATCAGTATTAAACTGGGGGGCGGGAGGGAGGGAGGGCCCTTTTTCAAGCAGCAAAAGAGGAAAAGCCATCCAAACAAGGGGAAAAACCCGCATATTTTTTTTTAAAAAAAAGATGGTGGCACCCATGGACCGGTACAGACCGAATCGGATCTGTAACGTCACCAGCGGGTCACTACCGGTTTGGGAGATCTAGTCCAAACTGTTAGGAACCCAACCCTGTTCCAGAATCTGTCTTCAGGTGAGATGCATGTTGAATGGATATATGCCATTTTGCAAACTCGTCCTCATGGCTTGCAGAGAGCTTCCCCACACAATTCTGATATCCAGAATATAACAGCGAATCTACCTTTTGAAACAATTGTGTTGGTGGACACCTTGTTGGCAATGATGGTAAAATGAAGGAGAAATATTACATCAAATAAATAACCCGCTCTCTAAATATAATTTCTCAGGAAAACTGAATAACCTTTAGTGGAGAATAGACGTAGCACAGGACTAAATTGTTGGGTTCTTGGCGTTTTCTGAATTCGCTTCCCTTCCTGCAGAACATTTCATGGCCAAATTACGGTGTGTAGTATAAGTTCACGGGACAATGAAGCTTACTGTTACATGTCGTAAGTTGTCACTCATGCATTGGTCATATAATGGCTTCAGTACTACAATGCAGTCAGCACGGGACTGTCCTTGAAGATTACCCAGAAGCTTCAAATGGCTCAGGATACAGTGCTGTGGGCAATAATGAGCATACTTTGCTATGCCAATGTAACACCTCTAATTTGCAAGCTCCAGTGGCTTTTTGATGTGATTCAAAGTAATGGTCATTATTTATATAAGCTGTACGTGACCTAGGGCAGTGAGCCTTTTTTTCCCTAAGGTGCCACAGGTGTGTGTGTTTGTGCGTTATCGCACATGTGCGAGGGCCCAAAATGGCTTCCCCTGCCTCCCCCCCCCTCTGGAGGCTGGAAATGGCCCATTTCCTAACTTCTGGTGGGCCCAGTAGGCCTGTTTTTCACCCTAGAGCCTGGGGAGAGTGAAAATTCCCCCCATCCCCTCAGAGTCCCTCCATAAGCCGAAAACCTCCTCCTACTAGAGCCTCCGCATGAGCCGGAGCTAAGCTAGGGCAACGGCTCATGTGCCAGCAGATAACGACGGCTCCGCATGCCACCTGTGTCACGTGTGTCATAGTTTCGCCATCACTGACCTAAGGTCTGATTACATGAGAGACTGCCTGGCTCCCCTAGTATCTACCTGGTGCTCTGGGTTTCTTCAATTTAACAAAAAAACATTTTTTTAAAAAAGTACCCTAGAAGTACAGCTTCTTTATAGCAGTGCTTGTCCTCTAGAACAGTGTTTCCCAACCTTGGCAACTTGAAGATATCTGGACTTCAACTCCCAGAATTCTCCAGCCAGCGTTCGCTGGCTGGGGAATTCTGGGAGTTGAAGTCCAAATATCTTCAAGTTGCCAAGGTTGGGAAACACTGCTCTAGAATGAGGATCCCCGATATATTCCTCTAACTTTCTACTTAAGTTTTTATTGGTGTAGGCCCATGATGGCAAACCTATGGCACGTGTGTCACAGGTGGCATGCAAAACCCTCTCTGCAGGCGTGCAAGTCATCGCCCCAGCCCAGCTCCACTATGCAAGCGTGTACAGCTCATGCCGGCCAGCTGGTGTTCGGATCTCTGCTGTGCATGCCTAAGGGCTGTGGCGCATGCAGGGGACATGCACATGCAGTGGTGGGCAGCAGGCAGGACAGTGTGGAATGCAGTTCCACCGGCGGAAATGAAGATGCATGCGCAGCTCCAGCTGATTGGCGGCTGTCACTTCCTGGATTACTGGTTTTGGCTCGGCTCTCCTTTCTTTTCCTGCTGCTGCGTCTGCGCTCCTTGCTTTTTTCCTCTTTCCTCGTTCCTGGCCTTGGACCAGCTTCCCTCTCTCTTGCCCAGCTCCCCTCCAGCCTCACGTGGCCACCTCCCATCTGAGGTGCAAGCAGAAGGCGTGGGTGGAAGCGGCCCTGGCAGCATTTATGCTTCTGGCAGCACCCGTTTGCCTAGCTACCCAGACTGAGGGGGGGGGCACTCAGGAAGGAAAGCGCAGGAAACACAAAGCAAATTGTCACCCCAGCGAGCGACACTGGTAAGGTTGTAAGACGAGGACTTAACAGTTCACTTGAACAATGATGATCGTTCAAGCCACTCCCACCTGGTTACATGGCCAGCAAGCCACTCCTACCCAGTCACATGACTGTTAAGCCATACCCACAAATTAAGCCACACCCACAATGTGGCAGTAAAAATTTTGGCTGCCCATTACTGTGCACATGCATATATGGGAGTGGGGCACATGCACGGGGTGTGTGCTCGCACTGCATTTTGAGGCCTTGTGTGGCACCCCTGCGCACCATTTGGGGGCTGGAAGGCTTCCTGCACCAACCTGGAAACCAAATATGGGTGGGTGGGGAAGTGCATGTAGGCTGGTTGTGTATGCATGCATGGGGGATGAATGCGGGGGTACATGTGTGTATGTGCAGGTTTGTTCGTGCGCATGTATGAGGGTGGGGTGCACAGAAGGGTAATGCACACGTTGCATTATGGGTGCGAGGCACACATGTGATTTTGGAAGACAATGACAAAAAGTTTCGCTATGACTGCTCTAGACAGTTCAGAAATCCCCGTTTCTCTCAGAAATACAGTTCCTAAGAACAACCACATCTCAATCATCCCTCCAATTGACATATCAATCAGAATGTCAGCAGGATCACCTGAATGTTCCTGATTCACCTGGGATCTATTAGTCTTCTTGGCAGCACCCTATTAATCAGTTTCTTTATCTTGCAGTGCTTCCAAAATCTAAAACATTTCAGTGCTAACAAGTAATGATTTAACCACTTTTGTATTGCCAGCAGAAACCAAATGGAACAACAACCACCAAAAACCCCTATGAAACTGTTGTAAATCAAGGACTGGCTGCATGGTGCCACAGTATTTAAAAAACACAATGATGCAAATAAAAGTATCCCCTTTTAACAGTACTTCCCCATTTCTGTTAGATATACTTTTTAAAATGCACTTGCCAAGCAACAACAAATAAAATAATAACATCTATGTTTCTATGTTTCTATCTTTGCATTGTATTTCATATCACTCTACTATCAAAATTTTCCATTTTCAGTTCCCCCAGTTTATAAGGATGTCAGTTTTGCAGGTATTATAATAAATTCTGAGAATCACTTGGCTGCGGTGGTTAAAGGCATCAATCTAGAAACTGGGATACCTGGGCTCTAATCCTGTCTTATGCACAGCTGGGTGACTTGGGCCCAGTCTTTCTCTCTCAGCTCTAGAAAGAAGGTAGGGGCAAGCTATTTCTGAAAATCTTACCATAAAAACCTACAAGCAACTAAGTTAGGACTGACTTAAACATCTATCTATCTGTCTGTCCGTCCGTCCATCCATCCATCCATCCAGTTATCTCTAGCTATCTAGAAACTGCCTAGTTCAGTGAAGGGCTGCAAAAGTTTTTACTACCACACTGTGGGCGTGGGTTATTTTGTGGGTGTGGCTTGCTGGCCATGTGACCAGGTGGGAGTGTCTTGATGATCACGTGACTGGGGGTGGCTTAAAGGTCATGTGAATGGCTTAAATTTGGCCAACTTGTTGTCACTCACATCAAGGGTGCCTGGCCTCTCCTCAAAGAGATACAATTTCCCTTACTATTACTGAACATCCAGAATATGCTATTTAATTCTATGTATATACAGTGGTACCTCGAGATACGAGTTTAATTCGTTCCGGACCTGGGCTCTTAAGTCGAGCAGCTCTTATCTCGAACGACTTTTCCCCATAGGAATTAATGTAAATAATTTTAATTGGTTCCAGCCCTCAAAAAACTCACAAAGTTAGTCTAAATTATGCAGAAAGACATGTTTTTAATGAAGAAATGTACATGTACATATAAATGAATAATGAAGTTTCTTTCACTTAACTTGTAAACTTTCTTAAACTTTTAAATTTACATATGTTCAACTTCTCTGCCACCCAATCCTGTAGGACAGAGGTCCCCAACCCTTTTTGCACCAGGGACCGGCTTTAAGCGATCAAGAGAGGAATGGGTGAATGAATGGACGGAGGGTGGGAAGGAAGGAAGGAAAGAGGGAAGGGACAGGAACAGAGGAAGGAAGCAAGGAAACTTATGAAAGGGGAGAGTAAGAGAGGAATGAGTGAAGGGAGGGAGGGAGGGAAGAAGGTGGGAAGGAGAAAGAAAAGAAGAAATAGAGGAAGGGAAGGTAAAAGAGAGAAAGAAAAAGAGCAAGAAAGAAAGCAAGAAAGCAAGAAAGAAAGAAAGGGGGAAGGGACAGGAACAGAGGAAGGAAGCAAGGAAACTTATGAAAGGGGAGAGTAAGAGAGGAATGAGTGAAGGGAGGGAGGGAGGGAGGGAAGAAGGTGGGAAGGAGAAAGAAAAGAAGAAATAGAGGAAGGGAAGGTAAAAGAGAGAAAGAAAAAGAGCAAGAAAGAAAGCTGCAAGCACCCCCCCGAGCCCCCCAGGCCGGCTGCAACCTTTTAAAACACGCGCGCCGCTTCGCAGCTGTCTCTTGAAGCCGAACGCGGAAGTTAGCGTTTGGCTTCAGGAGACAGCTCCTTGGCGCTTGTATCTCGAATTTGGGCTTGTAAGTAGAACAAAAATATCTCTCCCCTCCCAGCTCTTATCTCGAGTTGCTCTTAAGTAGAGCAGCTCTTATGCCGGGGTTCCACTGTATGTCATATGTGTAAAATATTAAAATATATTCACTCTAAAAGCATCCCATTTATAAAAATAATTGATCCTGCATAAGCATGTACAGATTATTCTCTCCCTCCTTCCAGTAAAACGAAAACAAAAAGAAGGAGGGAATAAAAGGAGGGAAAAGAGGTTAGGGTAACAGGCAGCTTTCCTGGAAAGATACTGATAGAGATAAAATGATCAGAAGGTATCTGGACAGGAAATGCAACGAAAGATTGAAATGTAATCCATGTTCTTCAGCAAGTATGTCAAGAGCCACGTGAATCTTTCATTCTTTCTCTTCAACATTTGCTTCTATTCTTCTCAGTTGCTATGGGATAATATCACCCTGCGTGCAATTCACAAATAATTATTCTGGAGAAAAAAAGACTTGAATTCTTTATGGAATTTGGCAATCATAATCATCGTTCTATTTCTCTGTTGCTCTTCATGTTGAAGCTCATAAAAATTTAGAAAAGGATTTTGAAAACTGAAAGAAAAGCATTAATAGTAAAAGAGACTATTTGAAGGCCAATTAAAAAAAAAAAGAATTACATTAACTTTAAAATAAAACCATTTAGGAGGCATCCACATTGCACTGAACTGCAGAAAATATGGAAAATAAAAACATAAAGAATAAAAATAGTGTATTTTGAGGGGGGGGGGGAATCACAATCTATAATAGCGATAGCTTTACTACACCAACTGAACAAAATCACTGCTAAAGTTTATAGAGAAAAAACATGGCTGGTTTTATAGCCATTTTACATTGTTTATATTTTAGATGATACGGATGACAGCTTTTAGACTTTAAGATCCAAACCGGATCTTACAATGTGCAAAACAGGTTTAGATATATTGTAAAACAGCTTGACCAAATACTGTTAGAAAGAAACAGGCAAATTTCTGTGAAACCACCATTTCTGAAAATAGAAATTCAGCTCATTTTTCTCCCATCCCATTATGGTACATACAATTTTAGAATGGTTGAAAACGTAAGAGAAATCAATAGTCTTTGCAACATCAATGCTAGATATAATTTATTATTCTCAACAACGAAGGCTAATTAGTCAAATGTGGCTCCTTGTTTGAAAAATGTAATGTGCTCAAATTCTAGCCACAGAAAATGCCTAGAATAAGAGAAACATTCTAGCATTTAATGAGGTGTTTTCAGAGTTTATATATTTGAAAGATTCTTCAGTTCACCTAGCCTATTAGACACTTCACTTTTTTGGTGTGTTTTTGGAAAAAAAAGCAAAAATTCTCAAGTTCCCACTATTATCCTGATCTTTAGTATTGTCTTAAGAATACTGAATAGAATACTAAGAGAGAGATCAAGTCCACTACTCTATTCATATTTATTTCTTGTTTGATTGACGGACTGAGGCTTCTGTGTTGCCAAATTCCCATAGACTGTAAAGAGTTTTCAAGCCATCAAAACAAACGTTACAATTTAAAAAAAAAACAAACCAACCAATAAGCAGTCCAGAAAACAACAGGTTAAATGCCATCCCATGAAGTTTTGCAAAATCTCCACATTCCCAAATATCTTCCCTAAGATCCAGGTTTTCATAGTTTTCATAGCAGTAAATTTCCCAGCTCTTTGAGATGTCTGAAGAAGCTCTCTGCTTCTCCACCATCTTCCCCCAAAGGCCTAACTTTCTGGTTCTGCAGCACTTCTAATTTTTGCCAACTAAATGAGTGGGAATGAATTATACATAAACATTAATTGCCAATGTAGCATGAACACTGCTTCCTAGATCTTCCCGTCTTCTCCATTTTAATGCCCACCTGATGTTCTCAGCAATGACAAAGCACTTTTAGGATACCACACAAGGCAGTGAGAAGGCAGACCTTGAAGTTTGTACAGCCAGATACCCAACACACACGTTGCATTTAACTCCCAAATCTCAATTTGGGAAAACTAGAGAAGAGTTACACCTCCTCTAGCATTCATGTGCATCTCCTTCCCATATTCCTGTAAAGCATAGAATCAAGGGTAACCTGACTATTACATCAGAGTAAGCCTTTCTTCATTAACTATTGGTAGAAGTACTAGAATGGCCTAGCAACCCGAGTTTTATCTCTCGTCCTCATAGCTTTGTTTCTGCCCTGCTATTTTCTATGCCCCAAACCATGTAACAGGGTAACAAGAGTTAGAAGAATGAAAGCTTATGTTGATTGTCCTTTCACCTGCTCCAACAGTAGTTGGGGTTTATTAATGATTGCTTGTAGTATAAAGCTCTTAGTCAGAGACCATTGATTATTCAACCAAGAACCGGGGTGGCGCAGCAGGTAGAGTGCTGTACTGCAGGCCATTGAAGTTGACTGTAGATCTGTAGGTCAGCAGTTCAAATCTCATCACCGGCTCAAGGTTGACTCAGCCATCCTTCCGAGGTGGGTAAAATGAGGACCCGGATTGTGGGGGCAATAGGCTGGCTCTGTTAAAAAATGCTATTGCTAACATGTTGTAAGCCGTCCTGAGTCTAAGGAGGAGGGCGGCATAAAAATCAATCAATCAAACAAACAAACAAATAAACCAGCTGCTCAATTCTTTTATTATTATTTTTTTAGAGTTTAAAAAGTTTTTATTTACAAATATACAATAAATACATTGGTTACAATTAACAATATAGACATGTCAAATTACATGAAAAAAGGAAATGCGAGTAATGGGTAATTAGAGATTAAAGCAATAATCCTATCGAATTATAGTTTAAACAATATGCATTTGACAATAGACAGAGACAAATAGACAAAAAACATTGACAGACATACAAACATACAGAAGAAAGAAAGGAAAGAAGAAGGAAGAGAAGAATAGAGGGAAAGGGCGGGCGTGCGGGCGTACGGTAGATCTTATTTAAAATTTTAGATAAATAAGAAAAAGTTTTGAATAAATCAAGATAATGAAGTTTTAAGTAAGCCAGTCTAATTTTAGTATATATATCGATGTCTCATACATCTATTTAAAAAAAAAGAAAGGTTGGATACCAGATTTGTATCTGTTTGAATATACTGTATACAGTTCTTAACATTTATTAGGCAAGTTGTTCTTTTTTTCCCAACCAACAGTAGAAGGGATCCCAGCACTTGTTGAATTCTTCTTTAAACTAATTTTTATTAAATAAATTTTAAGAGAATAAAAGCAATACAAATTTTGGAAAAAAGAGTAAAGTTAATAATGAGAAAAAAATGCAATAAAATATTTTTTATTTGTAAATTGCAATTTTGGGTAGCAGGCAATACCATGTCAGAATTGGCCCACGACATTTTGCTTCCCACAAAAGAACAACAAACAGTAACTATTTGATTGGGAAGAACCTCATTTCATCCATGACAGCAAGTCATCTTTACCATCAACACTATTTATCACTATATCACTAACACTATATATCTCCGGGACCACCTTCTGCCGCACGAATCCCAGTGACGAGTTAGGTCCCACAGAATTGGCCTTCTCCGGGTCCTGTCGACTAAACAATGTCGTTTGGCGGGACCCAGGGGAAGAGCCTTCTCTGTGGCAGCCCCGACTCCCTGGAACCAGCTCCCCCCAGAGATCAGAATTGCCCCTACCCTTCTCGCCTTTCGTAAGCTCCTTAAAACCCACCTCTGTCGTCAGGCATGGGGGAATTGAGATATTCCTTTCCACCCAGACCTATACAATTTATGCATGGTATGTTTGTGTGTATGTTTGGTTTTTTAATAAGGGTTTTTAGTTATTTTAAATATTAGATTTGTCATATGCTATTATTGTTGTTAGCTGTCCCGAGTCAATGGAGAGGTGTGGCAATCAAATCAAATCAAATCAAATCAAATATAGATGCTATTAGATGGAGTTATTATCATGGATGAAATGAGGTTCTTCCCAATCAAATAGTTACTGTTTGTTGTTCTTTTGAGGGAAGCAAAATGTCTTGGGCCAATTTTGATAATAACTGAGTAGTAGTTGTTACTCAAATGTCCATTAATGTCTCATTGATTATCATTGCAAGCATCCAGAACCCTGGTGAAATCCAATTTTTTTTTTACTAACGATTCTGTGGTATGACTTGATGAGCGTGGCAGGGGAAGAATACTGCAAAATCTCCATTCCCACCCCGCTCTGGGGCCAGTCAGAGGTAGTATTTGCTGGCTCTCTGTACTACTCAAAATTTCCACTACCGGTTCTCCAGAACCTGTCAGAGCCTGCTGGATTTCACCCGATCCAGAATGAAGTCCATGTTGTGTCACAATCCAGTCATAGCCAGGTTATAGTAGAGTGTTCACATTGGGTTGTGCAAATCTATTCTGCAGGTATTTGTGACCCAGATCACCAGAATTGTCTTTGAATTTGCTATCTGTCAAACTGGCTACACAGTTGGGTATGTCCCCTGTGTGCTTCATTCTATTCTTAGAATTCTTTACCTTATCCTGAAAATCTCTTCCTTTTATTCTTGTAAACAGAAGAAGACAAAGACAAGCCCTAGCACACCAGGAGAGTATTTTTTTCAGCCTCAATTTCCCAATCTGCGTGTCAAATATTGCGATTTACATCATGCTGTTGGATATAACACAACGTTTGTTTTTTTCTCCTAGCAGAAGTATTATAAAAGTGCAGTTAGAGCACCTTTGTGGTTATTTATTATTGCCGATCGAAGCAGAGACCGAAACGTTGCAGCTTAGTAAGCTCTCCCTCCCCAATCTTAATTTTTAAAGCAGCATTTAAAGCGTTACCTTCCTGCAGAAAACAGGAGCAATAAAAGAGTTTACAAGAGACAGGCAGAGTTTACATAAGGAAATAAGAGAGAGGAAAAGACGAAACGTCTTAATAAGGAATAAGGAAACTTATGAGAGAGGAAAAAGGGAAAAACCAGAAAAGCAAAGAAAACCCAATTGCTATTTTCCACCCAGCCCTAAGAGACTTTGTGTCACTTCGTATCACGCTTAGGATCAGAACCTTCCTTCGGCTCCGGAACTCAGGAACCGAAAAGCGTTCTGTACCGGAAGTGTACAAGGAGAAACGCTATACAGTACTTGTACTGTATTATATAGTCTCCCTCTTGAACACGGACCGTACCCAGAAATTTGTCCCTCAATGCCATCCGTAAGGGAGGGCGGGGTTATTTCGAGAGAGCCCCTGGGTAGATTTTCAGAAGCTGCTGTTGGGCGCCGACGGCAGCTGAGCGACCATGTTCCGCCCTGAGGGTCTGGGGCCCAAGCTGGACCCGGAGGAGGTGAAGCGTAAAATGCGCGAGGATGTCCTCGGTTCGATCCGCAACTTCCTCATCTACGTAGCCGTGCTGCGTATCAGTGAGTGCCTCCCGCGGGCGCATCTGGGGGCGGCGGCCACGTGCTGGGAATCTTCTGTTGCAAAGCCTGGATTTGGAACCTTAGTGACCTTTAACATTGGGGGGGGGGGGGATAAAATTCGGGGGATAAAAGGAGTGGCTGTAGCATTTCATACCATTGGGGCGGAGTAGCGGCTAAGGGGATTGAAGTAGATCCCGAAAGGAATTGGGATTCAAGGCAACTCCAGCACATGGGAGGTCAACCTTTGGCCAAGGCATGCCTCGATTCAGCACTAGGGAGGGTTTTTCCCCCCGGGGAAAATGAGAAAGGCGGGTGCTGTTTGTCGGTTGGAGTTGAAGAGATTATTATTTATTTAAATTTATTGCGATGAGATTTACACGCAAGGGATTTAACAGGTTTAGCAATAGGCAAATGACATTTAGAATTAGATACACTGCTCAAAAAAATAAAATAAAGGGAACACTTAAACAACAGAATATAACTCCAAGTATATAAAACTTCTGTGAAATCAAACTGTCCACTTAGGAAGCAACAGTGATGGACAGTCAATTTCACATGCTGTTGAGCAATGAGAATATTTCATTCATTCAGATCTAGGATGTGTTATTTGAGTGTTCCCTTTATTTTTTTGAGCAGTATATATACTGCTTCACAGTGCTTTACAGCCCTCTCTAAAGGTTTACAGAGAGTCAGCATATTGCCACCAACAATCTGGGTCATTTTATTGACCTAGGAAGGACAGAAGGCTGAGTCAACCTTGATTGAGCCTATTGAGATTCGATCTGCCAAACTGCTGGCAGCCGGTGATCAGCAGAAGTAGCTTGCAGTATTACACTATAACCACTGGTCCACAGAGGCTCTATTTAACAGATTAACTGAGTTGGACCTTGCAGGTCATCTAGTCCAACCCCCTGCCAAAGCAGGAGACCCTAACATCTGCCTCTACCTAAGATCGAACTCACAACCTCCTGGTTGTGAGGCAAGAGCTCCACCTCTAGGCATCAGCAGATAATAAATGCTAACTTGTTTTTAAGTAAGTAAAGTTAGTATAGTATGTGGCTGTTCATCTTAAATCAAACTCTGGGGAAATAGCAACCCAAGGTAGAATTTTAAATTTTAAGTTATGATTAAAAAACATGTAATTTCTTTAAAAAAAAATCAGAAAAACCTGGTACTACCATTAAATTTTTGGAGGCAGCCCACAGCACTTCTCCATTCCGATCTTCAGTAGTAGAGGTATCAATCCAGGCTCAAATGCAGAGTCATTAGATGCCAGCAAACAAATAATAAAGACAACTGTAATTGAACAGATGTTTTCATTTTTGCAGCTGAGATACAAGAACATTATTCTGTAAGGCGGTATTTCTTGGACTGTAGGCAATTGTTTGAACATTGCCACTTGGCCCCCTGAGTTCCAATAGTAGATACCCAGAAAGTACAGTAGAGGGGGAAAAAATATTTCAACGGGCTTTTTTATCACCTGGCACTTGAGAAATAATACTCTTCTGTTTTGTATTTTTAAAAATATCTCTCCATTACAGTAATACCTCGTCTTACGAACCTAATTGGTTCCCCGCGGAGGTTCATAAGGCGAAAAGTTCGTAAGTCGAAACATTGTTCCCCATAGGAAACAATGTAAAATGAATTAATCTGTGCAACAAAACCCCCTCCGCAAAAAATGCCGCCGCCCGGCTGTCGTCTTTTGAAACAGCCGGGGGGCTTCTCGGTGGCCTCCCGAACGCTGAACCCGGAAGTTCAGGTTTGGCGTTCGGGTTCAGGAGGCCGCTGGGAAGCCCCCCGGCTGTTTCAAAAGGTGACAGCCGGGCGGCGGGGCTTCTCAGCGGCCTCCCGAACCTGAACTTTTGCCGAACTTCCGGGTTCGGCATTCGGGAGGCCGCCGAGAAGTCCCGCCGCCCGGCTGTCGTCTTTTGAAACAGCCCGGGGGCTTCTCCGCGGCCTCCCAAACGCCGAACCCGGAAGTTCGGGTTTGGCGTTCGGGTTCAGGAGGATGCTGAGAAGCCCCCCGGCTGTTTCAAAAAGCGACAGCCGGGCGGCGGGTTCGTAAGAAGGAAAATGTTCGTAAGAAGAGGCAAAAAAATTCTGAACCCCAGGTTCGTATCTTGGGTTGTTCATATGGCGAGGGGTTCGTATCATGAGGTACCACTGTATTTCACAATTTGTAGATCTGTATTATATAACTTTAAAGTTAGGCATTGAATATATCGTACATCTTCAGTCTTCAGAACAATACAGGTACTCAAGAACTGGAAAACTCAAATTTGTTTTCTTAAATCTGCATTTTCAAGATCATATTGATTAGTGCACTACTACAGAGCATTGTGGCTCATCGCTGTGGGGAAGAAATTAAGCAAAAAAAAAAAAAAGACTAAAAAAGTTACCATCCTGTAGTTTCACTTATATAGGGCATTCATTGTCAGTGTGCAATCTCTTTCCTCCCCATTCAGCTAAACTTAAATCAGGAGTTGTGATCTAAATGCCTCATTTTGTTTGTTGAGACCATTACTTGTGTTTCTTTCCATAGCTCCATTTGTTATAAAGAAGCTGAACAGCATATGATAGTAAGAGCTTCGAGGATTGCCTGCATGGAAGACCAAACTGGACTTTGAATGCTTTTCTAAGAATGGACTATAGACAAGTGACTCCATATCCTAACAGATGGATCCTGAACATTTCCACATGAAGATTGTAGAGCAGTTGAAAAAGTAAAATGTTTTTGGTCACTTTTCATTCCATGTGCCAGACTTTTGTTCTTGCCTTCCTGTTGGTGCAATCTTGTTCTTATTCAGAGCTTATTATCAGGCCTCATTTCGGAAATCTGCTAAATATGCATTGAAATATAATTATATCTGAAGTGTTAATGGTGATATTGTTGTCACTATACAGTCCCATGTGAAACCTTATGGATATATCCTGAAAGATTAAAATAAATTGAGTATACGTTCTAATGATAGTGTTCTGCAATATTTCCTGCCAGATTAACCTTGTTTTTTCATGCTGCACCCTTTTTGTTACGTTCTGACACTTCAAGATGAGAGTGGGGGGGAACCCCACACAGCACTGTGCTTGGAGCTTTTCAAAAGATGAAAAACAGGTAATACTAAATTGAGCCAAAAGCAAAGACATATACTTCCTGTATGTCTTATTTGTGATGATATTGAGTTTTGTTAAGCAATCAAGCATTGAGTAGAAAGAACAAATTGGTTATGATATAAATGTGGGCTCATCTAATGAAGTTGGTTGTCCAGTCAGAGAGCAAAGAAAGGAAGACTACCATACAATGATGACTTATACAATCACTGCTGCTAAACGGGGAGATCGGTATTAGTTTAGGCATGACCTCCATACTAAAAGACAGGAATTGTGCCTACATTGATGTGCCTGCTCCCTAAAATATTGATTTGAAATGAACCAAGATCATAGTCGATCTATTGATACTGTCTCTCTTGAGAGCAATGAAGAAATTAGGTGTAGCTTTAGAAGTTTTCTTTTTGCTTTTTAAGTGTTAAATTAATGGAAGCTAGGTCATCCAGTTAATCTAACTGGAAGATAGCAGACCTTAGTATCCAGATACCATGTACTAAAAAGAGATGCTCTTTCATATCTTTGCATATCTTCCAAAAATGAGCGATTGACAAGAGCTTTCATTTCATTCCATTCAAAAAGCAGTCTGGGTTATGTATGTGAGGCTGTTTTCTTTTGCTACTTCGATTTTTCTTAGTGATTTGATTTCTGTAATTGGTTAATGACAATTCAAAATGAAATAATGTGAATATATCATGTGAGCATTTCCACAAATGAAAGCAGCCACCAGATGTCAATGGCTAAGTAGCAATCGTTTTCCTAAGAAAAGTGGCGTGGTCATTTTTAAATAGGGATCTCATTTGTAATTTCATGATTTTCTTGTCATTTGAAAAGTCAGATGCAAATTTTTGGGAAAGAGCCCCCCCCCCCCAAAAAAAACAAAGAAAATAAAAGAAAAAAGAATACTTCTAGGTTCCATCAAAATCTGATGACTATTTTTGGAAAATAAAAATTAGGTAGCTGAAGTTTTGAAATATACCTACTTAATCAAAATATAAAAGTAAAATGAGAAAATAGAATAACAGGAGTTTGTCTTCTACTAAATGGGTATAAGAATGCAAAAGCTGCAGTTTTAAATGGGAGTTTCCATATTTTCTATTATATTTCAAAACTTGTCTTAATATTTTACCTTGGGCAGAGAATATTGCTGGATTAAAGCCATTATTCTATAAGACAAGCAACAAAGATGATAAAGATGAAACAATATACAGTATTCTCAAATTGAGTATACAGTACTTTTAAAGATGTATAACGGAGTTGAAAGACTTTGGAGTCTTCTAGTTCAGCACCCAGACGCGAGCCCTATAGCATTCTGGAGGAATGTGTGTGGGTGTGTTTTATTGACACATGTTCTAGGTTCAATAGGACAGGAGTCCTATTCTGAATCTAGTTCCGAACATGTAATGCTCAAGTTGATTGCCAGTGTATTGACTGAACTCTTGGGCTAACATCCAAACCATAAAAACTCAATTGATGACTTCCAAACAGCTCTTTGCTCAATCTACCTTACAGGGTTGTTGTGATGGTTATGTAATGAAGGGAAGGTCCAACATAAGGGTCTTGCAAGAAAGATGAGTATAAATCTAGCAAATTTCATTCAAGTGGTTAAACTAATGCATTAAAATACAATATTATTTTTGATAGTTCTCATTTAGTTGTCCATTTAGTTTTATTGACAAAAATGATGGAGAATCGATTGCTTAGTAAAGGGAGGGCTCCAAATGGATATTTTCTCCAATGTTTCAATTTTAAATGGACCTGAATGCAGTAATGTTTTACCAGTTAATTTGTTGCTATAGTAAGTTGCAGTATTTCCTAGATGTACTTAAGCGTGCCAATAAAAACATTTTTTTAAAAAAACCCATGCTTTTATTATGTCTTTGTTCCATACTAACTACATATTCAATATTCATCAAACACTAAAAAAGGGGGTTACAAATATTACCATTACTCAAAAAAAGATTGAGACAGCGTCTTCTAGTCTTCAGAAAGTAAGAAAGCATTCACTAATCCATTGGTTTTTAGATTGTGTTCAGTTCTGATCCAACTGGAGGATGTCTTCTAGAGATATGAGGGAAGGAGAGAAAAAAATATAACTTGTGGCAACCACAAATAATATTTATATGCAGTTTTACAGAGAATTAATGTGGAGGCTTCTGTTTAGATTCAGAGGGCTGAATTACCCTTTAATTACAGATAAATAATTGGTTATAATTCAGTTTATTGTCTCATTTTTAATTGTTCTTTGTCTACACACACTCCTTATATAACCCACCAATTTTCTTTCTGTGTCCAAAGTACTGTATATCTTCTTTTTCTTTTAGCTCCTATTTTTATCAGACCCTAAAATGCACTTTCTCCTATTCCACCACATTCCCATCTGTTCTGGTTCTCTGAAGAGGAAAAAAAGTGTTAGATTTCAACTTTGGCAGGCATTCACTGATCTTGCTTTGTGTAGCAGCTTTTACAGCCAAAACTATTTGCACAATGTGTACATAAATGAATGTGGATTGTTTGCTGAATGATCTGGCAGTCGTATGCCAGAAAATGTACATCAACTGCTGTAGTTCCCAAACACATGGCCTAGTTCTTGGGAAAATGTAGAATAGTATCATTAATACTATAGAGCAGTGATGGCAAACTTTTTTTTCCTCGGATGCAGGAAAAGAGCAGCATGCACGCTATTGCACATGTGCAAATGTCTACACCCATAATTCAATA
Organism: Erythrolamprus reginae; assembly: GCF_031021105.1. Classification (NCBI taxonomy): domain Eukaryota; kingdom Metazoa; phylum Chordata; class Lepidosauria; order Squamata; family Dipsadidae; genus Erythrolamprus; species Erythrolamprus reginae. The sequence goes on along the minus strand of NC_091951.1, from coordinate 235,334,779 downwards.
CCTGGGGAGGGTGTAAACACCTCCCCCCACCCCCTGGAGGCCCTCTGGAGGCTGAAAACAGCCTGTTTCCCAACGCCCTCCCAGAGCCTCTGTGTGAGCCAAAAATCAGCTAGCCCCCTAACACATGCACCTTGGAGCTGAGCTAGGGCAACAACTCGTGTGCCAGCAGATATGGCTCCGCGTGGCACCTGTGCCATAGGTTCGCCATCACTGCTATATTGTATGGGTGTCCAAACTAACTGTGGACATCAATTTCCAGAATTACCTAGCCAACCATGCTGACTGGGGAATTCTGGGAGTTGAAGTCCATAAGTCTTAAAGTTGCCAACCCTGATATACAGTAGGGTCTCCATATAAGGAACTACAAATACAATGAGAAAAAAGTTGCAATTGGCTCACAAGCTGTTATTTTGGCCTATATTAGCATGTTTCTGTGCAGTAAATAGATTAAAGGCACAGTTATACTGCAATAATAAAGAAGGGGATGCTCCTGTCTTTCACATATCATAATAGGAGAAACAGTCCCCTGTCCTGTTCTCACTACTATCTGGTGTTGAGCATCAAGCATTTCATTGTTCCAATAAGTCTGTCATAGTTTTCTCTCCATCCTTTTTTGAGAGAGCGAGTCAATCTATCTGCCTTTATAGGTACTTCTCCACTGAAATCCTTCATGCATATTATGAAGTTGAGGATAACAACCCCAAATTACCCCAAGATAAATCACTGCTGCAAAAGGTCTCATTTCTGCCACGCTTCCGTACTTTCAAAGATTAGAATTGAAGGGATGGCCATATAGCAGCGATTTCCAGCAGCATTTTCATAGTTCTTAACAATGCCTTGACTTTGTCTATAGTGAAATGTATATTGATTCTGCTTAACAGCACTAGGCAATGATACTAACTTAACTTTCTTTTGAGTTCCCCGGAACAATGATGTGGAAATTGCAACCATATGGCTTATAAGTGTCCCATGGAAATTAAGATCTATTTGCCTTTCGATTGAAACAGACTTGTAAGCCTCTTTCCTCTTTTTTGTTCATTTTATTATACCATCCTTGTCTTATGAAAAAAAAGGCAGGCATTTATATTCATTTAAAAAGGCATTTCTACCAACACCGAAAACTAAAGGGGTCAAGGTTACCTTGCTACTTCATGTCTTCTGATGCTGGGAAGTGATCCTTCTTATTTTTATTTTGGTGTAGGACTTTAATAGTCCCCTCTGCCTTCGTTTCTCCCATCATATTTGTGGCATGACACTGGTAAACACCCTCGTCATCTTTTGTCAGTGGATTAATCTAGGGGGGGGAAACAAGCACACAAAACATATGTTCTCTGGGGGTCGGTCTTTCTTCTTTCTCCAATAATTGCAGTGTGATTGTCTTTGCATATCTTGGTAAACCTTTTTTTATATCATTTTCAATATAATCAGGGACTGAAAAACCTCTTCCTGACAGCACCAGCTTCCTGACAGTGCAGGTGTCTCCAACTTTGGCAACTTTAAAACTTGTGGACTTCAACTCCCAGAATTCCTCAGCCGGCTGAGGAATTCTGGGAGTTGAAGCCCACAAGTTTTAAAGTTGCCAAGGTTGGAGACCCCTGATTTAGTGAGTGTTTGGGTAAAGCAGTTCCTTTGCTATTTAAGTACAATAATTCTTGTGAAACAGTAAGTCCTCTCCTTGTAGGCCAGGTATAAATACTATTTTGATCAGGCCAGATAATTTCCTGGCAATCAATTGGGAAAAAACAACCATGTCTACTATCCCAAAAGTGCTTTTTCAAGAGGCAAGTGGACTTTCTGGTTTTTCTTTGATGACGTTTTGCTTCTCAGCCAAGAAACTTCTTGAGCTGAAAAAGCTTCTTGGATGAGAAGCAAAACAGCTTCAAAGAAAAATCAGAAAGTCCAGTTTCCTCTTGAAAAAATGTACTTTTGGTACAACCATGACCTGGATGATTGAGAATCTCCATAATTATTTCAAGATAGACAGCTCCTATATAATTAGTAGTAACTATTCCATGTATAAAATCCAGTAAAATCAGCTGCAATCATTAAAAGTAAAGGCTTCCTGTATTAAGATCAATGGTGGATCGCTTGCCAAAAAGGAATGGTTCTTCCTAGCTGCTTTTGCAAAAAGATCAGGCTTTATGTATGATCTTCCATTTAAAACTGGTCTGACCCAGAGATGCCCACAGGGTATGTTGATCCCAATGCAGCAAACAAAACTGCACCTTTATCTTTAATGTGCATCACATATAAAAAATTAGTCGGGGCTTTGATGTCATCATTGTATTGTCATTTTGATTTTTTGGATCAGTCTGAAGACGTTGGCAGCTGGGTGTTGTCAATTGCCCGTAAAGGCCTGAAAATATAAAGAGTTCGTGTTTACAGTGAATGTATGGTAATCTATTAGGTATCTCTTCTAAATTATACAATTTTATTATAAATAGCAATTTATTGATTTATTGCTATGTTGTTACTTAGTTTTCTATAATATTACAATTAACACTTCTTTTTAAAAAGAAGTGTTAATTGTAATGTTTCTGAAATTTAGAATTGAAAAGAGGGAGGAAAAGGAGAATAAGCAGTAGTTGTCCAGGCTAAATTTTCTCTATAACTTTCAAGATCTATTTTCCAAGGTTTCTGTCCCAGTTTTTAGGTTGATGTCCAAGTGAAACTGTGGTTTTGCAAATATGTGTTCTTGCACAGGTGGGATGGTGGTGGTGGCAATTTTGTAGCTAAATTCCTCCCCATTTTTTAAAGAAACACTTATATGTCTGGGTTCCAGACCTGGATAAGAGAGAGTGAATCTTCTTTGTGTGAAATTGAAATAACTTGGCCTACATAGAAGAAGAAGCTTGACTGGTGTTCAAAGCCATGATTGGTTCCAGCAGTTTGTGGGATTTACAAAAGGCCATGGACAGCTTGCCTCTTTCTACCTGCCTTTTAAAATTCTTCAACTCTGGGATCCTTTAAAACATTTGTTGGAGGAAGGTTACAGATTCTGGTTCCCATTCAACAATATAATTATTCACAATAGTTCCTGAAAAAAGAAGGAAACGAAATGGCAGACTTTGACATTGTTCTTCATTGAGTAGAGCAGTGTTTCCCAACCTTGGCAACTTGAAGATATTTGGACTTCAACTCCCAGAATTCCCCAGCCAGCATTCGCTGGCTGGGAAATTCTGGGAGTTGAAGTCCAAATATCTTCAAGTTGCCAAGGTTGGGAAACACTGGAGTAGAGGACATAGTATGATGTCTAAAAGAGAGAGAAGCAACCATGGGAAGCAACATGTCTACGACATAAGGTTGCTCCCAAATGCACATCACTGAACTCAGTGATGTGGTAATGGAGGTTCTGTATTGTAATTTGAATATATATGCCAAGTTTTTTGCTTGATTAGATTCTCTCCCCCACCTCCACCTAGCTGTTAATGATATTTTGCATTACCGCAAATGGTATTGAAATTCTAATACTACCATATCTTCAAGTAAATTCTTATCAATAAAATGTTATATCTGACCATATTGTGTTATGCCAATTTGTATCATGATATATCACCATTCTTTTTGTGGTTTAAATATATATATATATAATTAAATTTACCACCTGTAATTTCTATGGGAAAAATGGGGGGGGGGAAATGCAGTTTGAAATAAAGTGTATTAGTAGGAACATGTGCTTGGCACTGAAATTCAATTAATAATAATAATAATAATAATAATAATAATAATAATAATAATAATAATAATGTGGTACTTGGCACGCTGGGCGCAGTGCCAAAAGATCTCAGCGGACATTTGAAAACCTTCGGAATTGACAAAATCTCCATCTGTCAATTGCAAAAAGCTGCTTTACTGGGATCGGCAAACATAATTCGCCGCTACATCACGCAGTCCTAGGTGCTTAGGAAGCGCCCGACTGGTGATGAAATACGAAATCCAGCATAGTGATCTCGTTGGCTGTGTTGTATTGACATAATAATAATAATAATAATAATAATAATAATAATAATAATAATAATAATAATAATACTCGGTTGAAGAAGAAAATACAGAAGGAAATTCTACTTCATACATAATATATTTAAGTCTTCTGGGTTGCTCAAGTTCAGATTTCCAAGTAGAAAACAATGAGTTCATCACATTGCTTTGTGCATATCTCAAGAGTGTATTCTCCACCAGCAAAGGAGTGTAAGGATGGATAATCTTACTGTCAGTGAAAAAGTACTTGAAAGAGAATTGCATGTTGGCTACAAAGCCCAAAGACCTCTCGATCTTCCCAATGATATCTTTTAAGTCAGCATAACAAATAGAATGAATAAGTCTACGGAGAGGGGCGGCATACAAATCAATCAATCAACCAATCAACCAATCAACCAATCAACCAAACAATGATGCAGATCCTATTCCACCCATAAATACAGAAGCGATAGTTTCCAAAAGTACTTCTAGTGTCCTTTTAGCAGGCCCAGGACATTTCGAGATCCAACAAAGGGCACTGAATTTTCTAATTCTTTCAGCTCATTTTTAAAATAATTTGATGAGAGTTAAGAAAAAAACTTCAAAAGGCAAAATGGGTCTTTTAGGTTATGCCTAGAGCTAAGCATCCATTTTATGCCTTAATGTTCCTGAAACCTTGCAATTGAATCAATTATTCCCAGTTCTATTGTTTTACACACTTCTAAGATGGCATCTATAAAATCCCAATCATACAAAACCTGGAAAATTTAGCATTGTTCATTTGCAAGTTACACCCACTGTGGCTCTCAGAGGACAATCCCCCCTCCCCTTCCTGGTGTGTGTGTGTGTGTGTGTGTGTACTTTTCTGTCTTTCCTCCAGGATTATAGACAGTCTTTGGCTGAATTTCAAAGCTTGTCTAGTTGCAATGAAATCAGTCTCTGGCAGGAACAACCTTATCTCCCGAATGTTTTTTGAAAAGGGTAGGATCATGATGATAGGAATAAGTGGGATGATGCTTCCATGAAAGAAAAGAAAGGCAATGAAGAAAATGAAATAAAGAGAAGAAACGATATTGGAGGGGATACTATATTGATAGCAAACCCCACTTTCCCTGCTGTCACTCCCTGCTTCCACATCCACCCACCTTTTATTCTCATATTGCTCCATCCTTGCTTTTTTTATATGGCTTATTCTATTGTTACTTTACTCTCTAACTGTTATGTTTACACTTTTCATTTCTTCATTTTTTTGTCCTAAACTGCCTAGAGGTGAGATAGGTGGGTGAATAAATTTGACAAATAAACAAATTTGGCTTTTATACCACAAATTGCTGGGTTTGATCACATTCACTGATGACGTACAATCCTGATGGACCGTCCACCAAAGAAATGAGGTCCTACACATAATTGCTGGGTTTAATCACACTCACTGATGATGTACAATCCTGATGGACAGTTCACCAAAGAAACGAGGTCCTACACATAAAAATCGTCCCATGTCCCAGTAGCGGCCCCATTACAAATTGCCCCTTCTAACATACTTACCAAAACCCAACCGGTGCTCTCATGCTTAGAAGGACCACCTCGGACCTGGACTGCCATGTTAACTCTGTCTCCAGGCAATTCTTCTAAGAGCCTAACTCCTTTTGGGGACTCCGTGACCTGTGGGATTTAACCAAGACAGCATATGTGAAAGAGATTCACTGGCTTAAAATTATGCATATGTTTTATTTAAACATTTATGTGCAACAATTTTTATTTTAAAAAATATCAAGGCTTTGTTTAACGGACAGTATTTTTCAGCTCAGGGTTGAAATGAAAGGTCCTTCGTGCTCTCTGAGCTTAGTTATTTTCTTGTTTTGGTTAATATTATGCCCCATCATAAACTTACATTGCAATACCCTAAGACACTTTATTTGTTATAGCTGTCATATTCCTTTTTCTATACCATTACTCAAGACTCCCTTTACCTGGGATATTCTATAGGCTTAACCATCTAATGTATGATGAACAGTTGGAGGCCCATCAGGGGTGGGCAGCAGGCAGGACAGGGTGGAACGCAGTTGCGCTGGCAGAAATGAAGCTGCGTGCGCAGCTCCAGCTGACTGGTGGCAGTCACTTCCTGGATTACCAGTCTTGGCTCGGCTCTCTTTCCCCCCCCCCCTCCTGCTGCGCACACCTTGCTTTTTTCCTCTTTCCTAGCCTTGGACGGCTCTCCTCCAGCCTCATGCAGCCACCTCCCGAGGCCAGAAAGAAGGAAAGAGGAAAAAAGCGAGGAGCGCGCAGCAGCAGCAGCAGGGGAAAAAAGGAGAGTCGAGTCGCACCAAAGCAGTCTGGGCTGCGGTCTTTTCCCCCTTGCGAACCCCACATTCTGCCCACAGCTGAGATGAAAAGGCATCATGTGGCTGTGCGCACAGATGGCACCAACAGAACCAGATCCGTGATGCCAACATTAGTTCACCAGCAGGTTGCTAACAGTTTGGGCAATCTGGTCCAAACTGGGATGAACCCACCCTTCTCTGTATCCTGTAAATGGATCTTCTTTTTGGATTCTAGAAGATCCAGGATCCACGGAATATTGATCACAACAATACTCCTACAAGAAAGATATTGCTTTTGAATCAGAAGTATGCGTGGCATCGATGTAGCTGCCCGATTCAGCCAACTGGCATTTAGAAGGACCCTTAACCTACTTTCTTCCAAGTGATGATTGGTGTTGGAACTGCTTTCACCTCACAGGAAAGATAGACCTGGGCTCCGGTTACATTGTGAATCCTTTTCGGTGGCACAACAATAGCAGGAGCTATAAGAAACAGAGATATGTACAGGTATAGCATTTTAGAATTACAGGTAGTCCTCGACTTACAACAGTTCATTAATGACCATTCAAAGTTACAGAGGCACTGAAAAAAGTGAGTTATGATCATTTTTCAAAATTACAACCTCTGCAGTCATTTATTATTTTAAAAAAAATATTGATTTTTCTTTAGACAAACAACACAAACAACATTTAACATTTAAAGGAGCTACAGTTGCTCCGCCAGTCATAGAAGTCTAACTAATACAGAAAGAAAAAAATCTAACTGTGATCAGATCCACACAGATCATGTCATTTATTATTATTTTTTATTTTGTTTGTCAAACATGTATGAGATAACAGGTATAAACGTGACCATGAACACATGAAATGAGTACAAATAAATGGGGATGGTAGGACTGGGACAGTAGGCCCAGTCAGTAGGCCCAGTAGGCCCGCTGGTGCGCTTGTGCATGCCCCCTTACAGACCTCTTAGGGAAGGGGTGAGGTCCGCAGTAGATAGTTCTAATGTGATCATGTGATCAAAATTCAGATGCTTGATAACTGGTTCATATTTATGACTGTTGCTGTGTCCCAAGGACAATGTCAGGGTTCCAGATAGCATCCAAACTTAAATCAGAGTCCAAGTCAAAGTATTCCTCAAAATTCCAATTTATTGCCAGAGCCATCCTGGCACCTTCAGTGGGAAACCCAAATCTGACGCTTCCAACGGTTCCCACTCATTAAACATTAAATACAGATTAAACATAAGGCGGTAGGAAAATAGTTGATTTATAGATAAGATAACAATAACCAAGACAAGTAAAAGGACACCGAATATTCAAGCCAGAAAATGAAAATATTTTATATAAATTTCATTGTATAGATATTGATAATTGTAATAGAGAATGGTTTATTTTTCCTCCTCTTAAAGTATAAGTTTACACATTATTTTGAATTGTTTGTTGTTGTTTTTGTGTTTTTGTATTGTATTGTCTTATTTTCTTTTGATATATGTATTTTTTTTAAGAAGAAACTTAATAAAAACTATTTTTTTAAAAACAAAAAAACAAAGTTTCCCACTCAGTTGAAAGTTTACATCCCTTATCCCCCACTCCCAAACTTGTCACGTTGCCAACTCAGGTTGTGCCAGCGTGGCAATTCCTCCTCCTGCATCTGCCCAGTTGGTGGACAAAAGGATGACCTTGAACCTCTCAAAAGAATGCTTTGTGGCTGCAACTGCTTCTTCATGAAAATCACCCCTCCCAGATTCCCATAGCCATCCGGCCTTCTACTGACAGTGTGGCGAGCCAATAATTATTCCCTCAACTTCTGCACCAGCTCAATAGTCATGTGATCACCATTTATTTATTTATTGGATTTATATGCCACCCCTCTCCAAAGACCTTTGCGACCTTCTCTCAAGCAAAACCGATGGGGAAGACAGGTTCACTTAACAACCGGGTTCTAATTTATCAATTGCAGCGATTCACTTAACCAAGGCAAGAAAGGTCGTAAAATGAGGCAAAACTCACTTAACAAACATCTCACTTAACAACAGAAATTTTGGGCTCAACTGTGGCCGCAAACTGAGGACTACCTGTACTGTATCTCTATTTGGAATTAAATTGATACATTTGAAAATTGCCCTTTTTAGCCTTGTGAGTCTTTCATGGAATGGAGATAATAAAAATAGTTCCCTTATGTGGGTGGTTGTCAGTTTTATTCTTTGCCCTAATATCACTACTTTAAAATAAATTAAAGTGCCTTAATGTTACATTTCATTTGCTAGCATGGAAATACAATGCTTAACGATTCGTGAAGAACAATCTGGAGCCCTGTAAAGATTGAGTGGTGCATAAATTACTACTATATATCTTTTCCATTGTCCTTTCTCCAGAGGTAATTGTAGAGATGTGTCAGGATACACAAAGATAATTTAAGGGGAAAAAAGCTGCAGATGTCCAGGATGTGGTGCTGTTGCTCTTTTTTGGAATTTAATGGTGCTTCTTGTGCAAGAAAATTTCAGGGTCTGAAAAAAAACCAGACTCTTCAAAACTCTGAATGAAGGATGAACATGATTACAGATGTACAAAGCAAGAATCCCAGAAGCACCCGATCTGCACCATTATGCAATTTTAGAGAATTGAATTATCTGCTTCTGGTAAGAAAAAAAACCTTTGACATGGAACATTCAATCTGCTAGTGAAACAGTCCACACTCCATTAAATGCAGAAAACAGACAACCTGGGATTTTCAGATGTTGCTGAATTCAACTCCCAAGAGCTCTAACCAGTATACCTAATGCTGGGACTTCTGGGAATTGTAGTTAAGCAATTTCCAAATTCCTAATACTAAATCATGATTCAAAGAAGTGAAGCTGGAACTTACTTATCAAGGTTTCTTTAATTTAATATTTAAAAATACATAGTTTAAAATAGTCTAGTTTTGATAAAGACTAATAGTTTTGATAAAGATTTAAGAAAACAATGCTTCTGATCTATCTATCTATCTATCTATCTATCTATCTATCTATCTATCTATCAATCATCTATCTATCTATCTATCTATCTATCACCTACCTATCTACCTACCTACCTATCATCTATTTACCCTACCTACCTACCCATCTATCCATCCATCCTTCCAAATCAAATCAAATCAAATCAAATCTATTCTATCAATGTTTGCATATTACTATATTATCTTAGTAAAAATGTCATTCTGTATCTCTAAGATTAACAGACTTAGTTAAGAGCCTCAGTGGTGCAGTGGTTAGAGTGCAGCACTGCAAGCTACTTCTGCTGATCACCAGCTGCTAGCAGCAGTTTGGCAGATCGAATCTCAGTAAACTCAAGGTTGACTCAGCCTTCCATCCTTCCAAGGTCAGGAAAATGAGGACCCAGATTGTTATGCTTATGCTTATTCTCTGTAAACTGCTTAGAGAGGGCTGTAAAGCACTGTGAAGTGGTATATACATCTAAATGCTATTGCTATTATTTTAAAACTATGAAATAACACATTTCTCATTCAACCATGTTCTATTTGACTGGATGACTTTTGGGCCAGTGAGTGTTTTTGAAATAAATTAAATGCAAGAATAGATTATCCCCAGATATTTTGCTATGCACCCCCAAAGAAAAAATGGAATGGAATGAACAGCTGTTTTATAATACTGTAATTCTTAATTCTATGCACCCAAAGGATTTTTAATAATTTTAATATCAGGATTTTTCAACATTATCTTCTGAAGGTGGGGTGAGGTTGGGTGGGGTAGTTCCGAAACCAACATATGCATGGTTTTCTATATTGGAAAGGATTAGAACTCCATGCATTTGTTTATTCTCAAATCTCTCTTGGTTCTGGAACACCTAGGACCGGTTTTCAACACCCGTTCCTTATATCTTATTTGGTAGAAGTGAAAATGCTTCTGCTCCGGCAATCTCACACTACTCACAAGAGCCTACAAAACTTTTGCCAGACCCATCCTAGAATACAGCTCATCTGTCTGGAACCCATACCACATCTCGGACATCAACACCCTTGAAAACATCCAAAAATATTTCACCAGAAGAGCTCTTCACTCCTCCACTCGAAACAGAATACCCTACGAAAACAGACTAACAATCCTGGGTCTAGAAAGCTTAGAACTAAGACACCTAAAACATGATTTAAGTATTGCCCACAAGATCATATGCTGCGACGTCCTACCTGTCAATGACTACTTCAGCTTCAACCGCAACAATACAAGAGCACGCAACAGATTCAAACTTAATATTAACCACTACAAAGTTGACTGTAAAAAATATGATTTTAACAATCGAGTTGTCGAAGCGTGGAACTCATTACCAGACTCAATAGTGTCAACCCCTAACCCCCAACATTTCTCCCTTAGACTATCCACAATTGACCTCTCCAGGTTCCTAAGAGGTCAGTAAGGGGCGTACCATAAGTGCACTAGTGTGCCTTTCGTCCCCTGTCCAATTGTCTTTCCTTTATCTCATATATCATATATATTTTCTTCCTTTCATATATCTTCCCCTCTATTTTATATTTTTCTTTATATATATTACCTCATGTCTATTCTCTTCTATATGTATTGTGTATTGGACGGACTAACTAACTAACTAACTAACTAATTAACTAACTAACTAACTAACTAACTAACTAACTAAATGTACATTGTACATTTATGTACAAATGCACATCCTGGGAGCAGTGACTGCTCTTTCCAGCCAGCAAGGCAACTCCAAGGTTCACGTGTCTTAATCTTTCTATAGTTCCCCTTTTGATTTCACGCAGAGTTGTCTCTTAGTTGTATCTATGGCAACACTTCAGAATGATGGCAAGCCTTCTGGGATGGAAGGAGGCGGCTTGTAAAAATTAAGCCAATTTCCTTTCAGCTTCCCCAATTCACAAGGAATATGCAGACAGCTTGGATTCCCTTGCCATTAGCACCGCTTCCCTTGCAGATGGCAATTATCGCCCTGGAGGGTGTTGGGGAGAGGGAGAGGAGAGACTTCTGGATCAGCCCTCTAAGAACACAATAAAAAAATCCCCCTCCTCTCTCTTAGGCTGGGCTGTTTGGAACTGACAATGCAAGATGCGTTCCACACCTGGCATGCTGGGAGAATCCCAAATAGAAGATGCCTGCAGCTAAGGCAAGAGGGAAGACAGGAGTGAGTGGCTGGCACCTGCCTCTTGTCACAATGTTCTTTGAAAATGCTGGGAAAGCGAGGGAGCGAAAGGCCATCTGTTAAGAAAGAGCTCCCATCTGTAACACTTCCAATGAGAAATTAATGTTCGCAGCAATTTTATTTAACTGTGTCTATAAAAAAGGTGAAATGTCCAATCTACTAGTTTCTTTTAGATGCCAAGCATTACAGGTAGCCGTTTCGTTATTGCCTTATTTAGCAATTACCATGATGATGGAAAAGTAACTTGGCAACCCAAACTTCGCGTTTGCGACTTTCACAAGTCCGCAAGACAAAGGAAAATGGAAGTAAGATCATGAAATTGTGAGGTTTCACTTAGTAACCTATTTGCTTAACAACCAAGCAGCTGATCATTAAACAAAGAGTACACGGAGAGGGGCGGCATACAAATCCAATTAATAATAATAATAATAATAATAATAATAATAATAATAATAATAAAAAAAAAAAAAAAAACCAGTACCTACATAGCTGCCGACACTCTTCTAGTTCATAAATGAGGATGATCAGGGAGAGTAACTGTTTACATGTCTTTAATACAGGGTTGTCTGTTAGAAGCGTTGTGCCTTTCAAGGATTTTGTGATGAGGAGTGGTAGCAGATTAAAAGTAGACTTTATTCTTCATAGCAGTTGGCTGTAACTTTTATTTTACAGTTCTTTCATATGCATTAGGTTTCCAAGGTTAATGGACAGCACTGTTATAAACACATTAAGCCCCCCCCCCCAATATTTTTGATGGGCCAAAAAAGAAGAGTGTGTAAACCAGATTGCAAAGGAAGAAAAAGCCAAATGGTCTGCAAAAGTATGACATTCGACAACAGATTTATAAACAAATCTCATTTAGAATCAGGTAAGAAATGGGACATGGATACTGAAGTAGAAAGATTCAGAAACATTTTTCTCTTAATAGAATAATGGGATAACAGAGTTGCAAGGGACCTTGGAGGTCTTCCAGTCCAGCCCCACTGTTCAAGAAGGAAACCCTATACCAGCAATGGTGAACCTATGGCACGCATGCCACAGGTGGCATGTGGAGCCATACTTAAGGGCATGCACTACTTTGCCATGTTTCAGCTCCAGCGTGCATGTGTGCGTTGGCCAGCTGATTTTTGGCCTTGGGGAAGGCTGTTATGCCCTCTGGACACTTCAGGGAAGCTTCACGGAAGCCCCGGAGGCAAATAAATCGCCCAACAGAAGTTCTGAAAAACGCACTTCCATTTTGCTGTTGTGCTGTTTTTTTCACTCTGGAAGGTTCAGGAAAGTTTCCTGAAGCCCCCGAGTACAAAAAGCAGCACAATGGGCAAATGGGATCACCTTCTGCCGTGCGAATCCCAGCGACCAGTTAGGTCCCACAGAGTTGGCCTTTTCCAGGTCCCGTTGACTAAACAATGTCATCTGGCGGGACCCAGGGAAAGAGCCTTCTCTGTGTCGGCCCTGACCCTCTGGAACCAGCTCCCCACAGAGATTAGGATTGCCCCCACCCTCCTTGCCTTTCGTAAACTTCTGAAAACCCACCTCTGCCGTCAGGCATGGGGGAATTGAGACATCTCCCCCTGGCCTATATAATTTATGCATGGTATGTTTGTGTGAATGTCTGCTTTTTAAATAAAGGGCTTTTAGAGACTTTTTAATATTAGATTTGTGATACACTGTTCGTATTATTGTTGTGAGCCGCCCCGAGTCTGCGGAGGGGGCGGCATACAAATCAATCAATCAATCAATCAATCAATCAAACAAACAAACAAACAAACCAAGAAAACAAACAAACAAACCCAGAAATGCGTTTTCTGAATTTCCAAACTTCCGGTTTGCCCGTTGTGCGGGTTTTTTGCACTCCGGAGCTCCAGGAAACTTCCCTGGACCTTCCAGAGTGCAAAAAAAAGCTCAACGGCAAACTGGAAGTGCATTTTCCCGAACTTCTGGTTCGCCGGTTTGGGCATTTTTTTCATCTACCATGCTTCAGAAAGACCTGTGCGCATGTGCAAGGGGCAGCATGGGTGGCAGCATGGGTGGTGCGCATGCATGGGGGGTAAGGAATATGGGCACTTGCACACATGCTAGCACACCCACAGACATCCCTTTGGGCACGCGAACCAATAAAGGTTTGTCATCACTGCCCTATATCATTTCATACTAAAGACCAGTGATGGAACATCCACAATTTTAGGAGGTTAGTCATTCCACTGATTAATTGTTCTAACTGTCAGGAAATTTCTCCTTATTTCAAGGTTGGTTCTCTCCTTGATTAGTTTCCACCCATTGGTTCTGCCGTCAGGTGCTTTGGAGAATAGCTGGACTCCTTCTTCTCTTGTTTTATAGATTTATAGATTTGAGAAATCATGTATTCTCCCATTATATATCTGTTTGTGACAGATAAAATTGATTTCCATCTGCATGGTCGTACTGCACGATAAAAGCAAACACTGTTAGGATCAGCAATATTGTTTTTGAATCTTTTAGTCTGTAGGAAATCACAAATATACACCACGATAAAATCAATAGTTTTTAAGATGTCATAAATCTACATTTATGCTACATTTGCTTTGGCAGACATAATGCGACTTCCTTCTAAACCAGTATTTCTCCACCTTGGCAACTTCATTTAAGACGTGTGAATTTCAGCTCCTACGAATTCCCCAGCCAGCTATGCTAAGTTTGAGAAACACTGTTCCTGACAGATGAACAATGACATCTTAGACAGGAGATGAAAAAAGATCAGATAAAAAAGCAGAATCTGTTCTTGTCATTAATATTACTATGTATTTCTTATGCAGGGAATTTGGAGAGGGGTGTAATTATTTTTAACAAAGGGCAGTAGACATTGATCAAGAATGTAAAAGAAAAAATGCTGAAGAAAGCATCACTGCTTTTCCTTCAGTGAGATTATTTTATGGGTTTCTATAGTAAAATGATTTTTCTTTTCATTGTTTTAAGTAATTACATGCACTCTACCTCCATTAAAAAAGAACAGAAAGGGCAAATGTTTCAAAATACTGAAACACTGGGATTTCATGTAAAGAATTTCCATTTTCAATTAGTTTTTCAACAGTAAAGTTTTCTTACAGCTTTGGTATAACAGTCTATCTCTTTAATTAAGAATAACTAAAAAGAATTAATAACCTGTTTTGTCTTTGAGCTAGTCTTGGCTCCTGTAAATTGTCTGGATTATTATTATTATTATTATTATTATTATTATTATTAATAATAATAATAATACTAACAACTACTATAACAACAGGCATCTTTGAGAAATACTACCATAAACCTTTTAAAATAAAGACAAGCTTTATAATAAATCAGTGATACCTTGTCTTACAAACTTAATTGGTTCCGGGACGAGGTTCTTAAGGTGAAAAGTTTGTAAGATGAAACAATGTTTCCCATAGGAATAAATGGAAAAGCGATTAATGTGTGCAAGCCCAAAATTCACCCCTTTTGCCAGACGAAGTGCCCGTTTTTGCGCTGCTGGGATTCCCCTGAGGTTCCCCTCCATGGGAAACCCCACCTCCGGACTTCTGTGTTTTTGCGATGCTGCAGGGGAATCTCAGCAGGGGAATAATGAGCGCTTCACTGGCAACATAAGTCCGGAGGTGGGGTTTCCCAGCAAAGGGAGCATCAGTGAAATCGCAGCATCGCAAAAACATTGAAGTCCTCAAAACCCCACCTCCGGACCACTGTGTTTTTGCGATGCTGCGATTTCACTGATGCTCCCTTCACTGGAAAACCCCCCTCCGGACTTCCGTTGCCAGTGAAGAACCTGTTTTTGCGCTGCTGGGATTCCCATGCAGCATAAAAAAAACACGGAAGTTTGGAGGTGGGGTTTCCCATCGAGGGGAGCTTCAGGGGAATCCCAGCAGTGCAAAAACGGGTGCTTCGCTGGCAACGGAAGTCCGGAGGTGGGGCATCCCAGTGGCGGCGGTGGATTTGTAAGGTGAAAATAGTTTGTAAGAAGAGGCAAAAAAATCTTAAACCCTGGGTTTGTATCTTGAAAAGTTTGTATGACGAGGTGTTTATAAGACGAGGTATCACTGTATTTTAATAAAAAGAATTGTGTCTGTATTTGTCCCCTGTCTGTAACTTGGCAGATTTTTTTATCCACCACAAAATCCAATTACAAGGATGATTTTTCCACACTGCTATTGTATCAGTTTGCTTTGTTCACTACCTGTCTCATATTTTCTGACCCCAGAATGCATTTCCATAGGAGCCAAAAGAAGTGGGATTTCCCAGACACCATTTACTTATCCATAGAGTTAAGCTTCACAGATGTCAATGCAATTGAGCCTAGGCAGAATTTCTTGCAAATGCTTCACAAAGGCTAAATTGAAGCAGCTAGAATGAGCGCTCAACTGAGAGAAGAGCTGCAAATCATCATCTTTTCTCAGCAATTTATTAAAGACCTCTCTCCCCCCCACACACACCAAAACTGCTTTCCTTGTTATCTCTTTGGTCCTACTTAAATTTGTTTTTTAAAAGTGGTGCCAACCAAAAAGCAGATCTGTGTGGATGTGCAGATGTTTACTTCTTTACCTGGTTTTACCCAACCTGATTCAGACTGCAAAATGTTTAGAGCATTGTTAGAAGTCTTGGAAGAGCAACTGCGCCACTTTCATGTGAACTGGGCTGATGGACAAAAAACCCCATTGTGATAGATAAGAAATTCTAGCAGAGACTCTTGTTGATAACTACAGACCAATTTCACTATGTTGAGTCCCATGTAAAGTTATGGAATCAATTATAAACCAATCAATTACTCTCCACCTAGAAACTAATAATCTGCTCTCTAACAAACAATTTGGATTCACAAAAAAACCTATCCTGCAATCTACAGCTCCTTCTCTGCAAAAACATATGGACAACTCATCTTGATCAAGGAAAATCTATACATGCAATTTATATTGACTTCTCCAAAGACTTTGATTCAGTGGTCCATGACAAACTACTTCAAAAACTCAAATCCTATGGCATCTCAGGATCCCTCCACAGCTGGATTACTGCATTTCTGTTTAACAGGCAACAAGTGATCAAAATAGGAAGCTCCATATCCACACCTGTCCCTGTTAAAAGCGGTGTCCCCCAAGGTAGCGTACTGGGACCTACACTCTTCATTCTCTACATCAAC
Source organism: Erythrolamprus reginae (assembly GCF_031021105.1). Classification (NCBI taxonomy): domain Eukaryota; kingdom Metazoa; phylum Chordata; class Lepidosauria; order Squamata; family Dipsadidae; genus Erythrolamprus; species Erythrolamprus reginae. Next base: position 235,318,188 of record NC_091951.1, on the reverse strand, counting down.
GACCTTTGCAATCTCATCACAAGCAACTGTATTCTTTTTGCAGACGATGTAAAACTCTTCAACACCACTGATAACGCAACTACTCTACAAAAAGACCTAGACTCAGTTTCTGACTAGTCAACACATGGCAACTCCAAATCTCAACCAGCAAATGCTCTGTCCTACACATCAGCAAAAAGAATCAGAACTTCAAATACAAACTTAATAAACAAATTATCACAGATAATCCCCACTCGGTCAAGGACCTCGGGATACTAATAACTAAAGATCTAAGTGCCAAAGCCCACTGCAACAACATCGCTAAGAAGGCCTCAAGAGTTGTTAATCTAATCCTACGTAGCTTCTCCTCTGGAAATCTCACACTACTTACCAGAGCTTACAAAACTTTTGCCAGACCCATCCTCGAATGCAGCTCATCTGTTTGGAACCCATATCGCATCTCAGACATTAACACCTTGAAAATGTTCAAAGATACTTCACAAGAAGAACCCTTCACTCCTCTTTACCCGTAACAGAATACCCTACGAAACTAGACTTACAATCCTGGGTCTTGAAAGTTTAGAACTACGACGCCTTAAACATGATCTAAGTATTGCCCACAAGATCATATGTTGCAATGTCCTGCCTGTCAAAGACTACTTCAGCTTCAACCACAACAACACAAGAGCACACAACAGATTCAAGCTTAATATTAAGCTTAACCGCTCCAGACTTGACTGTAAAAAATATGACTTTAACAATCGAGTTGTCGAAGCGTGGAACTCCTTACTGGACTCTATAGTATCATCCCCTAACCCCCAACATTTTACCCTTAGACTATCTAAGGTTGACCTCTCCAGATTCCTAAGAGGTCAGTAAGGGGTGTACATAAGCGCACTAGAGTGCCTTCTGTCCCCTGTCCTATAGTCTCTCCTATATCTCGTATTTCTTCTCCACTATATCCTCTATAACCTTCATTGTGTATTATTGTGTATTGGACAAAATAAATAAATAAGATACCTACTTCATGTGCTGAAGTCAACATTCAGGCAGGAAAGAGGTATTTCTCTTCCCTCCATGCCTGAGGCTTGTTTCTTTCAGAGGAAGCAATTGGATGAACTTTAGTTCATATAAACCATTCAAACATGGTAATCCTTATCATGATATACATAATTAACTAACTGCCCAAGCTCATAAAGATCAACTAAAACTAAGCTATGGATTAGCCAAACACATTTTTTTTAGTTAAGTGAGTTCCTTTTGAAGAAGAAAGCAGCTGAGATAAATATACATTTTGTCACAGTTGTTTATCCCACAGAGCCAAAGTACAATTATGGCACAGACTGCTAACTGAATTCAGGCATCCCAACCAGCTGTGGTTTGTTCAGCAAACTATAGTTATCATGATGTCTAAATCAGATCAGTCCTGATTTACAAATAGCAACAAATAGCAAAGATCACAAAGGTCCTATAGACGCCGGAATGGGCATCTGCATAGCCTCTGCCCTCTCTTAAATATATGCAACCTATGAAAATTAGTCTTCTTTTAAAAATGCAGTCATTAAAATTAAAGGATAATCAAATTATGTGGCCATTGTAATTCTCAGAATTCATATCCCACAAGGACATGTTGGAGTCAGTTGATTAAAGCGGGTACATTTTAGATAAAGCCCTTTTTAATCATGATTGTTCATAAGGAGTAACAAAGATGATTGGCACCGTTTATTTTTTGTAATTAAGAAAGTAAGGAATGGACAATAATTTCTCATTACTCATTTCTCATCAGGTATGTTAGAGAGAGCAATAAATCAATCCTAGATAAATAATCTTAGTTGTTGTTGTTTTTAAATTATATAGTTTTCTCTAAGCCTGTAATAGCTACTACATGGTCTCAAAGATGTTCAGTGAATAAAATAGCTAATGAATACACATGAGGAATGAAGGAAGGAAGGAAGGAAGGAAGGAAGGAAGGAAGGAAAGATTATACCCTGCACCAGATTGGAGATCTTCGTTGAAATAGTAGGAAAACAGATGTCCACAATAGAAAATTGGAGAAAAACTGATCAAACAGATATCTGGGTTTGCACATCCAATTTAGGCTTTTAAAAATACTACTTACAATGAAAATGGAACTGTCAATTTTTTGTCCAAGAATGTTTACTATTGTTTTAAACTTTTTGCTGATTTCATTTCCTAAAAGAACTTTTCCAGAAAGTTTGAGATGGTGGGGGAAAGAGTTTGTTAGTTTTATCTTCCTCATGTATGCAATTGATGTTGCTAATTTTGGGGCAAGATCTGTTAATATTGTATTTTAGATCTTAAATTTTATGTCATACAGTATGCCTTATTTTAATTGTGATGGCTCCAACGTGAATAAACAAACATTTTCCTCATAGTCTTTCCTATTCAAAGTGCTGAATTGCCCAAAAGTAGTACACTCAGGTAGTCCTTGTTTAATTAGCAGCCACAATTGGGCTGGCAACTCAGTTGTTAAGCAAAGAGGATGCAAAGTGAAACCATGGCTGTGTTTGTGATCTAACTTCAGCTTTCTTTTGCTTTACAGACCAGCAAAGGTGATAAATGTGTGGATTGCTCACAAAGTTTTCATCAATATTGGAAGGAACTCCACTAGCTAAATGAGGCAGTTGCTAAGTGAGTAGTAAAATAGTTTTTTAGAAAGATAGTAACTGCAACCATGAAATCCTACACACATACCTTTATATGTATCATGATTGGTTGGTTGTGGCTGCCATATTGACTTTATTACAAAACCGCCCCCCCTCCTGTTCTGTTGGGCTTTCTGGTAGAATCCTCCCAAAAATTCACAGGTACAAATTTCAGACACACATACGTTTGAAAATTCAAAACAATGTTCTTTATAATGAAAATTCACTTAAACTAAGCTCTCTTTTGGTATAGCAAACAAACTGGTAATTTGTACAAGTCCCTTATCAGTTCTGTGATACTTAGCTTGCAGCTGTGAGGTAATTCACAGTCCTTCTTCTTTCACAAAGTGAAACACACTTTGCTCTGGTTTAGTTTCAAAGCGGGGGAAAAATCAGCACACAAAAGGTCAAAGTCAGGAAAGCAGTCATGAAACACAATGATCAAACACAATGGCCAACCCCACAGGCTGCTATTTATAGCAGCCTCACTAATTACCAGAGCCCCACCCAACCACAGGTGGCCTTATTTTCTTTGATAATAATCTCTCAGTTGTTGTTGCCTATGCATCGCTCTCCGCATGCGTGGCTGTATCATTAACCTTTGTTCTGAATCCAAGGAGGAGCTAGATAATTGATCTCCTTCTGAGCTGTCTGCCACACTCTCCTCCTCCCTGTCACTCATGTCTTCTTGGTCAGAGGAGCCTTCATCAGCAGATTCCACCAAGGGGAGGGGGGCAAAACAGGCCTGCAGCATGTGGATGTCTCCCCCACATTCACAGTCCTTGGGGCAGGAGCTGGGCCAGAGCTAACCACAACACCTCCCAAGATAGCCCTGTTGATGGAACAGCTTTAATGGAAGCTATGCAGTAGGCAAATATATCCACTTAAGTTTGTTCTTGCAAACCATTTATTTCAACAAAATCTCACCTCACCCCCTTCCCCAAAATCTGGTCCTTGTTGAGGACTATAGCCCAAAAAAGTGTAATGGGATAAGTTTTGCAATTGAATGGCACAAGGCATTCTATGACAAAGGAACACTATACAATGGTTACTGCCACCACCAGCAGCTGGCAAACAGCGATATTTTAGATTCCCCAGGAAGAATTACCAACCCCACCTACCTCACAGAACTGTTTTTCATGACATCTATACCGATAACTCTTTGAAATAATGCAGACTTCTGGGGCAACATCTGCAGCATGACAGTTTCATAGCACAAATGTAAGCAAACAAGCCATCCTTAATTCTTTTCAAACCATACAATATGACAACCCAGCGTGTGTCAGATTCTTTTCTGTTATTTTATGCAATTCCTGAGTCCATTATACTGCCAATCTCCCTGCGTATGGAATATTGTTATGATTCGAGCTTCTTAAAGTTTAACTCTTCACTAACCTACTCCACAATCCCTACTCCACAAACAGTTGTTTTACTTTATTCTTTTAATCAATTTTCAAGCCATTTTGCAAGAACTCGAATCTTGCCAGGATGGCCTTACACATAAAAACCAAACAAGGATTTCAAATGCAACCTATGACTGTAAATTAAACGACCTTTTACTGTAGTAGCAATTACCACAATTTGCCTTCAACTAGACATGAAGGAAAAATAGGTTTTAGCATAGCTTTATATCTCTTGGTAGGGAAAGGGTAAAACCTCTTGGGAGGCAGCTAACAAATAAGATTTTGAAACTGGCTTCAAAAATGAGGGGTGGGGGGAAGGGGGTTCATATGGGCTGTAAGTTGGTTTTAAACCAACTACTGAATGTCCAATTAACATAGCCATAAATGCAAATTCAACAATATTCAGCTGATATTCTGAATATTTAATTAGGGCTAAGTCCCCATATACGCAGCGGGAGCTCTTAGGTTTTAATGATAAAAGTCTCTATAAAAGGCATATAAAGAATGTCAGTCATGCAAAGTAATATTAACATATAGAGTGCTCCCAGTAGGTAGCATTACATAGTTGAGAGTAAGGCAAACTATAGTCCCGGTCAGACAAAGGGTGCATTTGTGGATCGTTGTAGAGAAAATTAGAAGTAGGAGCGTTAGGCAGGTTTACTCACTTGAGTTATAGATAAAAGTGTCAGCAAATGATAACAATAACAATTAGTGCTCCCTGCGCATTCTGAATTCTTTCTTCCAAACTGAATCCAAAGCACCACAAACCTTCAACATTTCCTTTCTTTGGATAATAGTAAACAGTACTAAAATATCCCAAGTACATATGTCTTATGAGAATTTCACGGCTGCATTGATTTATACAATTGCTCTGAGCTTGCAATGTTGTCATGAAAGAGAAGCACACATTTCAGTTATTGTTCTATAGTTCCATGGAATTACTGTATGCTCTTCTCTCTTCATCTTTGTGTTGGGTAATACACAATACAGGGTTTAGTCTCTACTATACTAACAGTTAAGTGCTATGCTTAGCAAAGTGGGGCCAGAAAGCTCAGCTTTATATAATGGCTAAATGTAGCCTGAGCAGCAGAAAGCAACTTCACCTTGCTTGAACTATTTTAAGGCATGCACAGCAGTACCAGTGCGACTTAATTTTGGTGATAACTTTTACAAAAGTATGATAAAGTATGATAAAGTATTAAAAATTTGAGAAACCATGCCTTCATTTTCTATTTTATTTATACGTATATCCCATCTAACCCCTTCCTCCATCTGATTTATAGGGTCACCCATCTCAACAAGTGACTGTGGGTGGTGAACAGACTTAAAATAAAACAATTTTAAATATTTCAAAAGTTAAAATACAGCAGCTGGGCAACATCACTAGCAAAACCAAAAAAGTGAGTTCCTGTACATCAGTGGTTCCCAAACTTGGCAACTTTAAGACTTGTGGACTTCAACTCCCAGAATTCTACAGCCAGCATAGCTGTCTGCTGGCTGTAGAATTCTGGGAGTTGAAGTCCACAAGTCTTAAAGTTGCCAAGTTTTGGGAACCACTGATGTACATCATCGGGGTCCCAGGCCTGGGCACAGAACCAGGTTTTACAGAAAGGAAGCAATGACTGGGCCATCCTGGTCTCTAGGGGAGGAATTTCCCACAAGATGGGCACTTGGGAGAATACACATGTCTTCTGGGCATTGCCAACTGGCATTCTTTGACAAACATTTATTTTTTTATTTATTTTGTCCAATACATAATACACATTGAAGAGAAAGATATGTAATAATATAAGAAAAGAAAAGAATAGAAAATAAGATATAAAAGTATAGGTGAACTTATTTGAAAGGAATAAAAGATAAATGAGATAAGGAGAGACAATTGGACAGGGGACGGAAGGCACACTGGTCCACTTATGCACCCCCCTTACTGACCTCTAAGGAGCCTGGAGAGGTCAATCGTGGATAGTCTAAGGGAAAAATGTTTGGGGTTAGTGGTTGACACTACTGAGTCAGGTAATGAGTTCCACGCTTCGACAACTTGGTTGCTGAAGTCATATTTTTTACAGTCAAGTTTGGAGCTGTTAATATTAAGTTTGAATCTGTTGCGTGCTCTTGTGTTGTTGCGATTGAAGCTGAAATAGTCATTGACAGGTAGAACGTTGCAGCATATGATCTTGTGGGCAATACTTAGATCGTGTTTTAGGTGACGTAGTTCTAAGCTTTCTAGACCTAGCATTGATAGTCTGCTTTCGTAGGGTATTCTGTTTCGAGTGGAGGAGTGAAGGGCTCTTCTGGTGAAGTATCTTTGGACATTTTCAAGAGTGTTGATGTCCGAGATGTGGTATGGGTTCCAGACAGATGAACTGTATTCAAGGATGGGTCTGGCAAAAGTTTTGTAGGCTCTGGTGAGTAGCGTGAGATTGCCAGAGCAGAAGCTGCTTAGGATCAGGTTAGCTGCGTAGGATCACGCCCATCTGGCCTGGTTGGATTGGATGGGTAAAAACAATTGAGAAAAAATGGCTCATCAAATAACTTGGTTCTAAACCATGAAGGGCTTTGAAGGTGAAAATCAGCACCCTAGCAACAAAAGCAGCTCAGAGAGTAGTGGTGCTACAGACACTAAGTTAGTGGAGCCATTTACTACACTTGCTGCTACATTCTGCACCAATTGAAACTTCCAAATGCTTGGCAATGGGAGCTAAATATAGAGTGGATTGTAGTAGCAATAGGAATAAGCACTTAGACTTATATACCACTTTACAGCCTCCCTCTAAGCTGTTTATAGAGTCAGCATATGGCCCCCAACCAGCGGGGGGCTGCCTGCTGCTGTTACTACTGGTGCGCTCCCGGCCGCGGGTGCGCACGAGATTTGGTTTCTGCGCATAGGCCCAAGGACACTCGCATACATGAGAACATTCGCGAGTGTGAGATTTTAGCTATTTTAGCTAATTTTTTGCTTCTAAGCATGCGCAGAAGCAAAAAATTGCCAAAATCTTACTCATGCGAGAATTCTCACACAGGATTTGGCTCCGGGAGCATGCGCAGAAGCCGAATGTAGTGTAAGGTGCATGCATGCACCCCTCGGGGGCATGCAATTCCATGCGCCTCCCGATTTTTCCTACCGGGACAGAGCACTTGATCATTCTGGCTGAACCAGACCATGTTTTCCATAATTTGAATTATGAGCATTTGTATGCAAACTGTACACAAACACATGTATTTAAACAGCAGATACTTGTAGCACTATGATTAATTCACCGCAAGCTTCCTTGCTTTCAACAAAAACACTGCAAGTAGTAATTGGAGAGCTTTTGTTAGCATTTCTGACCTCGGCATGCTGCTACCTGGCTAATTGGCATTTGGTGAAAAGAAAGAGTGATAATTAGCATGGCTGGGTTTGAAAACTGTCACTCATTTCAAAAAAAGGGTGAAGGATTCCTTGAACCCAGCTCTTCTATCACCTTCTTCCCCTTAATCAGAATGACATTTGCAGGTATAGTCTATTCTTTCGGCTCTGTTTTTCGGTGAACCATTGGGACAAAAATAACAATAATCAGTGTGTTATTACGGCTAAAATGTTTTGTGCCTAAAGAAGGAGCCAATTTCAGACTTAGAGAATAAAAAAATGCATTTACTAAACCATTATCCACAGCTGGAGTAAGTAATATTTGGCAGAGAGGAACCACACCAGCAGTGATAAAAAAAACCCCCAAGCATGCATGCATTGTACCTTAGATGTGCTATTTTTATTTTATTTTCTTCTTCCTTTTGGTTTGGAGAAAGGACAGCCAGCCGTTTTTAGAAACATTGCAATTAATTGTGGTGCAATTGGCTAAGGTGTTCACAGCTGCAAAGAGAGACTCGGGAGTCACATGGAGTTCTAGACTGCAGGTTGCTTGTTCATTAAAGAAAATATTGTAATGACATTGTGCCAATTTTATAAGCAACAAAGGGAGGACTTGCCCTACCCCGCCCTGACTTTTAGCTTTGGGGAGATTGCATCTTCCCTTTGACCCTTCTCTTATTTGTCACTTCTGAATAAAATAGTATTTAGCCAACACTAAGACACAAGTGATGCTGACCCTGGCACAAATAAGCAGAATCAGGTGTAGGAGCCCAGTCTGTTTTTCTCTGATATGGGCAGCAGCATTGTGTGGTCAGTGTTCATTAGCATCTCCCCTTGCAATGGGCAGGAACTACCTGGATAAAGTCTGGGAAGATTTTTTTTTCCTGTCCAAAGGCTGGATTTGGCCTTTGCCCTCCAAAATACAGTGATACCTCGTCTTACAAATGCTTCATTATTCAAACTTTTCGAGATACAAACCCGGGGTTTAAGATTTTTTTGCCTCTTCTTACAAACTATTTTCACCTTACAAACCCACCGCAGCCGCTGGGATGCCCAGCCTCCAGACTTCCATTGCCAGCGAAGCACCCATTTTTGCGCTGCTCGGATTCCCCTGAGGCTCCTCTCCATGGGAAACCCTACCTCCGGACTTCTGTGTTTTTGTGATGCAGCAGGGGAATCCCAGCAGGGGCATCCAGCAGTGCAAAAACAAGCACTTCGCTGGCAATGGAAGTCCGGAGGTGGGGGTTTCCCAGCGAGGGGAGCCTCAGTGAAATCGCAGCATCACAAAAACACAGAGGTCCAGAGGTGGGGTTTCGAGGACTTTGGTTTTTTTGCGATGCTGCGATTTCACTGATGCCCCCTTCGCTGGGAAACCCCACCTCCAGACTTCCGTTGCCAGCGAAGCACTCGTTTTTGCGATGCTGGGATTCCCCTGCTGGGATTCCCCTGCAGCATTGCAAAAACACAGAAGTCGGGAGGTGGGGTTTCCCATGGAGGGGAGCCTCAGGGGACTCTCAGCAGCGCAAAAACGGGCGCTTTGGCTGGCAAAAGGGGTGAGTTTTGGGCTTGCACGCATTAATAGCTTTTCCATTGATTCCTATGGGAAACATTGTTTCGTCTTACAAACTTTTCACTTTAAGAACCTCGTCCCAGAACCAATTAAGTTTGTAAGACAAGGTATCACTGTATAGGCAAGATTGGAAGAAAGAAATGAATGCAGCCTGGATACAGAATACATTTGATTTAGTTTGCATAGGTATGAATTTAACAAGATACTGTTGGTATGATGCAATGACAAGCTGATATCCATTTTATAATTTCTTAAAATGTTTTTTTACCTTGACCTCCAAAGGTGCACTTTTTTCAGGTGTTTGTGTTTGTGTGTGTGTGTGTGTGTAAAACACTTTTCTCGGTGAAATTTTTGAGTTTATAAAATTCTAATTGAAGGAACTACTTTTACTGGAACTTCTTTTACTGAATCACTGTAAATGATTTTCCACTGCTCTGCACGTTATTATAGAACAGTATTAATAAATGTTCTTCGTGTATTAAATTGCTCCATCTCAAACTGAAACCTCTCCTTGGATAGCAACTTCTTGTGAGATTCTGGACTGCCACACCTTGATTTTGGGGTAAATAGGAACAACAGAGAGTCAGATATTTGCAGCACTTCTAATACTGCAGGATGAGGATGCATGGGAAAATATGTAAAAAGGGACAGGAATAAGAATAGAGATAGTCTCGATTTATAATGGTTCATTTAGCGCCCATTCAAAGTTACAATGACACTGAAAAAAGTGACTTATAACCATTTTTCATGAGGACAACTTTGGTAGCACCCCATGATCATGGGATCAAAATTCACTTGCTTGGAAACTGGTTCATACTTATGACCAATTGCTGTGTCCCAAAGTTACTTGGGATCTTTTGACAAAGTCAGTGGAGAAGCCAGATTCACTCAATGACCGGGTTACTAATTTATCTAGCTGCAGTGATTCACTTAACAACTCCCATTACAACTTAACACTTAACTCAATGAAAGTTGTGAAATGGGGCAAAACTCACTCAAAAAAATGTCTCATTTAACAACATAAATTTTGGGCTCAATTGTGATTGTAAGTTGAGTTCCCTCTGCCAATCCAGAACTTATGAATTAATAGGACTACATTGGGCAAGTGGACACCATACTGATAGGATAACCCAGACACAAGAAAGCTTCACTTTTCAGTATCTAGCAGTGAATGAGCAATTAATGGAGACACGAGTGAGAGAACTACTATATATACCTGTGATGGCGATCCTATGGCACGCGTGGCAAAAGTGGCCAGCGGAGCCATGTCGTCTGGCACATGCGGCGTCAGCCATTCCTCTTCCGGGTTTCTTGCATGCATGTGCAGGCAATGATCAGCTGGTCTGTGTGCATATGATCTGATTGGGCAATTCTGACTGAGATGACAGGGGTAGGTCTTAGTCCTATTGTGTGGGATGAATTTGATCCTGTGACTCCTCAAGATGTGGACAAGGCTGTGGAAGCGACAAGTTCCTCCATGTGTTTATTGGACCTGTGCTCCTCCTGGTTGGTTTTGGCCAGCAGGGAGGTGACACGAGGCTGGTTCCAGGCTTTGGTTAATAATGCCTCTTGGAGGGAGGGGTCCTTCCCACAACCATTAAAGGAAACTGTTGTGAGGCCCCTTCTCAAGAAGTCTTCCCTGGATCCAGCTGAATTAAAGAACTTTTGTCCAGTCTCCAACCTACCCTTTGTGGGAAAGGTTGCAGAGAAAGTGTTGGCACTCCAGCTCCTACGGTCATTGGATGAAACTGATTATCTAGTCCCTATTCAATCAGGCTTTAGATCTGGCTGCAGCACGGAAACTGCTTTGGTCACTCTGATGGATGATCTCTGGCAGGCCCTAGATGGAGGTCATTCCTCTATCGGTGCTATACTTGACCTCTCAGCTGCTTTCGATATGATTAACCATGGTATCTTTCTGCGATGACTAAGGGAGTTGGGAGTGGAAGGCACTGTGATAAGGTGGTTCTCCTCCTATCTCTATCTGGTTGTAGTCAGTGTTGGTAGGAAGACAGAGGTCGACCCCCAGATGCCTCTTTTGAGGGGAGCCTCAGGGTTCGCTCCTCTCTCCTCTCCTATTTAACATCTACATGAAGCCACTGGATGAGATCATCTGACAACACGGGGTGAGGTATCAACAATATGCTGATAACACCCACACTGGCCAGCTGATTTTCAGCCTTCTGGAGGGCAGGGGAGAGGCCATTTTCACCCATTGGAAAGCCTAGAAAGCCTCCAGAGCCTGTGGATGGAGAAAACCAACCCAACAGGCCAACCCCTTGATGTTTAGAAAAGTGGGGGCAATGGGGGAATTGTGTGCAGATGCATGAGGGGAGGCTATTGCATTATGGGTGTGGGCACATGCCATTCCTATGCTACCCCAAATTGCTCCCAAAATCACCCCTCCAAAAGCTTCCTATGCCACCCCAAATCTCTTCCAAAGTCTTCCAAAATCACCTCTCCTTTCAAAATGCCTCGTTTCTCCTTGCTGCCTTTCTTCACTCCATTTGCCTTCATTAGGACCTCGATTTGGGGTGGCATAGGTGATTTTGGAAGCAATTTGGGGTGGCATAGAAATCGTCTGGAGGGGTGGTTTTGGGAGCAATTTGGGGCGGCATAGGAAGCCTTTGGAGGGGTGATTTTGGAGGCGATTTGGGGTGGTATAGGAAGCATCTGGAGGAGTGATTTTGGGAGCGATTTTGGTTGGCACAGGAAGTGTCTGGAGGGGTGATTTTGGGAGCAATTTGGGGCAGCGTAGGAAGCTTTTGGAGGGGTGATTTTGGGAGCAATTTGGGAAGGCATAGGAAGTGTCTGGAGGGGTGATTTTGGGAGCAATTTGGGGCAGCGTAGGAAGCTTTTGGAGGGGTGATTTTGGGATCAATTTGGGGCAGCGTTAGCCTTTGTTAGGACCTCCATTCCTTGCTTCTCCTCGCTGTCCGTCTCCACTCTAGTTAGCCTTCACTTTGTCCACTCACTGGTTTTTGTTTTAAGCCTTAAAGTTTGGATTTTCCTAATGAGCTTGCACGCATTATTTGCTTGTACATTGATCCCTATGGGAAAAATTGCTTCTACTTATGAAATTTTCTACTTACGAACCTGGTCACGGAATGAATTAAGTTCATATGTAGAGGTACCTCTGTACTTGGTAATATTTGGATTGTTATTCTGATTTATTATGTGTATGACTTGAGACTGTTTATCTGAATATGTTATTTCTCAAAGTAAACTTTAATTCAAGTTAGTATATCTGTGTGTGGCTGAGTAATCTCAATCTAAATATTTATGTGTGCATAACCTTGGTAAACAAGTATTACTCTGCTCATACATTAATACGGTCCACATTTTATATTAAAAGTTTACAAAGATGAACTTAAATATATTCATCATTTACAGTATTAAATTTGGTTGGCTTAATCCAATAATTTTTCAATAATCAATAATAAAAAAATTAGTAATTTTACACAGCCTTGCAAAACCTCTAAAGTTATCCAAAAAAAGCTATGAAATATCAATTTTATTTTTGTATGTATGTATGTATGTATGTATGTATGTATGTATGTATGTATATATGTATGTATATATGTTCAAGTTATGATATCTAGAGCTGTTCCTGAATTAATTTTGGGGTGACAAAATGATTATTTTGCATTCTAATTTTAAGCAGTTGCCTAAGAAAATTCCTGATTAAAATACAAAAATTTCCATTTCCATTTTTGTATTCCTTAATTCAGAATCCTCAGACATGGATTAAATCATACCACACTTCATCATTTCTATGCTGCAAATTACATGCTATTAACAATAATTGAAATAAATGAATTTTTAAAATTTATCTAACAATAAAAATCGACAAATGTGATACAATAGTTGGTTTCAAAGGTTTGTTGTTTTCCATCAAGAAGTATGTTTTAAACTTAATATAATCTAATAATTGTCTCAGCTCAAAGGCTTTTTATAGAAAAATAAGTTCATATAAGTGTGTTTATGGAATATAACTCTGCAATTCAAGAACTGATTGCCTGGAGTGGCACATGTACAAAGATGTTGAAAAAGTTCCATACTTCAAAAGGGTTCTCATTTCTTTCACTGGCTCCGAATGTGTTTTTGCTCATTAGGTCATCATTAAAACTGCTTACAGGAGCTTCAGGTTTTCAGGCAAATGCAGATGACAAAGCCAGGATACGGGTAGAAAGCATGAGATGCAACAATTTCAAAAGCAAGAGAATACACCTGGGACCAAAAGCAGACCCTGTAAAATTAATCCAGACAAAGCTTTGATTTTTTTCACTGAAGAGTTGTCAGGCATCTCATCTCTCTTTTTTAAAAGAGCTTTTCTTGCTGGATTGCTAGAAAGAATTTTCCTGCCTTCTCTCACAAAGATGGTATAGAAAAAAAATAGGTACAGCTGTTGCAGCAAAAGCCTTACAAACTTTACAGAAGAATTATTGAAAAATTATTGGATTAAGCCAAATTACAGAGCATTTACTGGAGAATTTTGATAGATGCTTTCTGAAACATGTATTTTGGGGTAGTTATTACACTGTTACCAAACCCCACTTTCCACGCTGTATTCTCTACATCCCCCCACCTATCTTTTAACCTGTTATTACTCTACTTCCAATATTTGTTTCACTGTTTCATAATTCTTATGTTTACACTTTTTGCTTTTACTGTTATAAGCCATCTAGCCCCACGGCGAAATAGGTGGCAAATAATTTTAATCAATAATAATATTCTTACATCCTGCCACAATTCCCTTAACAGCATCTAACATTGACATCTGTCTATCCCAGATTTATTTATTTATTTGTCAAACATGTATAGGATAGTAGTTTGTATAAACATAGCATAAATAAAAGGTAATGATAAAAAAGGACAATAGGACAATAGGGACTGTGGGCACAATAGTGCACTTATGCACACCCCTTACAGACCTCTTAGAAATGGGAAGAGGGCAACTGTAGACAATCTAAAGTTAAGGTTTTTGGGGTTTGGGGAAGAAACCAGAGTCAGGGAGTGCATTCTAGGCATTGATCACTCATTGATCATATGACTTCCAAGAATCTTTGGACTCTTCCAAGACTTCCAAGAATCTTTGAATTCTTCCAAGACTTCCAAGAATCTTTGGATTCTTCCAAGATTCTTGGAAAGGGCTTGATAGGTGGACAAAAATGCCAAATCTGGTCTGAACATCTGGCTGTGATGAACCATAATATTTGGAATAAGAGCCTGAAACTCTTCACATTCAGCTAAGACAATCTAATATAACTTTACATGAAATTCTTCTGGAAAATACTGTTTATTGCCATTGAATCCACAACCTCTAAAGGCAAGCTGATCTACTGGTTAATTGTTCTCAATGTTAGGAAGCTTCTCCTTAATTCTAAGTTCCTTCTCTCCTTGATGAGTTTCCATCCATCATTCATTCATTCATTCATTCATTCATTCATTCATTCATTCATTCATTCATTCATTTATAGAGTTGAAAGGGACTGTTAGGTCATCGAGTCCAACCCCCTGCCTGAGCAGGAAACCCTACAGCACCCCAGCCAAATGGAAGTCCAATCTCCTCTTGAAGGTGTCCAGAGTTGGGGAGTTCACCACCTCCCCTGGCAGGCAGTTCCATTGGTTGATCGCTCTGACCGTCAGGAAGTTCTTCCTTATTTCCAGGTTGAATCTCTCCTTGGTCAGCTTCCAACCATTGTTCCTCGTCCAGCCCTCTGGTGCCCTGGGGAATAAAGAGACCCCCTCCTCACCGTGGCAACCCCTCAAGTATCTGTAAACTGCTATCATGTCCCCTCTAGACCTTCTTTTTTCTAGGCTGTCCATGCCCAGTTCTCTCAATCTCTCTTTGTAAGTCTTGGTTTCGAGTCCCCTAATCATTTTGGTTGCCTTATGGTGCTTCGGAAAATACCTCTCAAATATTGAAACATTGCTCTTTATTGCTTTTCTGCACTCTTTCCATAGCCTCTATCTCTTATTAAGGCTTTATAAAGTGGTGCTAATACTGTACTTCACATGATCTTGATTATTTCTGTCTGTTAAAGCAACCTAAGATTGCATTGGCTTTTTGGCTCCTAACTAATATTTACGTGATTGTCTACTAGGGCGCTAAGGTCCCTCTCATAGTTACTGCTATTGAGCCAAATTTAGTCTAATCTCTACTTGTACATTTGATTTTTGTACAAAAGATATTGTGCAAATCAGGACTACCTACAATGCTCCAGATTTTGTTTCAAGCCCCCATTTGGAATCATTCAGAAAAACTTTTCGATCGTGATATGTTTTTTTCTGGGTTTGAAACAGAACTTATTTCTTGATCCATGTACAGTGGTACCTCATCTTACGAACGCCTCTTCTAACGAACTTTTTGAGATACGAACCCGGTGTTTAAGATTTTTTTGCCTCTTCTTCCGAACTATTTTCACCTTACGAACTCAAGCCGCTGCTGCTGGGATGAAGGGGTTTCTTTTTTTCCCCTTTTTTGAAGAAAGAAAAGGGAGGGGCGGCTTGGAGGGGGAAAGAGTTTGCATTTTAAAAAGTAGGAGAACAGCGTGCTTGCAGAGGCACTGAAAGGGTGTCTTTTGAAGAAAGAAAAGGGAGGGGCGCCCCCTTGCCTTTCTTCCTTCCCACTCACCCTTTAGCCTAGCCTTGCTTCTTCCACCCGCCCCCTTTAGCTGTTCCTCCCTGCCCTCTGTTCGCCTCCCTTCTAAAGTTTGGGATTTTCCTGAAGGATTTGCACGCATTATTTGCTTTTACATTGATTCCTATGGGAAACATTGTTTCGTCTTACGAACTTTTCACCTTATGAACCTCCTCCTGGAACCAATTAAGTTCGTATCATGAGGTACCACTGTACTTGCTTACTGAATCATAATTCTACAGTGAGCTATCATTTCATCATTCAGTTGTGGCTCTGCATAGATGCTGACATTTTCTCTTTATAATTTCCGCTTCTCTATTTTTGTACTTTAGACACTGCATATCGTATTACTAGCTATGGTCACCATCAGAATGTAAATATAGCTGAGCTCCTTTAGTAGATATAAATAAATAAACGGATGCTCATCTTCACCAGACTAATGTTTAGGATTTCAAAAGAGAGACTGGTAACCACACCATGCTCCGGTATCTGTGCTATTATAGAAATAGTTCATACTACGAGAAAAAAAATACAGTATATGTATCAGCAAGAAGCTCATAAATCATTAGAGAACAATTTCATTGCTTGTCTAATTCCTGTAAAGACGTATCTAACATGTGAAACATACGTTACATATTAATATGTTCATTTCACACTACATCAGGTTTCAAGATGAATGGAGCATGAGGAAAAAGCTTGGACAATAAAATTTTTGACATTTGCATATACATGTTCTCAAGGGGGGGGGAAGCTTTGAAAATACTCATGGGAACAAGAATGTGCATAGAAGAAAGAAAAGCCTATTAAATTGGTGCTTCCCAAACCTGTAAATTACCCAAAATTGGGTAAAAGTGCTTTTTCTCTGGGTAATGACACAGATTCATTAACCATCACAACAGGGACATTTAAATTGACATAAGGATTGCCATGTGCCCTAAGAGATATTTTTTTAAAATCTCCCAAAGTAAGACTCTAATGATAAGATGAAAATATCATTCAATGATGTTGCTATTATTATACAATAACATCCTCAAGTTGTGATCATTCATTCAGCAATGTTAAAAATTAACAAGGTTCTAAAGAAAAGAACCTAGGACAGTCACTGAAGTTCAGTAGGATTTTCTGATAAACAGCTTTGGGAATCACCGCACTAAATTGTTGATTAGAATTGCTGCAAGTGATCATTCATTCTTCTAAGATAGTGATGGCGAACCTATGGCACAAGTGCCACAGGTGGCACGCGGAGCCATATCTGCTGGCACACAAGCCATTGCCCTAGCTCAGCTCCAATGTCCATGTGTGTGCCAGCCAACTTATTTTTGGCTCGTACAGAGGCTATGTGAGGGCATTTTTGGCTTCCAGAGAGCCTCCAGAGTGATGGGGGAGGCGTTTTTACCTTCCCCCAGCTCCAGGGAAGCCTTTGGAGCCTGGCGAGGGCAAAACACGAGCCTACTGGGCCCACCAGAAGTTGGGAAACAGGTCATTTCTGGCCTACAGATGGGGGGGGGCTGTTTTCACCCTCCCCAGGGATTGATTTATGGGTATGGGCACTCATGCACGATAGCACACGCTCATTTCATTTGGCACTCAAGGAAAAAAAGGTTCGCCATCACTGTTCTAAGATATATCTTTGTAAACCTGTTTCTTTTACATTCTGATCTACAGGAGCTATGCTATTCGTTGAACTTTCCAGATGTGTAAAGCTACAATATTCATATTCTTTAATGAGCAATTGTAATCTATCAGATCTAGAGCAGGGGTGGGTTCCAGTTACATATCGTACTGGTTCGCAGCGCGTTGGAAGTATGCATTTTGTGTCCTCTGTCACGTCGGGGAAATGAACCTCTGTGCATGCGCGAAAGCCAAATTTCCTGGTCCGAAGCGGCAGCAACCCACCACTGATCTAGTGTCATCAAGGCTACTTTGGACAATAGAACTGTATGGGTGTCAAGTGTGTGTGTTTGTGTGTGTGTGTGTGTGTGTGTGTGTGTGTGTACCTCTCACAACCAAGCCTCCCTATTAACACATTATAGATTTTTACAGGCCCCCATTAAAAATGTCTCTTAGAATACTAGAAGGAAGGAAGAAGCGACTTTCGATTGAATATTTTAAAACTGGCTAAGTTTAAATGAACTTGGAATAGGAACTTTTACATCCCAGAAGGATTATGTAAATGCTATATGAACAGTGATACTTTTTGACAGCCATAACATTCCAAGTTACTAGAAGAAAATTCAACTACAATATTCAGAAAAAGGAAGGGATGAGACCTCAAGGATATAATTTCAAGTATGCTAATGTCATAACTCTCAAATGCTCATGCTTGGATATACCTACAAACCAAGCATTGTACAGTATAAGCATAATCACACACTTAACTAATTTTGTACTGCGTTTAAATAAGAAAGCGAGGGTCAAATTTGCCCTCCATCCCAAGGCAGACAAAGGAAACAGATGAAAAGCATTTTGTCCCCTCCCTTTCTCTTTTCTCCTTCAGGATTTCACTCCCCACCTGTTTTGATCCTCACAGAAAAGTCACTCTTTGCTTAATCTTCCTTTTTCCCCAGTCTCAGTATCCCCATTATTACACCATTGTTGATTTATGCTTCCTTCACAGGCTTCTTGTCAGGATTATGACTAATTTAAAAAAAAAGATAAAGTTTCTTCAGTGCTATAAGTCAGAGGTCCTTAACCTTTTGGGCCTCAGGCACCACTAAATCCATAATTTTAAATCCCATGGACCACTAATATGACCTGCTTAATGAGTGATTGGGTGGGTGTGGCTAGGTGGTCATGTGACTGGGTGGGTGTGGCCAACTTTATGTCACTCACATCAAGGGGTGCCTTGACGGCCTTCACTCACCCCTCCCCTTCCACTCTTTGCCTGCCCACCGGGCTCCTTAGGGTCCCAACAGGATGCAGTTGTTGGAGCTAAGCAGCCACCACAAGAAAGAGTTGGCAAAACATCTGGCTCAGTTCAAATTGGATCTGACTGAGAAGAAGGCTCAACAGAAGCACTTCACTGAGGACTACGAGCATAGGCTTCCCGAGCAGAGGGAAGACCTGCGGGAGTGCAAGGCCAAGTAGTGGCACCTGGAGGCTCAGCAAGCTTAGATGGTCAGCCAGTTCCAGGCCATGAGGCAGTCCCACTGGAACGAGGCCCTTTGGTTCTTTGCCACCAGTGGCACTTCCCTCCAGCCTTCACCCAAAGCCCCGTACCAGGAGGCTGAAGTAGACCCCAAGTCGGAATTTCTGCCCTCCTCCAGCCTACACAAAAAGACCTCGAAGGGAGAGACTCTCTGCAACAACACAGGTGTTCAATGCACACATCCGGCCCAGGGGGCATAGTTTGAGGACCCTTGATTTAGTGCAATATAAAAAATGCAAATAATTTTTCTGAGGACCACCAAAATTTCCTCGCGGACCACTAGTTGGTGACTGCTGCTTTAAGCTACAGGCTGATAGTCCAATTTATTTGCTAGGGAGGATTCAGTATATGACGAATGGTCCCTGACGCCTGCACACCTGTTCCATCCTGGATACAGGTGTGGCTGCTCTAATGAGTCTCCGACAAGTGCTGTGTTTATGCTCTTGCACTTGTTAAATCTTCTAATCAAATCCAAAACATAGCATATAAATATAAAACTGTCCCGAGGGTTTGCTCTGCTTTGATGGCATGCCATCAATCTCACCCTGCAGTAAAATCATAGAAAGGTGTTTGCATTTACTAGCATTGTTCTGTTGAGTAGTTCTCCGCTCCCTTCAAATTTGTGCTAGGAAATAGAGGAGATACTAATTTAAGCTGTATTAATATTGCATCACAGTGAGACCATAATACAGTGGTACCTCATCTTATGAACGCCTCTTCTAACAAACTTTTCGAGATACGAACCCAGTGTTTAAGATATTTTTGCCTCTTCTTCCAAACTATTTTCACCTTACGAACCCAGGCCGCTGCTGCTGGGATGAAGGGGTTTCTTTTTTCCCCCTTTTTTGAAGAAAGAAAAGGGCGGGGCGGCTTGGAGGGGGAAAGAGTTTGCATTTAAAAAAGTAGGAGAACAGCGTGCTTGCAGAGGCACTGAAAGGGTGTCTTTTGAAGAAAGAAAAGGGAGGGGCGCCCCCTTGCCTTTCTTCCTTCCCACTCACCCTTTAGCCTAGCCTTGCTTCTTCCACCCATCCCCTTTAGCTGCTCCTCCCTGCCCTCTGTTCGCCTCCCTTCTAAAGTTTGCTTTTACATTGATTCCTATGGGAAACATTGTTTCGTCTTATGGACATTTCACCTTACGAACCTCCTCCTGGAACCAATTAAGTTCGTATCATGAGGTACCACTGTACTATTAAGCTGCTCTTTATGTAAATGCTAAATATAACATTTATATATTAAAATAAAGATGAAACAAAACTGGATAGATGATAAGAAATGAGAATAAAAATGTATAATGAGACTAAGATAAATGAAGATAAGATATTAAAAGAGGATGCCACAAAAAAAGAGTTGTAACCATACGACACACTGCTGATGAATGTTTATTTTGTATTTTGTAATTAAAAAATACAAAACTTATAAAAGATAATTAACAAAGGTTCAGATATGGACAGGTTCATACAAATAATATTGATAATGTTTGAAATTATTAATTAATTAATTATTAATTTCCAAGTTGAGGAAACCATTGCTTGTCATCTAGCACTGGGTGTGTATTGGGGCGGGTTCCTAATTTTTTTTACTACCACTCTGTGGGCGTGGCTTATTTTGTGGGTGTGGCCTGTCATGTGACTAGGTGGGAATGGCCAGCCCAGCATTCATAGCTTCTCGGGATGCTGAGGTAGACGGAATGGAGGTAGCTCCTGCCGTTTGTTCCTCCCCGCCTAGGCAGCCCAAGAAGAGTCCAAATGTGCGAGATGCCTGGGGAGAGAACGGAGATTGATTGATTGATTGATTGATTGATTCATTCATTCATTCATTGCTGCTCCTGCTGTGGGGGGCTGCGTTAGTGAGTGGGCAATGTCCCCCACTTCTCTGGCTGCTCCCAAGCTTCTCTCTCATCTGGCTCCTCTCACCCCTCCCCTGCCTTTAATGAGCCCAGGGTAGGAGAAGACCCCAGGCTCACTTGCGGTGGGCTCCAGGCCAGCCCCTGTGGAGATGTCATGCTGCTCCAGCTCCTCCCACAGCTTTCCCAACTTTAATGGGACAGCCCAAGGCTGGGAGGAGGTGGCTGAGAGAGAGCTGTTCTCTATACAGTGTTCCCTCGATTTTCGCGGGTTCAAACTTCGCGAAACATCTATACCACGGTTTTTCAAAAATATTAATTAAAAAATACTTTGCGGTTTCCCCCCCTATACCGCGGTTTTTCCCGCCCGATGACATCATATGTCATTGCCAAACTTTTATCTGCCTTTAAAAAACATTTTTTAAAATAAACTTTAATAAATAAACAAGGTGAGTAATAATCTAAATGGTTGCTAAGGGAATGGGAAATTGTAATTTAGGGGTTTAAAGTGTTAAGGGAAGGCTTGGGATACTGTTCATAGCCAAAAATAGTGTATTTACTTCTGCATCTCTACTTCGCGGAAATTCGACTTTTGCGGGCGGTCTCGGAACGCATCCCCTGTGAAAATCGAGGGAACACTGTATTCACCTCTCAGCAGGGAAGGGAGGGAATCGGTGGACCTGAGCTGTCTGAGGAGCAGAATGAGAACAATGGGAAAGCTGCACTACGGCAAGGACTCAAGTCAGTCTGTGAGGTGGGGTGTGGGGCAGTGACGTCTTCATGATGTCACCAGTGGGCTGCCGCTACTGGTGCACTGGACCGCACCAGGAGGGACAGTATGTTTGAAAGCAAATGCGGACTCAGCACAAAGCAGCAGCAAATGGATTACAATTCCTACAATTCCTATTTATGAAGGCAACCCTAATTCTCTCTCTGTATACACATAGCTGAAGACATCTCGAGGGAACTATCCTTGAGAAAAAAGGAAAAGAGGGGGAAACAAGAATTCTTGATGATTTTGCCTTTTGTTTGTATTATTATGATTCCGACTTTGTTCACTTGCTTTTGCCATTGCAGCAAACACCCATTATTTGAGCTATTCTGAAAAACATCTGGCTGCCAAAATGTGAATCTTATATATGGGATTCAATTTTTTTTACTACCGGTTCTGTGGCCTTGGCTTGGTGGCAGGGGAAGGATACTGTAAAATCTCCATTCCCACCCCACTCCAGGGGAAGGTTAC
The DNA here is from genome assembly GCF_031021105.1 of Erythrolamprus reginae. Classification (NCBI taxonomy): domain Eukaryota; kingdom Metazoa; phylum Chordata; class Lepidosauria; order Squamata; family Dipsadidae; genus Erythrolamprus; species Erythrolamprus reginae. The sequence goes on along the minus strand of NC_091951.1, from coordinate 235,296,347 downwards.
GGCAAAATCCCAATTTCCTCCCAATCAGTTGGGACTCAGGAGGCAGAGAATAGATGGGGGCGAGGCTACTCAAAATTTCCACTACCGGTTCTTCAGAACTGGTCAGAGACCTGCTGAAACCCATCTCTGCCTATATTCCTTCTGGATTCAGAGCTAACCCTAATCCTGAAAAGAAGAGTGAAGAATGGGTTTTGGCAGATGGATAAAACCATCTTGTAGTACAATGGTACCTCATGATACGAACCCCTCGCCATACGAACAATCCGAGATACGAACCCGGGGTTCGGAAATTTTTTGCCTCTTCTTCTGAACTTTTTCTGTCTTATGAACCCGCCGCCCAAACGCCGAACCCGGAAGTTCTACAAAAGTTCGGGTTCGGGTGGCCGCCAAGAAGCCCCGCCGCCCGGCTGTCGCCTTTTGAAACAGCCAGGGGGCTTCTCAGCGAGAAGAGATTATAATGAGAGGGAGGGTGGGTCTGAGGGAAGTCCCGCCTTAGCACTTGGCCATCACAGGGGGCTCCCAACACAAATGACGTTGAGCTTGCCACATCCTCCCGACCCTCCAACACAACCCTCATTGAAATCAAGTTTTACACCCCTATCCTACAGCAACCCTAGCCTTTCCTGTCCTGCTATAACAGTAATCTAAGGAGAAGGGTGGCATAAAAATCAAATCAATCAATCAATCAATCTGCATAGCTGTGTTATTGCCTTGACATTGACTGGCTTAGAAGATGCCACTAATCTTTACTGGGGGAATATGTTTTTATGTAAGATACAGACTTCATTCAGATCACAGTATATTTGTAAAGATCCTTATGTGAACTGAGATCTTCCTCTGAAAGCAACATAGACCAGAGTTTCCGTTCTGCCTTTGACAGTTTTTATACATTGTGTAAAACAGAAGGGCAAGTCTCTCTTAAGGCAGATGTGTATGAGCCAGAAGCCAGGTAGAATGAAATCCCAATAATGTAGAAATATCAGATAATAATTATATAATTACAAAGAGTTCATTTTCTTTGTCTCTTTGCTACTGGTGGTACAGATTTTTTGCAGTCCCTACAACAATGCTCTTTAGAAGAGAAGCAGACAATATATTGTTCATGTACTATGGAAACATTAAAAAGGGATCAACTGACCCAGCTCACTAACACCATGAGAGTTAGATTTAGCTTAAAACTGTTTTTGAGTTTTTCTGCGAAACAGCACTAATACATAGGTTCTGCAAGTTCCAGTAGAAAATTGAGCCATCTTAAGGAAATAGAAACCACACTTCTAACCCAGCTGTGGGTTGCTCCTGGTTTGACCCAGTTCTGTGAACCGGTATCACCGATGGCAGGAAGCTCCGCCCACATGCCCGGGACACTTCTGTGCGTGCGTAGAAGCATTGCGTGCGTGCATGAACCAGTAGCAATGAGTTTTAGTATCCACTACTGTTCTAATTGATATTGTTCCATGGCTGTGAAGCAGAGCAGAGATTTTGTTCAAAGCAGGAACAGAGAAAAAAAAGAAGTGGGGTGTAGAATTCCTCCTTTTGTATCTGGTTTCTCCATGGGATGAGAGGATTGGCATCAAGGGAGCTGTGCTTTTTATTCTGTTTCTCTGCCATGAATGAGGCAAGGATGTGCCATCCCCACTAAATAACTCAGACCAGGAAAACAGCTCCACAGGAAGGTTAAAACTACCTTAGACACCCTAGCAGCCCATCTCAGGGCCATACAAAAATAAATAAATAAATAAATAAATAAATAAAACAAAACAAAACTTTATTCATTCATTCATTCATTCATTCATTCATTCATTCATTCATTCAATTTGTATGCCGCCCCTCTCTGAGATTGGCTGCAATAACAGACTCTTGTAAGTCTGATTGCAGTATCCTTCCTCTCCTTCATCTAGATCAGGAGTGTCAAACTGGCGGCCCATGGACCAGGTGCCACGCCCACCCCAGCTCCATGAATGTGAAAAATGTGAAATGTCACGTGATGCCATGGGTTTGACACCTGTGTTCTGGATCCTTGAATAAAGGAAACATATGCCTGAGCTTGTTCTGAATGTTATAACTTGTTCCGGACTTTAAAAATGTCCCGTTCTCTTTTGCCCAACCGGTTTGGTCCCACAGAGTCGGCCTTCTCCAGGTCCCGTCAACTAGACCAGTGTTTCCCAACCTTGGCAACTTGAAGATATTTGGACTTCAACTCCCAGAATTCCCCAGCCAGCGAATGCTGGCTGGGGACTTCTGGGAGTTGAAGTCCAGATATCTTCAAGTTGCCAAGGTTGGGAAACACTGAACTAGACAATGTCGGTTGGCGGGGCCTAGGGAAAGAGCCTTCTCTGTGGGGGCCCCGGCACTCTGGAATCAGCTCCTCCCCAGAGATCCGCACTGCCCCCACTCTCTTCTCCTTCCGCAAGAGCCTTAAGACTCATCTATGCCGCCAGGCTTGGGGTGATTAGGTCCTAAGCCCCTGGCTGACGAATGTTATGTGTGATTGTTGTCTGAATGGGTATGATTGATTTTTTTTAACAAAATTGGGTTAATTTACCTAGTTTTTTTAATTAATTGGATTTAGCCTTTGTATTTCATTGCTTCCTTTTGTATGTTGTAAGCCTCCCCCGAGCCCTCGGAGAGGGGGCGGCATATAAATCCAGTAAGTAAGTAAGTAAGTGAGTGAGTGAGTGAGTGAGTGAGTGAGTGAGTGAGTGAGTGAGTGAATGAATGAATGAATGAATGAATGAATGTTTCCTGAATATCTCCTTCATTACTCTGAAGCAAATTCTTGACTTCTCTTCCCATTGTTATTTGTTAAATAACCTGCCTTATTTGTGGGAAGATGAACATGAGACTCAACTTCTTAAAGAAAGTGGGCAGAAACAGTATATTCCCAAAATAATGACTCTTGTTAGTCTACTTAGTCTACCCAAAATCTCTGGTTAGAAGATCTGATTGGGTTATTGTGATTGTGTTTATTGTTCTGTAAACAGAAACAATAAAGGGCAAGTTGTTTAAAAAGGAAGGATAAAAATTGAATAAATAAGATTACTTGGTAATATTTTACTTTTACTTAAGCTACAACTGGTAAAACATTTCATTCTGCCCCCCCCCCCCCTGATTTTATCTTTATATTAATTAGGTAAAACAAACTAAAAGCAAAAATAAAGAAAAGGGATAAGAATGGATACATATTTACACTAGAGCAAAGGTTGAAATGGAAATGTTATAAACAGATTTTGTTTAGTTTGAAAAAAGGCAAAACATAAAAGCTTTTAGCATAAAAGCATCAGAGGAAAAAGGTGTTCTAACACACCACCCTAGCCTCTAATACTTAAACATTTTATACAATATTTTGGACTTATTGCTCATTTCTGTTTGGATTATTTTGATTATTTTTTAAAAAAATCCTTCCTTCCTTCCTTCCCCCCTTCCCTCCCATCTCTTTCTCCCCCCTTTCCTATTATTATTATTATTATTATTATTATTATTATTATTATTATTATTATTAATTAGATTTGTATGCCACCCTCTCCGAAGACTCGGGGCGGCTCACAGCATACAATACTTCCCTTTCCTTTCCTTTCCCTTCCTTCTTGAATTTCCTTTAAAATCAAAGGGGATTCTACTCATTGGCAGAAATGTATGTACAGAACTCTTGGAAATGTAACCTGTAAACCATAAGTGGCAGTGAAGTGAGCAGATTTCAAACTAATTTCAGACTGGTTGAGTCAGCAAGTGGATTAAGGGATGTGAAAAGCACTGCTGGTGATACAAAAAAGAGATTTGTTGTCTCATCCCCCCCCCCCAGTAGTCAGAACATTATAAAGATGCTGGCTGGCTTTTGGGAGGGGGCAGCTTATAGGAAACACAAGCCCTTTTGAAAGATTCCCACTTCTCCCAGTCCTGTCTTAAGCAAGACTGAATGAAGTTCAGCGGGATGGCGAAAAGCTTGCCTTTTGTTTGAAGAAAGTGCTGCAAATCATGAATACAGTGACTTTATTCATATGTATTCAGGACTTCAACCCTCCAGTTGGGTATGCATTACATTAAATAGCATAGGGAATATCCAAAATACTGTATAGTTGGACCTGTCTATCACACCCAGAGAGATTTGAAATAAGGGCACCAATTTGTAAAACAGTAATGTGTTACACTGCACAAATAAAGCTAAAAAAAGAAAAGAAATGCAATGCAATGTTCTCCCGAAATGGTTATATATTTGCACACACACACACACACACACCAAATTAAAAGGAGCAGCCCGATTACAAATAGAAAGAGAAGCAGCTGTTACGCACAGCCTGGTTCCCAAAGGGGGCCATTAAATGTTACCCCACTGATTATATGTGTGTAAATTAGTGCCCTTGGGTTAAGATATAATGAAGTACTTACTAACAGAGAAATGTGTTCCCCTCTCCTTTGCCCGTACTTTTATTACCATCTAAATAGACAGCTGAGAGGATGCATGTAATAACACAATAACTGGCAACAGGAGCCCCATTTAAACAATTATTTATGATATTTGTTGGAATAGCACACACATGCCAGCTTTATAAGATAGACTAGATGAAGGATTCAATGCCACATGTCTGAAACTACTATTATTGGAACAGTATCTTGCAAGTCTAAATGTTCTCCCTGCTATCTCAGTTTACCTTCCTGTGAATTAGAGAGGTGGGTGGGTTATCTGAGATGTTTCCTCAAATTAGTCTCCTGGCCCAGGTTCAGCCTCCACTTGTCTGACCTTGGTGGTAGTTCTCCCCCCCTCTCTCTATGCCCATTACACACAATCTTCCCCCCTTCTTCCTTTCCCACTTTTTTTTAATTATGGGGACAAATATGTGAGTTAAGTTTAAAGAGAATCAGTTGGCTGACGGCCATCTACTGACCTGTGGAAGGTGGAAGGGGATGTGAATCTAGGTCTTTTTAATCCAACCCCAACGTGTCGCATAAAATCCCAGGCTACTTAGTTTGGGTGAATGGAACACTCTTTCTGTAATACCCAGTCTGGCTGTGTTTATAGAAAGTTGTTAGGAAAAGTTTGTGCCTAGATGTTGCAGTGGTATAAGAAGGTGAATTCTGAGTTAGTGTAATGTAGTGCCTGTGGAACGCAAATGTGTGGCTGAACCAGTTGTGGAAGCGCATAACCACATTTTATGAACCCAGAACATAATTAAATTTAACTAAATTTTAAGTATTGTGTGAAACCAGGCAATTCAGGATTACACGTGTGCCTGCATTCAGGTTTTGGGAGTATAAATACCCTTATGAGGTTTGTGCTGATGTTCATGGACCACTTAATAGTCCAAATTCTAAATTCCCCAACTTGAATTCATTGATATTTCCTTCCCTAAACAGACTGGATGCTACTCCTTTTGAAGAGACCATATATTATGCCGGGGAAAGGTACAAGGAACCGTAGGCAACATTGGACTAGCATGTAAGTAAGAACAATTGTCAGAATAAGCATTTCCTAAGAAGTTGAATGACCTGCTTTTAGAATTCTCCTTGATTTCTTTTCCCCATTGTATTTCATTTATTGTCTGTAATTTGCAAACTGTTACTTTACCTGAATGAAAGACCATAATTATGTATGTCTCCCCCTTCTCTCTCTCTCTGTGTGTATGTGTATAATGAGCTGGAGTGTCCCAGTGGTTAGAGTGCAGCACTGCAGGCTACTTCAGCTAACTGCTTCCTCCGAGGTGGGTAAAATGTGGACCCAGATTGTTGGGGGCAAGAGGCTGATTTTGTAAACCACTTAGAGAGGGCTGTAAAAGCACTATGAAGCAGTATATGAGTTTAAATGCTATTGCTACACACACACACACACACACACACACTCAAGAGCTATACTATAGTTGCAGTCTCTTCAATACAGAGCTCTTCAAACTTGGCAAGTTTAAGACTTGTGGACTTCAACTCCCAGAATTCTCCAGCCAGCAATGCTGGCTTGAGGACCCCTGCCTAAATATATACAATTGTTTGTAAGGTCTTAAAATAGTGCCTAAGACTAGTGCCAGAGATGCAAACATCTCCCTTACTGTAAACCCCCCCCCCAAAAAAAACCAAAACTTTTCAAGTTTTTACCTTGATTGCTTGTGTGTGTTTTGTATGAGTAGAGGTGCGTGGGAGAATGACTCCTTGTTCCAATTTAGACCAACACGCATTTTTCTCTCTAAGTAAAAGAGATGAATGAATGTCTGATGCATGATGCCTGAATCTGTTTGGTTGGGTTTTTAACGATGATGGTTTTTAGTTGTACTTTCTATCATGTGTGCATTACTTGCTGTAAGCTGCCCTGAGTCTCAGCCGAAGGGCGGCATAGAAATCTATTTTATTTTATTTGTGTACCTATCAAACAATTATAGGCTGGCAATTTGTATAAATAAAACATTAGATAAGCAAGGATAAAAAGTAACGTTAGAAGACAAGAGAAGAGAAATCGAAATAATAAATAAATAATGAATAAAAGGCCAAAAGAAGGCAAGATTTGGAAAGTGGGGAACGAGAGAAAGGAGGAAAAAACCCGCGGGTCTCGTGTGCCGACCGCTCTCGGCTTCCAGCCCAGCCCACCTCAACCCCTCCGCGCCGCGCGGCTCACCAAGTTTGCACTCGCCGTCGTGAGCCTTCCGGACGCGCTCGCCGCCGTCGAGGACCGCGCGCCAGCTGTGCAGGTGCAGAGCGCACACGCTCGCGTAGGACCGGCCGTCGGACCCGCAGACGGCGCCGTCCTCCTTGCAGACGCAATGGCCGGTTCCCTCATCGGCGTCGGTTTCGGGCGCTTCCGCTGCCTGGCGTTGGCTGACGCACACCAAGCCCGGGCCGCATCGAGCGCCCCGCGTCCCGCCACAGCGGGCCCCCTCCTCGCCCAGGCAACGCTCGCAGCAGCCGCACTCGTCGCGGGCCGTCAGCTCCGGCACGGCACACTGCACGGGCGCGCAGAGGTCCGGCTTGCACGGAGCGCAAGCCGAACTCGTCGCGCCCCTCGACGCCAGGAGAGCCCAGCCGAGGGCCGCCAGCGAGAGCCACAGAGCGGTCATGCTGCGAGATCCCAGAGGAACGGGGGAAGGCGGCTGCGAAGACTCTCGCGCCGGAGCAGCCGTCTGAGGGGACGGCGGCGGAGAGCAACGAGAAAGCCGCCCCTCCCCCACCGCCACCCAGACGGCCACGCCCCCTCCCCTCCAGGCGCCCGGCCGAAACCCGCGCGGAGGAGCTGTAGTAGCGCGCGTTGGGCGTAACGGAGGTCTGAGGTGTTTGGGGAGAATGGCTGGAGGGAAAACCGGGAGCGTCTAATGGCACAGGTCTTCAAACTTGGCAACTTTAAGACTTGTGGACTTCGACTCCAGCCAGTTGAAGAATTCTGGGAGTTGAAGTCCACAAGTATTAAAGGCTTAAAGTTGTCAAGTTTGGAGACCTCTGGTCTATGAGGATTCTTAATCATTCATGTCAGGGTTTGTTTGTTTGAAACATAGAAACATAGAAGATTGACAGCAGGAAAAGACCTCATGGTCCATCTAGTGTGCCCTTATACTATTTCCTGCATTTAATCTTAGGATGGATGGATATTTATCCCAAGCATGTTTAAATTCACTCACTGTGGATTTACCAACCACATCTGCTGGAAGTTTGTTCCAAGCATCTACTATTCTTTCAGTAAAATAATACACTGCTCAAAAAAATTAAGGGAACATTTAAACAACACAATATAACTCCAAGTAAATCAAACTTCTGTGAAATCAAACTGACCACTTAGGAAGCAACACTGATTGACAATCAATTTCACATGCTGTTGTGCACATTCAACTTTGTACAGAACAAAATATTCAATGAGAATATTTCATTCATTCAAATCTAGGATGTGTTATTTGAGTGTTCCCTTTATTTTTTTTGAGCAGTATATTTTCCCAGGTTGCTTCTGACCTTTCCCTCAAGAAACCTCAGATTGTGTCCCCTTGTTCTTGTGTTCACTTTCCTATTAAAACACTTCTCTCCTGAACCTTATTTAACCCTTTAACATATTTAAATGTTTCTATCATGTCCCTGCTTTCCCTTCTGTCCTCCAAACTATACAGATTGAGTTCATAAAGACTTTCCTGATAGGTTTTAAGCTTAAGACCTTCCACCATTTTTGTAGCCCGTCTTTGGACCCGTTCAATTTTGTCAATATCTTTTTGTAGGTGAGGTCTCCAGAACTGAGCACAGTATTCCAAATGTGGTCTCACCAGCGCTCTGTACAGCGGGAGCACAATCTCCATCTTCCTGCTTGTTATACCTCTAGCTATGCAGCCAAGCATTCTACTCGCTTTCCCTACTGCCCTACTGTTCACCCATTTTCAGACTGTCAATAATAGAATAAAAACATATAAAAATTAAAACCCAATATTACAGCATACAGTCATTATACATTCATACTACTGGAGTGAAGAACTATCACTCAAGAGCACCAGGCCTGTCAGCATAAGTGTATTTTCAATACATTTTGGAAGGCGAGGAGAGTGAGGCGGTAGAAATCTCTGGGGGGAGTTGGTTCCAGGGGACTAGAGCTACAACAGAGAAGGCTCTTCCCCGTGGTCCTGCCAGTCAGCATTGCTTGGCCAATGAGACCTGGAGAAGGCCGACTCTGTGCGACCTAATTGGTCACTGGGACATGTGAGGCAGAAGACGGTCCCATAAGTAAGGGTTGTCCCAAAGGTACTTTTTTCAAGAGGCAATTAGACTTTCTGGTTTTTCTTTGAAGGCATTTCGCTTCTGATCCAAGAAGCTTCTCCAGCTCTGACTGGATGGCGGAGAATGGAAGGATTTATACCCCTTGCAGACAGGTGGCCATTTGCATCCTTTTTAGAGAACAGTTCAAAGTTTATCTGTGTCCTCAGAGTCAACTTAGTTAGTGCAAATGGGTGCGGAGCCTTCTTGGAACAGCGTTGTGTCTGGAGATAGATGATGTTGTATCCCTTCTCATCTGTTGTGAGAGGACTGTTCAATTTTGACAGCCTTTGACCCCTTTTCCAAACTAGTCAGTGGGCAGAGAGGGAAGGATAGGGCTTCATCCATCTCCAGTCTACACCACAAGCCTTTCAACAGTTCCAAGAAGGCTCCACAGCTGTTTGCACTACTGAGATAACCCTGAGGAAGTACACAGCTAAGGAGTACCATTTGAAAGAAAACTATCCAGGTAGCCTTCAACTTATAACCAAAATTGAGCTCAAAATGTATGTTGCTAAGTGAGACATTTGTTAAAGGAGTTTTCCCCACTTTACAAATTTTCTTGTCTCAGTTGCTACATGAATAATTCAAGTTGCTAAATTTGTAACATAGTTGTTAAGTGGACCCAGTTTTGGGGGGCAATATGCTGGCTCTGTTAAAAAGTGCTATTGCTAACATGTTGTAAGCCGCTCTGAGTCTAAGGAGAAGGGTGGCATAAAAAATCAAATAAGTAAGTAAGTAAGTAAGTGTTCTGCCGTGCTCTATGGTATGAGTCTCCCGAAAATTCAAGGGTACAAATTTCAGACACACACACAATTGAAAGTTCAAAAACAATGTTCTTTATCCCAAAAATTCAAAAGAAACAAAGCACCCTTTTTGTATTGCTGAGAGCACTCTTCCCAAAACAACCTGGTAGTCTGTACAATCCCCTTAATCAGTCCTTAAGTACTTAGCTAGCAACTGTGAAGAAACGTCACAGCCCTCCTCCCACGAAGTGAAACACACACACTTTGCTCTGCTTTGGTTTGAAAGTAATGAAAAATCAATAAACAAAGTCTGGAAACAGCAAGGCACAGTCCTGAAGAACACAAGCATCTGGCTTCCCCATTAATTTTGCTTTTCAGAAGGTTGCAAAAGGTAATTGACCGGGGATGCTGCAAATGTCATAAATATGAGTCAGTTGCCAAATACAGTATCTGAATTTTAATCACGTGGTCACGGGGATGCTGCAATGGTCGTAAGTGTGAAAAACAATCATAAGTCAACTTTTTTTCCCAGTGCTGTTGTAACATCAAATCGTCACTAAACGGACTGTTGTAAATTGAGAACCACCTGCACGTTGAGCAAAAGGAGCCCTGTGTTTGGCCAGGTTGCCATCGCTGGTTGCCCCAATTAGCAAAAAACAAAGCAAGAAGACACTCCAGGCAGCTCCAGTATATACGTTTGTTGCAGCCATCAAGTGTCTTCTGCTAATTTGTACAGGCGCGTTTTCGTGTTCCCAGAAAACTCAGAAAAGAGATAGAGAGATGGTGAAATTGACAAATTTTCCATCTAAAAGTGCAAAACTGACAAGCTCAGACCTGCAGTTTAGAGTGACTGAGTCATGGCTTCAGTTTAGAGTATTCAACATCAGATCCGATTTTGGTTTGTTGGTTTGCTCCTTTGTGAGCTGAGATTCACAGGAAGGAGGGGAAAAAAGGGATGCTCAACAGGAAGAAACTGATTTGAGATTTGTGCATTGCAGACAAATGAGCATGTGAATGTAATGCTGCTGCTCACTAAGGAGAACAAAAGAAACAAAAGTTCTGACATAATTTAGATATAATAATTAGAATAATCTCATATAATTTTCTCAGTAATCTGGGAATGATTTGATTCTGTTGGACCTGAAGAAATGGATAGGGTCCTATGGAATGCAAATGTCACCACCTCCACATTAGATCCACGCCCCTTATAAAATGGTTAAGAAGACCAGCTGGGAGGTGTCATACAGCAGGCAATGTCCAGATGATGGTGAATTTTTCCTTGTTGGAAGGGGTATTCTTGACTCTTTTTACAGAGGCACAGGCTGCCCCTCACTCAAGAAGCCATTGCTGGACCCTTCCCTTCTGAACAATTTTATCCAATCTCCGACCTCCCTTTTTGGGAAAGAAGGTGGTGGCACTGCAGTTTCAGCGGATCTTGGAGGAAATGTGTTAGTACAAGGTACATGGTTGTTAGGGTTTGCCATTGTAAACTACCTATTGTAGTCTCTTGTGCTATCACTTTAAATATTTTGGGCTGGTTTGCCATAAGAGGGCGCCAGTACTCCTTCCCTCAATGATGCTTTAATGCTCATTCGCTTTTGCTTTGCCTTGATGGGGGAGTGTATTTGCTTAGTGCGTGTTATGGATTGTTTCTATTTTGTATATATGTAAATAGTACTTATTAAGCATAACTAAGTCTGTGTCTTTTTCTTTGGCTTTACCACACATCCACACTCTGTTAAAATTCTCTGCTCAGTGTATGTCAAAGTTCTCATAGCCTAGCTATACCGAGACATACCAACAAAATGGATTATCTGGATCCTTTTAGTCAATTTTCAGGCCTGGGTATAGGACAACATTGGTTGCACTCATGGATGATCTCTGACAGGAGCAGGATGGAGATGGTGTCCTTGATCCTTCTGATATCTCTGTGACTTTCAGAACCTTCTGTTAAGTCCTCGACTTACAACCCCAGCAGAAATGCAAAGTCCTCGACTTACAACCGGACAGGAAGGTTGATGCTGAAGCCTGATTGGCTAAACACAAGAGGCCTTTCGAGCGGGAAATTAAAGCATTGTGGATTAGTTGGCTGTTTGACAGCCACACTATAAAATAAGCTTTTAGAAGTCTGTTCGCTGTTCTATTTAAGCTGAGCTGGAATTGTGCTGAAGATGCCAGAATAAAAGTTCCCTGTTTAAAAAGCCAAGCATCTGCTAAGTTCTGTCATTGCAAAGACTCACCCATCTAACACCTTTGACAATGGTCTTCTTTTGGACTTAGAACATCTACATAAAACTGCTGGGCGAGATCATCAGTCAACACAGGATGATGTATCACCAACTCCCCCCAGACATCAGAGTTGCCCCCACCCTCCTTGCCTTTCGTAAGCTTCTTAAAACCCTGAGAATTGCCAGTCAACAGAGACATTCAGTAGTTAAAAGAGTTAATGTGTGTTTTCCCTCTGATCACACCCCCTCTTACATCACTCCCACAATTCATATCTTTCCTACATGTCACATCCGCCTGCTTACGTAGGCACACATTCCAATCTATTCTCCATTCTGTGTTCAGCCATGTTACAGCTACTTGATAAGTGCCGCTCCTGGCACAATTTACAAATAAAGTTTGTTTTACTTTGATTCCTGTCTGCAGAGACTAATTAAAATTCCATCCGTCCCTCAACACCTCTGTCGTCAGGCATGGGGGAATTGAGATTTTCCCTTCCCCCTAGGCTTATAAAATTTATGCATGGTATGTTTGTGTGTATCATTGATTTCTTAAATTAGGGTTTTTTAATTAACTTAAATATTAGATTTGTTTATATTGTCTTATTATTGTTGTTAGCCGCCCCGAGTGTACAGAGAGGGGTGGCATATAAATCTGATAAATAAATAAATAAATAAATAAATAAATAAATGTGCTGTTGTAAATCTGTCCCATGCGGAGTGAGTGATGCCATCAAAACTCTTTTGCAGTGCCTGGAGGCTGGTGGTCCTAGATGTGAGACAACCCTGTAAGACAGAGTGGCTGTGGATGGGTCCCTCTGTACCCAGAGAGGTACTCGGCCTTGGATGGGATTGTGCTACCCCAGCAGACCTGGTATATAAACTGGGGATTCTCTTGGACTCAAAGCTCAACGAGTAGGTTGTAGCCATGGCCAGGGGGACATTTGCACAATTCCATATTGTGCATCAGTTATGCTCTTTCTTGGGTAGGGAGGCTTTCATTTTGGTCACTCATCTCCTGTTTGGACTATTGCAGTGGGTTCTCCATGGGCTTATTGGGAAGCTTCAGCTGGTGCCGAATACTACCCTGTGAACTATATTGGATACACAGAGGAGAGTGCATGTAACACTCTGCTCCACAAGTTGCATTGGTGTCAGTGTGCCTCCATGTCCAATTCTCTACATGGCAAGAGGCACGGGCACCTACAGAGCCAGCTTCATCCCATTACACCAGCCCACCCAGTCAGGCATAGAAGATACATTGCAGATCTCTTCATTTAAGGATTCCGACTATCAAGGTTTAGAAAGAGAGCATTCTCTGCTGTTGCCCCTGTCCTGTGGAATACCCTCCCACTGGAGGTGAGGCAGGCCCCCACTTTCCTGGTCTTCTGAAAAGCAGTTAAAACATGTCTCTGTGGCCTCGCAGAGAACTCAGGGAACTCAAAAGACCATCCAATCGTGGGACTGATGGATGCCATGAGACTCCTCCTTCTGCCTTTGTTAACCTATTTTTAACAGTGTTTAATTATTCTTGCCTCCTTTTATAATTAAAATTTTTAATTTTAAACTTTTAATTTTTATATATTGTTTTTATGTGTTGTTATTTTATTGTTCAAAGTCCCTCCTGGAAGGAGCTGGACAGTTCAGTAATGTGACAGACAGACAGACAGACAGACAGACAGACAGACAGACGGACGGACAGACAGACATATAGATAGATGTTGGAGAATCAGTTTAGTATAGTGGTTCAGGCACCCAGCTGAGACCAGGAGAGCATGAATTCAAGTTCTACCACAAAGCCAATCACCCTTTCTCAGCTCTAAGAAGAAGTTAGCGGTAAACCACTTCCAAAATCATGCCCCCAAACTACAAGAACTTGTCTGGCAGTTGCCAAGAGTTTTAAACAAATGATTCAAAGGGACAAAAAAATAAAATAAAACTTGGGATCGGTGTGTCTAATGAAGATAACTGACTTGCAGAAGAAAGCAGGCACAGAAGCATCTGAGTAATTCGCTTAAATTGATTAGCTTAATTACTGGACATAACCTGGTCTTGGTTTATTTAATCTAGCTTGGAGTCTAGTTTTCAGGATTAAAATATGTTTTTTTCATTTTAACTATGTGCCAAGTTCCCACATAACCATCTGACAGTTTTTGCCTTAGTCTTAAAAGGTGAGACCTTCACCCTTCTGTGCTACTCAGCCCATCCATCTCCTCGGTACCTGTGCTTAATCCCTGTTCTGTGCGATGGATGGTTTACAAAGAAAGCTCCCAGAGCTGCATTGTGATGAGCATAATGGCTAGCTAGATTCCCACACTGGTTATCGCTGGGCTGGCTTTAAAGTTTTCAGCCTAATGCTTTTAATATGGAGGAGGCTGTTTCATTCAGCCATTACTTTCTGCCAGGTTTTTCTTTAGTTAGGTTGTGGGCAATTGATCAAGGGATTTGAAGACTGCTGAAAAGAAGCCTAAAGTCAATCTAAAGCAGCAATGCTGGCTTCGGGGACAGAAGGATCCTCTGTTTGCCAGTTTTGAAGCTGATGGTTGTATTCATCTAAAGGGGACAGGAACTATAAAGCCATTAGGTTCAGAAACTAAAATGATCCACTGTATGCCTAGTGGCAAGATCAGGAATGAGAGCAAAATCAGATGATGTAAGAAAGATAAGGCAGCTATTGTTACCAGAAGCGCTCTAGAGAATTAAGGGAGAGCCTTAGTGGGATCGCTTAAAATATAATGCAAATATATACTGATCTATTATAAGATTGTCAAGAATCTACAAAAACAATTAATTTGGACCTGAGGGGAAAAGTGAAATTTTCCATCCCTTTAATATTTTCCAAAATTATAGCTGCAAAGTCATTTTTTAAAATGACTTAATTTTTTTCGTAAACCAAGTTATTATTATTATTTATTAGATTTGTATGCCGCCCCTCTCCAAGGACTCCGAGCGGCTCACAAGTTGTTTATTACTCTTGATCTTCTGATGGCTCAATGGCTCAATAGAATCAAGTCATGTACTTTAGGTCTTTGTAAGGCCTAATGACCTGTAAGAGTCCTTGACTCCAAAATGCAAGCAAGAGGAATCTCCCAAAAAAGAGAAGTGTGGAAAGTTTTTTTTGTAGCTCTCAAACTTTGCCTTACGTTCTATCCTGCCTTGGAGTTTGTCTCTTTCAGAGTTTATGGCTATTCTGAGCAATGCTAACTGTCAGGATCTTATTTTAGTAAGTCATCCATCAGTTAATATGTGATGAAAGGGCAGCTTTGCAGGTGCCTTAATCTTAAATAGTCCACTTGAATAAAAGGGGAAAGGAAGGTTTAAGAGGTCAGTAAGGGACATGCATAAGTATACCAGAGTGCCTGCTGTCCCCTGTCCTAATGTTTCTCTTTTACTAGTATCATGCATATAAATATTATTATATTTTTGTATACCACCAATATGTGTTTGACAAAAACAAACAAATAAAAAAAATAAAGTACAGCAAATGCAAGCTGAATAAACAAGACCTTAGAGACAACATAAAAAATCTTGGAATACTCATATCAAATGACCTAAGTGCCAAAGCTCACTGCAACAACATTGCCAAAAAGGCTTCAAGAGTTGTTAACCTAATCCTACGTAGCTTCTGCTCTGGTAATCTCACACTACTAACCAGAGCATACAAAACTTTTGCCAGACCAATCCTTAATGCAGCTCATCTTTCTGGAACCCACACCGCATTTTGGACATAAACACTTCAAAAAATGTCCAGAGATAGTTTACTAGAAGAGCCCTCCACTCGCAACCGAATACCCTACCCTACTAGACTTACAATCTTAGGTTTAGAAAGCTGAGAACTACGTCGCCTTAAACACGACCAAAGCATAGCTCATAAAATCATCTGCTACAACATCCTTCCTGTCGACGACTACTTCAGTTTCAACCACAACAACACATGAGCACACAACAGATACAAACGTAAAGTAAACAACTCCAAACTCGACTGCAGGAAATACGACTTTAGTAATTGAGTAGTTAATGCATGGAACTCAGTACCTGACTCTGTAGTATTATCACCAAACCCCCAAAACTGTATCCTTAGACTATCCACTGTTGACCTCTCCTGATTCCTAAGAGGTCAGTAAGGGGCGGGCATAAGTGCAGCAGTGTGCTACTATCCTCTGTCCTAATGTTTCTCTGTCATTAGTATCATGTATATAAACATTGTTATATCTTTGTATACTACCAATATGTACTACTAAATAAGTAAGTAAGTAAGTAAGTAAGTAAGTAAGTAAGTAAGTAAGTAAGTAAGTAAGTAAGTAGGTAAGTAAGTCTACAGAAAGGGGCGGCATACAAATCTAATAAATAAATAAATAAATAAATAAATAATAATAAATAAATAAATAAATAAGTCTCTACTTGCATTCTCAGAAATCATCAGATAGATACAAATAACGATTAACAGAGTTGGAAGGGACCTGGTAAGTCATCTAGTTCAACCCCCTGCCCAGCAGACCCTACACCAGTAATGGTGAACCTATGGCATGGGTGCCACAGGTGGCACACGGAGCCATATCTGCTGGCACGTGAGCTGTTTCCCTAGCTCAGCTCCAACATGCATGTGTGTGCCTGCCTGCTGATTTTTGGCTTGCACAGAGGCTCTGGGAGGGCGTTTTTGGCTTGTAGAGAGTCTCCAGGTGGGGGGATGGGGAAGGATGTTTTTACCCTCCGCTGGCTCCAAGGAAGGCTTTGGAGCTTAGGGAGGACCCACCAGAAGTTGGCTAACAGACTATTTCTAGACTCCAGAGGGCCTCCAGAGGGTGGGGGAATCTGTTTTCGCCCTCCCCAGGCATTGAATTATGGGTGTGGCCACTTGTGCATGCGCGATAGCATGGCCATGCTCTTTCAGCACCCAAAGAAAGAAAAGGTTCCCCATTTTTGACACTTCAGTCTCTTCTTGAAAGATTCCAGTGATGAAGCTCCAGGAAAGGAAGGAAGAGCTCCAGATAGTCATTGATTTATGACCACAATTGAACACAAACTTTCCACTGCTAAATGAGGCTGTTGTTAACTCACTTTTGCCCCATTTTATTACATTTCTTACCTCAGTTGTTAAGTGAATCACAGCCATTGTTAAGTTAGGAACAAGGTAAATCTGACTTCCTCATTGAGTTTGCTTGTCAGAAGGTCACAAAATGTTGAGTTTTTGATATGAGGAACTGGAGTGGCACCAGGAAAGAATTTGGTAAGGGGAAGCCTCTAGTTACGAACCTACAAACGCCTCTACTTATGAACTTTTCTAGATATGAACTGGGTGTTCAATATTTTTTTTGCCTCTTTTCAAGAACCATTTTCCACTTACAAACCCGACCCTTCAAAACTGTAACCGGAAAAGGCAGTGAGAAGCCTCTGTGGTGCCTCTCTAGGAATCTCTTGGGAGGAAACAGGGCCGGAAAAGGCAGGGAGAAGCCTCCGTGGTGCCTCTCTAGGAATCTTCTGGGAGGAAACAGGGCCCGAAAAGACAGGGAGAAGCCTCCATGGGGCCTCTCTAGGAATCTCTTGGGAGGAAACAGGGCTGGAAAAGGCAGGGAGAAGCCTCCGTGGGGCCTCTCTAGGAATATTTTGGGAGGAAACAGGGCCCGAAAAGGCAGGGAGAAGCCTCTCTAGGAATCTCCTAGGAGGAAACAGGGCCTCCACCCTCCCTGTGGTTTCCCTAATCGCACACATTGCTTTTACATTGATTTTTATGGGAAAAATTGCTTCTTCTTATAAACTTTTCTGCTTAAGAACCTGGTCACCGAACGAATTAAGTTCGTAAGTAGAGGTACCACTGTATTTTCCCCCGGCTTCCCCATAGCCCCAATCGTGATAAAGCAGTTTTACATTTTGAATAAACACAATAATTACTGATTAGCAACTATTGAGTCTGCCTATCTTTTTATTGCTCCTTTTATTGTTCCTATCCCCTTAACAGCAGCTTGGCACATGAAGGTACTAAACAAATTCAATCCTTTCTCTATCTCCTTTATTTTGATGCTTAGAGAAGCTTTATTAGGGTCAACTTGCTGCTAAATGGAGAAGGGCAGAGCTAACTGCAACCTTGGGGGGGAAAAAAATAACAGTTAGAATTTACTTGACTGCGGAAAGAAAAAGGATACTGAAGAAAATGTAAAACAGGATGTAAACAGTTACCTTAGTGCGGTCGGAAGGGATCTGCAATCCGATGCGTCCCAGATGATGCTTTCTATCATCTCAAAATTTAATGGTCGACAACAGCTCAATATATGGGAGGAATTTATCCCCGATTTCTATAAACTGAAGGAAAGAAAAAACTTAGTGCTGTCCAAAATAATGGAAGCATGCCATCAATGTTCTTTTGAAACAGCAATGTTTAAATAGAGAGTCATTTGCACTGAATTATACACTGATGCTCAGTTTCACTACTTAATGGCAAGAAGCATGCATAGCTTCTCTCAGTCAATAATGATGATGGTTTTCCCCTGCAATTAACATAGAAATGGCACCTCTGATTTTTTTTCTCTCCTCCTTCTCACTGGCCATCAATCACTTTAATCGCTCCACAATGTCCTTTGGAATCTGTATTGTTAAGATGCCCATTATGAGTACAGTTAACTTTTAGCTTTATTTACTGAGATTATAGTCCAGGCACATTATCAGGGAGTGAACACCAGTAAGTATAATGGGGTCCCACAAGACTAAAACTTTCAAAGACTTTTCTGATTTTTTTTTAATTGCTGGAAAAAAAATGGGGCACAACATAACTGTACAAAACAAATATAAATCAAATTGCTCCAGAAATACATTCAGGAGAAATCAGACCAAAAAAAGCTATGGAACATTAGGATAAAGGAGGCAGTATTCCATTTTGGATACTAGCTCCATCCTTAGGTTTTTCTATTTGTAATTTATTGTTGGGGTGCTTATTTATGTCTCAAGGGAAAGTAAAACAACCACCCTGGAAGAAGTCTTCAGCAAGTTGCTTCCAAACTATTGCCAAGAAAACTATGTGAATGTGTGGTTTTGCTCGCCTCAAAATATATTTTACTTTGTATTTGTTTTACACAAGAGAACGTTAAACAGGAACACCAACTTGTTGCTTGTATCCTTACAATTTATATTAATATTGATTATTTCCTGATTGCTTATTTATATCTTATGACAAGTTGTTGTACCTTATGATTCTCGACAAATGTATCTTTTCTGTTATGTACACTGAGAGCATATGTACCAAAGACAAATTCCTTGTGTGTCCGATCACACTTGGCCAATAAAGAATTCTATTCTATTCCATTCCGTTCTGTTCTGTTCTGTTCCATTCCATTCCATTCTATATATCTAAGTCACTTGGCCAATAAAATTCTGTTCTGTTCTGTTCTGTTCTGTCCTGTTCTGTTCCGTTCCATTCTATATATCTAAGTCACTTGGTCAATAAAATTCTATTCTGTTCTATTCTATTCTATTCTGTTCTGTTCCGTTCCATTCTATATATCTAAGTCACTTGGCCAATAAAATTCTATTCTATTCTGTTCTGTATATCTAAGTCACTTGGCCAATAAAATTCTATTCTATTCTATTCTATTCTATTCCATTCCATTCCATTCCATTCCATTCTATCCAATGTGTGTGTGTGATGAACCAATATCCTGAAGCCTGGAAATTATTGATTACAAATAGTCCTTGACTTAGAGAACAACTATTCATTGAATGACTATTCAGTTACAATGGCACTGAAAATAAATGGCTCATACTTAATAACTGTTGCAGCATCCCAATGTTCACACCATCAAAATTTGGCTGCTTGGCAACTGGTATGTATTTATGATGGTTGCCTTGTCCCAGGGACATGTGATCATCATTTATGACCTTCCCAGCTGGCTTCTCACAAGCAAAATTAAGGAGGGAAACCGGATTTACTTAATAATCACAATTCACTTAATAACTGCAGTGATTCACTTAACAACTATTGCAAAACATGTCATAAAAATCAGGCATGATTCCCTGAACCGCTTGCTTAGCAATGGAGATTCTTATCCCAATTGTGGTCACAAGTCAAGGACGTGTACGTCACACAAAGAAAACCCGCACTTAATGAATGGGAGGCCCTATTTTGTGCTTTCAATTGAGGAGGTTGTTACTGTGTACTGTATTTGGAACTCTGATTGTCACTGACTGCATTCATTGTGTTGCATATCAGGGCTTAGGGTTTTGTGTAGTTTTGAAAAGGACGTTGCCCTCACTTGACCCTCTGACAAATAAGAACAAGAGGTCACTGCAGAATGAAGAAATGTCCATTACTTTCTATTGGGTTGGCTAAGAATTGACCGCCATCTAGTGGGAAGTAGTTATATGACATTTGTAACTTTCCCCCTTATTTCAGGTTTTATGGATTTGGATTCTATTCAATGGGTTTACAGAGAAAATGTCTTATGGATGAGCTGTATAGTACAACTATTTCTTGTTTTCTTCTGTGGGTAAATACTTTGCATATGTGTGTATGTAGTGTTGACTGTTAGAGGTTACATTGATTTTCTCTCAAAATAAGAGAAAATCCTATCATCTATCTATCTATCTATCTATCTATCTATCTATCTATCTATCTATCTATCTATCTTTATTGATTGATTTATTGACTTGATTTGATTTGATTTGATTTGATTTGATGCCACCCCTCTCCGAGGACTCAGGGCGGCTCACAACCTATATAAAAACATAATAGTACATCTAATCCAATTAATATAATTAAAAAACACTAAAAATCCTAGAATAATTTAAAACATTCATGATCATTCACTCCATGAAACACACTAAAAAACAGTCATTGGTCAGGGGGAAAGATCTAATGACCCCAGCCCTGGCGACAAAGATGAGTCTCTAAACTTTTTCAGAAGGCAAGGAGGGTGGGGGCAGTGCGAATCTCCGGGGGGAGCTGATTCCAGAGGGCCGGGCCCCCCACAGAGAAGGCTCTTCTTTTCTGGCTGAGGGGACCCTGAGGAGACCAACTCTGTGGGACCTGACTGGACGCTGGGATTCGTGCGGCAGAAGGCGATCTTGGAGGTAATCTGGTCCTATGCCATGTATGCCTTTATCTGTATCCTCTACATCTGTCCATCTATCATCTGTCTGTCTGTCTGTCTGTCTGTCTGTCTGTCTGTGTCTCTCTCTCTCTCTCTCTCTCCAATATTGGGTTGCTACCTGGTACGTGCCACACGGTTTCAGCTTTCTTTTGCAAAAATCATGAATGTGAGGATTGATTGTAAATGTCATTTTTATCACCATGGACAATTGCCAAATAAGTCAGTCCTTAAGCAAGGCTATAGATATTGAATTACACAGGAGACAAAAGGATGGGATGTGGGATAATTCTCAGGGTTTGTCTGTCTGTCTATCAACTATCTATCTATCTATCTATCTATCTATCTATCTATCTATCTATCTATCTATCTATCTATCTATCTATCTATCTATCATCTGTTTATCTGTCTATCCAAATAGCATCGAAAATCAAATCAGAGTCCGAGGCAAAGCATTCCTCAAAGTTCCAATTTATTAGCAGAGCCATGTTGGCACATCTGGGAGAAACCTGAATCTCAACTCCCCGGGGTTCCTCCACCCAGTTGAAAGTTTAAGCCCTCGTCCCCACACCCCCAAGTCCATCACGTTAACTAATCTTCATCTGCCAACTTGGCAGCAACTCCCATCTCTTTCTGTGCAGAAGTGCAAAGACAAAGGATGACCTTGACCATCTAGAAGGAATTTGTTATGGCTGCATGCAGACATCCCTCATGCAGGGAGGCGTCTGTAATATGGTAAATTATTTAGCTTTACTAGATAAGTGGTCAAAGCAATGGAAACTGCAGTTTAATGTTTCCAAATGTCAAATAATGCACTTGGGGAAAAGGAATCCTCAATCTGAGTATTGTATTGGCAGTTCTGTGTTAGCAAAAACTTCAGAAGAGAAGGATTTAGGGGTAGTGATTTCTGACAGTCTCAAAATGGGTGAACAGTGTGGTCGGGCGGTAGGAAAAGCAAGTAGGATGCTTGGCTGCATAGCTAGAGGTATAACAAGCAGGAAGAGGGAGGTTGTGATCCCCTTATATAGAGCGCTGGTGAGACCACATTTGGAGTACTGTGTTCAGTTCTGGAGACCTCACCTACAAAAAGATATTGGCAAAATTGAACGGGTCCAAAGACGGGCTATAAAAATGGTGGAAAGTTTAAAGCATAAAACTTATCAGGAAAGACTCAATGAACTCAATTTGTATAGTCTGGAGGACAGAAGGGAAAGGGGGGGGGGGACATGACCGAAACATTTAAATATGTTAAAGAGTTAAATAAGGTTCAGGAGGGAAGTGTTTTTAATAGGAAAGTGGACACAAGAACAAGGGGACACAATCTGAAGTTAGTTGGGGGAAAGATCAAAAGCAACATGAGAAAATATTATTTTACTGAAAGAGTAGTAGATCCTTGGAACAAACTTTCAGCAGACGTGGTTGGTAAATCCACAGTAACTGAATTTAAACATGCCTGGGATAAACATATATCCATCCTAAGATAAAATACAGGAAATAGTATAAGGGCAGACTAGATGGAACATGAGGTTTTTTCCTGCCGTCAATCTTCTATGTTTCTATGTAGGGAGAAAGAATGAAAAAGGACTGAATTGCAAAACCAATATAGGAAGAGAGAAAGAAAGGGAGAACTGAAAAGCTGTGATTGGAGAGAACTTCGCTGTTTGGCAAAGCATGAAGAGTTATACAGTTAGGGTGGAAACAAACGATAATGTGGAAAGATTGAAAAATAAGAACAGGTATAGCATTGCCCCCTTTTTATTATGTCATGCCTAATTTGCCTTACAATTTATTATACCTTCTATGTGCTTTGCATAATGCTTCATACGCT